>NC_079897.1:1597348-1955100 GCF_024868665.1 Triplophysa rosa
AAAAAAAAATGTAATATCGTTTTTTCCACATTACAGCAACAAGTAAAAGGCATTTAAGTTGGAATTACATGAATGAGAATTTGGGAGGAATGTTTTATTAACTTTGGATTTTGACGTGAAATATGACATGTGCATTAGATTCACCCGCTGTATGCATTCGACTCTCTTATCGACAAAATGAATGGAAAACTAAATGAGCGAATATAACAATCGCCTGACAATATTTCATTAGAAATGCATCTCCTAATGGATGTAGATAATATTGGCGAAAGTTATAAATAGTCCGGTCATGATAAACAGGATTATTAATATTGCAGCGGGCAGATAGCGGTGACAGAGATGAAGATTACTGGTGGTGACACTGATCATCCTGCTTGTGGCTGTAATTACCTGTAATGAAATCTAAGCTTTAAATCACAAAGACGGTTTGTAATATCATAAAACCATTCTACTCTGTTTCTGCCAACACAATCATGACAATTCATAGTTTGTGAGATGTCTATCTGTGTGATTCGTTTGATCTGCTTTTGTTTCGCTGGTGGTTTTTTAAAACCTGTTTCAGTCCAGGTTTTGGGCCAGGGCTTCATTCCTGCTTTTTTAAAAAGAATCAAACGTTACATACATTGAAAATCGTACAATAGTTGTTTTCCTGTAAGATCAAGTCGATTTCTGCACTATAGCGTTTATGGGTCAATGACTTATAAGGATTTTCCTCATGCCAATTTTAAAATGCAAATCAGCAATAATATCTATTGCAGTTATTCATACATTAAGAATGTGAAGTACACATAAATGCAGATTAAAATGTTAAATGAAGTGATTTTAGTGTTTTCATCTGTGAATTGGCCACATCTTAAAAAAATGTCATGTGGTGCGACCGTGATTTATCTTAAAATTAATCTATTTCCTTGACATGCTGAATTTTTTTTTTTTTTAGAATTTTACGAGTATTTATTTAGAAACAAAGTATTTGCATTTCTTCGAGTTTTGGTAAGTAATCATCTCATATTTTTGTTCTATAATTTTGTCTTCTTAAATAATTTGGTTTTTTGTTTAATTATTTTGTTAAAATAAACAAAATGAGCATACAACAAAAACACCACTTTAACACTAGCAGAGATTCGTATTTCAGCCACAAAAAATATTTTATATCATATTTTAATTATACTTTATTTTGAATTTAGTAAAATTATTTATTTTATTGGTCGCACCGCATGATAAGTGGTCGTTACATGTCATTGGCCCATATACATATTTTCTGCATAAAATCCTACATCTGTCAAACCGCAAACAAAGTACACTGTGTGCAATACTGTATCCAAAAATGCAATGCGATCCGTTTGACATTGTGACAAATAAAGCAGATTTAACACTGAGATTAACTTGTTTAGCTTGCATCTTGCTCATAAACTTTACGGTTGCCCAACTCTTTGGTTGCATAATAAAAACAGAAGTAAAGCTCCTCGCATGTTATTTTTAGAAAACAGTAGGATATGGTACAGACAACACTGTGCAGTCCATATAAAGTCAGCCAAAAACATGGAGGCAGCTCACATTTGAAGTCTTTCCAGGTGACGGTGGGCTCCGGTCTGCCCACTGCCAGACAAAAGAGGTTCACGTCATCGCCTTCGTTGACAGATTTATCCTCGGAGATGTTCACTATCCTAGCCGGCACTGCCAAAAAGAGCGAAACAATATTAATCATCACGATAACGTCTACATTACAGATTAATTCAAGTCAAAATTAATCTTAAATTTTGAAAACCATCCAAACGTAAGCTGTTTGTTTCAAGATTTACAAATGATTCCTATCAACCGTCCCGAATTCCCAAAGCGGAGTGCAATGCATAATGCCGGACAGATAAAGAGACGCTCCTTGAAATGGTCATGGATCAGAGCTTTAATGAAGATGGCCGAACATTTGCCCTGCGAGGCATTCTCAGCCAGGTCGCTTTCTCAGTTTTCCAGCAGGACAAAATAAAGTAAAGATTGCACCGGCAGCGGATCCATTCGTGTTGGCGGACTGACTGGGGGGTGTAATTATTTTCCACCGTATCGCACTATGACTAAAATTGAGGGCACAATGGTATCGAGCAAATATGGTCATCTGTCTGCAAAGCTCCTCGCAGCAGATAAACGGCTGTGTTTGGCGAGATGGTTTCTGCCCGCTGGTTGGCCAACAACACGCTCGAGATGCATGCTTAACATGCCTCCCCTCCCTTCGGTATGCCGTCGAGTAATGCTCTCGGGAATATTTTACACTTTGATATTTTCAATCTTGCGCTACGGGAGAGCGCGCTGCACGCGGCGCAATATACATAACAATTGACAACTTGCGGCTGGAGGAGGTGGGACGCGGAACGGCAGAGATGCGAGCGATCCGTCAGCCGCGCGGTCCGGTGTCAATAAATCACGTCACCGAAGATGGCTGGAACTCATTTTGCTGTTGGCGTGAATCGGCAACGCCTCTGTCCCGCCCTGAGCTGTCAATCAACCCGAAGGCTCTATAGAAGGCTTTAAAGGGATAGTTCACCCCAAAATAAATGTTTTGTTTCTCATGTTGTTTAAAACCTTCACTCTTTCTTCTGTGGAACACAAAAGAAGATATTGAGAAAAATAATACTCAGGACCTTCTGCAGTATCTCATATAGTCCACAGAAGTGAAACAGTCACATGGGTTTGGAATGACACAAGGAATGTTTAATTTTTCAGCGAATTTCTGTAAGACAAATGCATATCAAAATCGGACTCCCCATGAGAGTACGACTCCCCTGTTTTCCCCTACGAAGGTTAGGGTTAGGATTAGGTGTGGGGGCGGGCTTTAGAGATAGGGACCAATCACAAAGCAGCATCCTAAGTGAATGAACCAATCAGAAGATACAAAATCTCACGGGGAGTCGAAATTCGGTACAACAGTGGCCCATCAGGGAACTTTCTCTTCTCATTCTAGATGAAGTATGTCATTTAGCAGATGTTTTTCTCCAAAGCGACTTAAGTGCACGTGTTACGGGGGCCAATCCCTCTGATGGCTGGAACTGAAGTGAAGTTTGTTAATTGCATCGCTCAGGGGCACAATGGTGATGGGTCATCACGACTCTGTACGGGGTCTGAATCAGAAACCTTCCGGTTATCAGCTCAGAGCTGAAAGATGACGCGTGCAGTTTTAAAACGCTGTCTCCTGTGGCCGTTCAATATGCAGAGACTATTATGAGACGATAAGAGCCTCGGACGGCCCACAGTCTATTCACCGTCTGACGCATAAGATACTTAAAAATCACAAATTCCAAACTCAAGTTCACCCCAAATAAAAATGTTGTCATCATTTATTTACCATCATGCGGTTATAAACATGTATATGACTCGTTGGTCAGTGGAACACAAAAGAAGATATTTGGAAAAATGTCAATGGAAGTCAATGGGGTTCTCAGCGTTCTTTAAAACATCTTTTGTGTTCTGCAGAAGAAAGAAAGTCATACAGGTTTGGAATAACACGAGGATGAATAAATGATCAATAAATTCGTTTTGGGGTGAACTATCCCTTCAACTTTTTTTCGGACAGTCAGCGATCACCCATCTTACCCTGAACGATGAGGTAGACATGGGCCGTGCGGGGCTGGTTTTTGGCCTGGAAGCTGCACGTGTAGGGTCCCTCGTCTGTCACCATCACTTGTTCAATCTTAATGGAGAACTCGCTGTTGTTGTTGTTCACTAGGGAGACGCGGGTGTCCAGAGACCACTTATCTGTGCCCGTGAAGAGGATGTTGGAACGGTTCAGCCATGCTTTGTGAGTGACCTCTTCATCAATCTTGCATCTAAAGGAAAGAGACGGGTTAAAAGAACAGGTCTGTGTCAGTCTGTGATGTCAGATGGCAAGTGCTTTTAACCGATGACCCTTCAAATACAACACTACGGGATCGTCCATAGAAAGGACAGCAAAAAAGAAACAGATCAGTAAAATAAAAAACACTTTTCATTTCTTAAGCTGTTGACATCGAAAGCTGTGCATTGAATAAAACTTAACAGCATTTGGTGCACATTTTTGACTTGGTGGAAGCAGCCTAATAAAACAGACGACAACAGGATAAGTTTTATGCACTAGGGTTGTCACATTTTAGATTTTGACCACACGATTATTATGGCCAGAAGAATTCACTATTCTATATTATTGTTTTTAAAAAAGCACATGAACAACTGTCAGTCAAATTTATTTGGATTTTTTAGGGGCCTTCTTCTTCTTCTTCTCCCATGGGAGTCTATGGCAGGCCTATGAACCGTACGTAGGAAAATGATGAAATTTGGCACACTTTGGTCCTCAACAGTCATATGACTAATTATGGGGGCCCTAGCACTCACTCTTTAGCGCCACCACCAGTTCAAAAATGCACTTTTCAAACGGCTGTAACTTTTGAACCCATTGATCTACAGAAATTCTACTCGACACATGTCATGCACTCATCACGCTTATCGCATTCCATAACTTACATTAAGACACATTACAGTAGCGGCCATCTTGAAAAGTACAGTATCGCGTTTTTTTCGTTTCTAGAACTTGGAACTTGGCACAAACAGAACTCGCCGACTTCTTTTTAAGCTAAAACTGTCACGGATTGGCAGAAGAACCCAAGTGCAGGCAGGCAGTGAAGGGGTTAACAGATACTTTTATTTTACAAAACACAACCAAAAACACCCACAATGGGGGAAACGAAACTGATATACATATATAAAACAAGAGACTTCCCACGAGGGGGCAAAATGAAAACAAGACAAATAAACTAAACACAAAGACACGACCAAACGTCTTAAATCATACGAGGCACAAAACTCACAAAACACGAACACGAACAGGAACAGGAACAGGAACAGGAACAGGAACAGGAACAGGAACACGGGCAAGAGCACGACCACGATACAGAAACACACAGTACAGGCACCAAACACATACAATGCACGAGCACAAGACAAAGAAACAAGAGGGTATTTATAGGAAACACAAACGAGGGATAACGACATGGGGCAGGTGTGAGACATTAAACACTCAGGGAAAGATAACGAGGAAACGAGAGGAATGGGGCCAATGACAAGACACTGGAGAGAACGTATATTATTGTCAAACGGACAATAATATGTTTCTCTCCACACATAACCAAAGACCTTGTCATGGCTCTGCTACAGGACCAAGAAAAACATGACTAAGGAAGCAGAGCCATGACAAAAACATTATCGGGCGGTTTCCCGATAAGGGTTTAGCTTATGCCAGGACTGGGCTTTATCTAAATGAGGATATTTAAGTCTTTTTAAAAACATACTTTACAAAAAAACTAGGGCTGTCAAAAGATTAATCGCGATTAATCGCATCCAGAATAAAAGTTTGTGTTTACATAATATTTATCTGTTTACTGTGCATAATAATTCTGTATTTATTAACACATACACATCCATGCATATATTTAAGAAAAATCTAAATATTAATAAACATTTATATATAATTTCAATTATTGGTAAATATAAATAAATACTGTAAATATTTCCTAAATATGTATACTTGTGTATGTGTTTGTATTTATAAATACAAAATTAATATGCACAGTACACAGACATATGTTATGTAAACACAAACTTTTATTCTGGATGCGATTAATCGCGATTAATCTTTTGACAGCCCTAAAAAAAACATTAATCGTGTGCATCTTAAGACAAAACAATGGCACTGATATATTTCAAGATATGTCATTGCAAGTTGTTTTCGATAAAGTTAGTATGGGACTAGCCTTAAACCCTGTCCGGGAAACCGCCCCATTATGTATAAACAAACAAGCAAGCAAGAATTGGGTGAAATTTGTTGTTAGAAGTTTAGAAAAATACGAATGACAGTTTTTTTTTCCAATTTTGTGGAAGTCTAAGAAACTCTCTGTAGGTTTCATTGCTCTGCTCACCTCTTCATATGACAAAACGTGACACAAAACGTGGTTTAAACATCACTAACATTAAAGTCAGCTTTGACTTTCAGCATATCAAACTGTGACATCACATCATATTCTGTTCCCTGTATATGCGTATGGAATAATGACATGGTGCTTTTGAGACTATAAACCGCTGACAGAGGGTTGGAGAGTTCAACTGCTGGCTGATAGACTGAAAGCAAGTCACTTCTGCCTGGAAACTGTCAAATAAGAAACTGAAGTGAAATTACATTTTTAAAATGCACCTTCAGCTTGACGCCTCTGGCAGGTAAGTATGATTAAACCGTTTGAGATGGGCGCTATGACGGTTTATACCTGTGACCGTAGATTTGTGTCAGCGATAGCGATGTTGCATTACTGTAGAAAACTCTATCCAGATGATCTGCTCTGGAATGAAGGTGTAGATATGCTATGAGGTGTTATGGAGAAACGTGTTGTTATAGACCAAGTTAAGAACGCACATTTTAACAGATCGCATTTTGTTTCTCTTGAAATTCCAACAAAAAACTACATGTGTGATGAACAGTTTACTGTTTCTCTGCTGTCAAAATATTTGTGTTCAAATCCTCATTAAATCAAAATGAACGTACTTTTAGGTGCCTCTCAGAAATGTCCTTGAGTACACTTGACTTATACTGACAGAAGTATTCTAAGTATTCTTCACTTGCGGATGTGTTTGTACATGCTGTCTACACCCCTGATCTGATCTAAAGAACTAGATTGGGGAATAAAGGACACTGTCGGTTGTGCATTCCAATATGGCAGCGCGAGCACTTCCGGTGGCTTTAGTTTTGCGTTCTATGTGCTATCCAGTCATTCATATAGATCAGTGGTCTACACTTACATGTTCAAGTTCATACTGAAACAATATAATATATAACATACAAAGAGGAAGAACGCTGCGTTCGAGACAACTCGGATTTTGGGTATTGCTGACCTCAATCCCGGAAGTGAACGTCTGGAACGGTTATCCGACCTCTGAACCTAGGGCAGATGGATCAACCCCGACCTCAGCGAGACGCGTCATTTGACGTCACGGACAAGATGGTGGCCAGCTCTTCGCAGGCTTATGTGAACCGTAAACAAACTTTAAACACTTTTTACAACACGTGATATGAACATGAACGTTACTATATCCTGAATCTGTTGCCTTTGTTTGAATAGCTACCATATAACGTTCTCTCGGCATCTCATAGTGACATCACGTGGTAAACATGCGACTGTGACGAGTGGTTGACTGGAATGGATTGAGGTCGGAAGTGATATATTTTACGTCATAATATCCGAAACCTGTGTTGTCTCGAAAAAGTATGATGTTAAGTTTCCTTAAAGAATACTCACAAGAATAATGGCATTAGAAAACTTCTAAACTAGTAGTTTACTGAGAGTGTACTTTAAGGTGTACTTTTGTTAAGGACAAAATGCGCTACTTATTAGTATTTGCAAACTATCAGAACAAATGAAGAGTTTGGTTCCAAAATGAGATAACTCTGTAACATTTTTTTATGTTATCATGTTTTTATTGTGTTAGATGTATTTTTTGAGTTATTATGGCTTAAATCAAAACAAACCAACTGGATTGATATTAACTGGAATGCACAATAAAAAAACATGATTTTTAATCCAATTTTGGAACCAAACTCTTCAAATATAAGTGCACTTGTAGTAGAGTTGCAGTACAAACAAATTGTGTGCTCAACGTTTACTACTGTATTCTTAATAGTAAACTTTTAGAAAGGAAAATGTGGGCCAATTTACAGCTAAGTAATATTGATATAGTACACTTACAAGTATACTACTGGTACATTGATATTAGTATTCATACAACATAAAATATACTTAGAAAGTGTACTTAAGAATACTTATTTTTGTTAGCCTTACAAATACTATATTCTAAGAAAGATTTGTTAATATTACCATTATATTTTTAGAATGTTAACGCAAGAAAGTTTTTCGAGAACTTTGAGGAAACCTTCAGAGAACATCGGGAGACTTTAAAAACAGAGACGAAATTCATATTTAGATGTACACATTCACAACTCTCACAAATACAGATCAATGTTTTGTATGACTTTATTCTCATCAGAATCCAGGCTGTTCCAGGCTATTTTAAAAGGGGGAGGAGCCATCCAAAATATCCCACCCTACAACTTCCTGTTTTACTGCTAAATGACATCAAAGCAGTGGAAAAACACGCACCTTTAACAGTTTTAACCAAAGGCTGTGTTAATGGAGAAAAAAAAGAAAATCATGTTTTGTTTTGTCACACGGGTGCAGGTGTAAAACTCACCTCAAAGTGACGCTTTCTCCTTCCAGCACTGTAATGTTGTCGGGCATGTGGCCGAACTCGGCTGCCTGTGCGCTGGTGGGCCCTGCCAAAGAAAACCAGAGGAGAGACAGTCAGTGAGCGCAGGGCAGTTTTTCCTGCGACAGAAGGTCGTGCGGAGGCGCGGCGGGTACTGAGCACCTCATTGATCCTGCTCGGGCAGGATTTGTTTTTGCGCTTTGCTTAGTTATTTGTTAGGAGAGAATAATAAGATCCCGAACGACAGCGTGCAGCCGTCAGCGTTGACCGTCGGTGGGCTTGAATAATGATTGGGTTCTGCCCCGCACGCCGCCCGGCCGCGCATTCATCGAACAGACCCGATAATGAGCCCGGGGAAGAGGATTCGCACGGAAGCGACGGAGCGTGAAATGAAGGGACAGCCACTGCAATGGGAAGGATTCGTACCTCACACAACCTCGCACAAACACACACACACATACTTGTAAACACATACACGTGTGTTTGTATTTGCCGACATAAGTACACACAAAGTCATATTGGAATACACTGGAAAAATCATTTTCTCGCTTGATACTTTTGGTTTCAGAAGCGTGCTAAGATACTTGAGAAGCAAAATAACAAAGCTTGTGTTCAGAAACACACAACAAAACGTAGAGCGTTTAACGCTGAGACAAAGAAGACAAAGACATTTTTACCAGACCGCGGGCAGGCCACGTCTGAGGTGATGTGAATTTTTAATGCCTGTTTGCAGACATTCTTATTTTTCAAATGGCATTCTTCTTCTTATCTTTGTGGAATACCTTCCTATTTCCTATGCAAACAAAGATTAGCGTCCCCCCTCGAGCGAGCTGTCTGAGCAGGGGTCTCTCTCTCGGCATGGTTTCGTCTCTACCCCCATCAACACTGCCAAATGCCAGCGTGGCACCAGCGCTGAGCTCCGACTGCGACTTCTGCTCATCGCGTCCAGCGCCGTCCTTAATATCTGCCGGCCAACATTGGCTTGACCTGCCTGTGAGGTTTAATATACCAGAAAGCAGAGCAGTCGAGAGTTAAAGGGAGAGTTCACCCAAAAATGAAAATTCTGTCACCATTTACTCGCCCTCAAGTTGTTCCAAACCTGTAAAAGTGTATTTGTTCTGCTGAACCCAGAGAAAGATATTTGGAAGAATTTGAGAAATTTTCAATTCTGGAAAAAATTTGTGTTGTTGAACACAAAATGAGATATTTTGAAGCGTTTAGGAAAGCAAACAGTTCTAAGAGACCTTTGACTACCCTCTTAATTTTGTCCCAGATTCATGTCCCAGAACTGAAAATCGCTAGCATTCTTCCAAATATCTTTCTCTGTGTTCATCAGAACAAAGGGATTTAAACAGGTTCGGAACAACTTGAGGGTGAGTGAATGACGACAGAATTTTAATTTTCGAGTGCACTATCCCTTTAAGAAGCGGTCCGAGTTTTTTGCGTTTGAGTTGCGCGCGAAGCAGCCGAACCGACAGCTTGCCAAGTGCAATTCTGAAAAGTAAAGCAGAAAGGATAAAGACGACAGTAAATTTTCAGCGGCGTGGCGTCTGAAGGCCAAGCTCAGGCTTTTTTAATTTGAGCGGGTGCCATCGTGGAAGCGTCCCAAATCGTGCGGCGTAATGAAAGGCAGCGTGTGCCGCATTGCCATGCGTGTCAAGTTTCGGTACACAAATTATATAAAGCTGCTTCGTATTATCTGCTGAAATGACCAGCGATGACATTACTAAATGAAGTTTACTCGGTTTGTGGCGCACAAGGGCACGGACTGATTTAAAGCAATAGTTTAATCATCTTCGTTTTTTCAGGATACAAAATCTGTAATCATTCATCAATCCTCATGTCATTCAAAACTTGTATGATTCTCTTTCATCGGTGTAATACTCCTTTATAAACAATATTCAGTATTTATGATATATCATTTTAAACAATTACACCCAAACTGTTAAAGAAGCAATGTGAAGATTTTAGCGGAATCTAGTGGTGAGGTTGCGAATTGCAGCCAACGGCTCCCCCTCCCTTTCGAAGCACTACGGTGGCTCTCACAGGACAATCATGTCGTTGCGGTTTCCCTTCTATGCCGAAGGAGACATTTTAAGAATTTATAGTTTTGTGTTCATACAATGGAACTGTTCATACACTGTCCCTTTAAGTAGTCTCTAGTATATACTACACAGTATCACGCCTTATGATATCATTAGACGTAAAAGAACATTAAATGCAGTTCACGAAACACTTTTCTCTCTCTTTTTGAAAATCGACAGCTCCTACCGTTGAACATTGTTTCTGATGAAGAAAACAACCTTGCCTACGTGCTGATGAATAATAGCGCAGTTATAGACTTACAGTATTGAGGTTAATTGAATTCAGTTACTGACGTGCATGCATACAAATCTTTTCCCATTTCTGTCTCTCAAACTCTCTCACACACACATGCACGCACACACACAGACACAGACATGTGTCCACACAATAAAGCCCCAGTGCATCATGGGGAAGGTTATAAAACAGAGGGGTTTATTCCCTATTCCCTTTTCAATTCCTATCTTCACAGCTCAATCGGTACCTCGGATTTTAATACCTGTTCCCGGGCAGCTTCTGCTCCCCAGCGTGACGTTGTGTCTAGGCCGGGTCAACGCACACACACCACGGACACGTTTGATTACGGAGTGTGAAAAATACAGTGTGTTATGGTATATGAGCTTCATACTATTTCCGCTCTGTCATGCGAACCCCACCGGTGTGTTCTTAGGGTGTTCCCAACAGAAATGAGACTACAGATAAGACACAGCATCTGTGTGATGTTTGCATACTGGGGTTAAAGAACATCTGAGGCCAAGAAGAAATCTAAGAAGTATTATAGGAAATGATGTAATGTGAATCCCACAAATGAGACATCATGCATAAGCGATTGAGAGCAACGCAAGTATCACACCAACAGTCACAATGAGATACCAAATGCAATATTATTTGAGAGAATGTTCATATTTGAAACTCCACGTCGGCAGGGTAATGACTGTAATTATTCCTGGGTTAAAGTGAATCTAAAAGATGCATGTTTTGGCAAGACTGCAAGATACAAAACCACTCTAGGAAATGTGAGCATAATATAATTGGCTGAAGTTGCTGTGAGGTGACACAGTGCGGTCACGAAACCATCAAACCGCCGCATCTGTAGAGGGTTTCCCATACGATAGAGATTCTAGATATGCTATGGAGCATCAGAGAGATGCCCTACAAAGTCGCCAATGTAAGAGAGAGAGAGAGAATAAGAGAGACAAAAAAGGTGAAAGAGTAAAAAGAGAAAGAAAAGAAGAAAGTGATCACATAAGAGATCATGAGTCATAAATGTCACAAATGTGCGAGAGATGTCAACAATGTGTCAAACTGAGCTCAGATTGGTCAAGTCTGTGATCAAAAGTCAATATTATTGAAGATCTCAATATCAACTCAAACATTTCTCATCAAATTTACCTTAAATCCAGATGACCTCCATACTAGAGTAAAAAGTGAAAGAGAAACTAGAATAGTGAGGAGAAAGTGAAAGAAAGTTAGAGAAAAAGAGAAAGACAAATGAAGAGTAAAAGAAAGTAAGAGAGAGAGTGTGAAAGGAGCAAGAGGCTTCAAAACGTTGTGACTTACTTTTGTCAATAATATTCAGTATTTATGATATATCATTTTGAACAATTACACCCAAACTGTTAAAGAAGCAATGTGGAGATTTTAGCGGCATCTAGCGGTGAGGTTGCGAATTGCAACCAACGGCTCACTCCTCCCCTCCCCTCCCCCTCCGTTTCGAAGCATTACGGTGGCTCTCACAGGACAATCTCATCGTTGCGGTTTCCCTTCTTTGCCGAAGGAGATAACGTATTTACGAAACGCGCTCTGTAGAGTTTGTCCGTTTAGGGCTACTATAGAAACAACATAGTGAATTCCGTGCAAGGGGACGCGCAGTGTATGTAGATAGAAATAGCTCATTCTAAGGTAATAAAACCATGACACTTCTTTATGTAAGGTCTTTATAGACCGTTTCATCGGACGCGTGCGCCGGGACTGCAGTCAACTTCCAGTCTTTTGGCTAGTGTCTAATAATATAACTATTTTATTTAATTTACCTGTATGTTAATATTAATTTATATTATTCTTTCATTGTAAAATAAATGATTTTTTGAATTTTGTTGTACAGTAAGTTTTATTAAATAAACAATTTGTTGAATGGGTCCTGTAGTTTTGTCGCATTTAAAGAAACTGTGTGGTACATTGACATCCAGCGGCTCGCTTGGTATCAGCGTCAAAAATCTAAATATTGGAGAGACAAGTAACGGTTCTTCTCGGTTTCTTTTGCTTGTTATCAGAAATAATCTACAGGCACTTTATTGTTTGCGAATGTGTACCGGAAGTTAAGGTCAGTCCACAAACGCGCGCGTGCGCAGTAGCGCTTGTTTATGTTGTCGCTTTGAAAACGTCTATACACCTCCGAACACATAGTTATGTATATTATATTGCATTTCTGTCAATCGATCCTCCAAAAAAATGACACACAGCACCTTTAACTGAATCAATTTAAATCAATCAAAAGGTAAAAATGAAACGGTAAATGAATAGTACGGAATACTGTTAAGAAAAATCACACAGCCTACCTTCTGGAATCTTCTCTTTACATCAGTTGTGTATCTATGATGCTGTGAAATGCTGTCTATGTAGGCAGCTCACGAAGTTTCGAAACAGAGCAATAAAGCTGCACATGTGGTCGATGGAGAAAGTTTGAGACTGTACACAGCTGTAGAAAAAGAATCTTAGCCTGCGCTGTTGTCTCGGTGTGATGAAATAAAGAATTCCTGCAGAATGTTTGTGGGAGAAGCACTCATGAAAAACCTGCCGCACATTCTGTCTCAGGGTCATAAAGCCCTTTATATTCCATCTCCTGCTCCAAGTTCTCTTTAACGCTGTCCTTTACAGTCAAGCATCCTCCTGAACCACCTCTCCGCTGTCTGGAGACGCTGTACCGTTCACTGGCTCTAGAAGAGATGCATCATTTATGGCGCTGTGTGCAGCACCTCCGAACAGCTTCAGGGTTTATTCGTTCAAACCTGATTTGTATCCCCTCGACTTCTACATGCTCTCGTTTGTAATTGTGCTTGCTCCTGACACAAAGTTATTAACAAAAGCAAGCTGCGGTCGGACACCGGAGAGCCTCGGCGCCTTTGTACTGACATCTACTGCGCGCCGCTCGTGATGATCTAACAATACGGAAAAAACGTCTGAAAGCACAAACCAACGTGATGGCGGAGACCTGGAGGAAATAATAATTGCTGGAGGAATAAAATGGGTCGTAACATCTTGTTTTATTTTTCCCTCATGTACAATTGTAATGTTAGTGAAGGTTTTTTTGTCTGGCAACCTTCTGACTGATTCTTAAAAATGAACAAAGGCATTTCCCTTTTTTTGATTGGCTATCCTTTCTGAATGATGAAGTTAAGAAAAAATACAGATAACATCTCTTTAATATCTCAATTACCTGTAGTTCTCCTAGACATCAGCGAGGTTTGAAGGAGAGCAAATGGAAACTTTAGCTTAAGTCTCAGTTGCGTCTCAGATATTTCTCCTGAGAAAAAGAGTCACAAATGTCTAAACGCGTCAAACTGAGTCTGCGATCGAAAATCAACATTATTGACGATCTCAATATGAATTCAAACATTTCTCATCAAATTGACTCAAATCCAGTTTTACCTCTACAATCGACATTCATTTTACAACTCCTTCACGGTTTTCAACAATTGCAGTCTCATTAGTTATACCGACTATAAATGAAACACAACTCAAATCTCCTGAGCTGTGAAAGAGCAACATCTGAGCAATAACATTTTCCGGTATCAGCTATGAAAACTCATATCGCTCCGGCACCAGCGAATGCGCAGACAGATTAAAAAACCGCACAGACAGACAATGGCAAGAGAAAGAATTTCGCGGCGACCAATGAAATATTTACAGAAGTTCTTCCTCCCGACACCTCGATGATAAAGAGCACCAGTCCAGGAATTATCAGACGGCTTGAGCCCGCGGCTGCACAGGATTAAACATTAACTGGCAGATAGATCCTTTTTTTCCACGTCGGATTTCATTAACTCCGGCAGGCCTGCGTGAAGCCCCCGCGAGCATCTCGCTTTGCTCTGAGACGGGTCAGTTGAGAACTCACGTTCCTATCTGCCCTCTGGACACCTGCCACATCCGCACCAGCAGGGCAGCACCTGGTCGCCATCACAACCAAGAGCACAAGACGGAACTCGATTGTCTGTCTTTTTAAACACAGCCATAGAATGGCTTTCGCCGCTGTACGTCTGAAACCTCAAATGTCCAAATAGGCAGTTTCTCAGGGAATGGGAAAAAAATCACTTTAAAAGGAAGATTTTTTTAAATGATTAAATACTGTGTTGTCGAAGTTGACAAGCACTTTTGAATACCTTTTACTGGTTAGATATTTTCAACACCCAGTGACAAACATAAAGGGTGACCAATAAAATCAAAACACGAAATATAGAGACGGACAGCAGCGATATGCTTGTTATTGCATCATTGTGGCTTTTTTGTAAGAATGTAAAAAATACGACAATATCATAGACTTGTTTCACTTGATTATGGTAATATAATCATATGATGTAATCATATGATATCGATTGATTCTAAACATAATAAATGATTGATATATGTTGATCTGAGCTGCGCTGGTATAAGAATATGAGGTTCTTTAAGGCAGTGGTTCTCAAACTGGGGGCCCTGGCCTCCTAGGGGGCCCCAAGATGGTTCCGGGGGGCCACAGATTTTGTGGCATTTTAGAAATATAGATATTTATTATAAATTTTGTGCAATCAAACATCAGAACAACAACGCCACCAACCAAGAGAATTGATGTTTTAGCGTTGTTTAACTGAATATTTTCTTGGTTTAATTAAAATTTTAAGTTTAAGATTATAAGTCTTTATTTGGGGGGCCGCAAAGCAATGCACTCTACACAAAGGGGGCCTTACAACAAAAAAGTTTGAGAACCACTGCTTTAAGGTATTCAGAACAGCTGGAAGTGATCCTGGAGTTGAATGTGTTTAAACGGATCATTAATTCTACTGAGTTCACATTGTGTATTGACTTATCCGGTGTTATGAGGTGCAGATTGAGCTTCATTTACAAACAGATTAAGGGATTTTGTACCTCATTTTACACACTTTTATATTGATGAAATCTGTTATGGTGCATAGACCCAAGTGCACAGTAAACACTGAACATACACGGCCAGATCAATGAGAATAATAAGCTTTAGAAAAATACACACCCAAATGCAATTTTTTCTATGAAAGGAAACATTTTGAGACGTCACACATCTATTGAATTATAATAAATAATGCCTGAAACCATCACACGGGACTTCAAGTCCTTTTCTGTTTCTGAGCCTGTCAGATGGGCTCTGTGTGAAGAATTGTGTAAAGGTTGTCTGAAAAACATTCTATATATTTTTTTTCACAGATTTTTTTGAGATTTTAGGTGAAGTACTATCTTACAAATCCTCAGCTTTCCTGTAGTTTTGTGATGTTGTGTTACCTGGCTGACACCTCACCTGCATGCTTAACATCTTCTTCTGTTCATTTGAAGCCCAAAAACATCCCCATCCCCGACACAAATCCCTCCCGCATACATATCAGTCGACACAGCTCCACCACGAGACATCAGCTTGATACACTCCACAAGAGATCTTTAGCACTTTGAGCGGGGCCAAGAAAAGCTTCCAGGTCCATATCCCGTAAGACCTGACAAGTTTTTTCCCCCATTTCTATCTTGGAGAAATGCCCGAACCCCCCCATACAACAAATCCCGGGCCCCCCCGGTGCACTTTGAGATCAATACAGCAGTTAAACTGTTACTTATATACTCCATCCAAAAGACCAGCCCCGTGGTCTCTCGCCAACTCATCCCTGCTCGCTGGTCATTTGGTAGATTTGTCAAAAAGGGTTTGAGTCGCTTTTAGAAACGCACCGTCACAGCGTCTACGTGATGAAGGGGGTTTCCAGAACGCAGGGTGGTTAAAGAAACCCGACGTGTCGAGCTGTCCGCATGACAAATGGAACAGATAAAATGGCCTGGAGACTTTGAGAAATATGAATTTCTTTCTCCATCCATTAGATAAAGCGAAACGCTGAAAATGGGTCGGCAAATTTAATTTGTAGCAAATTCACCCTCGCGCTGGCATTTAGATCTCATTTGCGTTTTTGTTTAATTTCTGTACGCATAAGCTCTGCTGCGTGTCACGATGAAACGGGACTATTAAAGGCTTCTGAACACCATGTTGCGAACGCTTTTTAATAATTGTATCCTTTGCTGTGTTTGTTCGTTTCACCAAAAATGTGACAGAAGTCTTCTGTCTTGTTTGTGTTGGCTGTATCTCAAATACACTTAAAATGCATACTAAATCTATATTGAATGCAAAGTGTCACATGGATAAATAGAAATAACATAAATCATGCACACCCTAACAAAAATAAGTATAGTTCTTATTAGTTATTAGGTATACTTAAAAGTAGCAGTATACTTGTAAGTGTGCTATTTCAATACTACCTGAGACTAAATTGCCTCGCTTTTTTTAGTTTACAAAAGTATACTTTGAAGTACACTTTACGCGTAACAGTAGTAAACTTTGGGTACACAACTTTTTAACAACAAGTTTAAAAGTGAATTTATAGGTATACTAATAGTTTACTAGCTCGATACTTGTAGCACTTTTTTAGTCTATAAAAGTACACTTTGAAGCGTACTCTCAGTAAACTAAAGATTCCATTTTTTTTACTGAAGGACTTTCTTTCTAAACAATATATAACCATACATTTTTATACTTTTATACACCATACAATTAAAAGCGTAAACACAACTAAAGGCAAGTATACTTAAAAATACAGTGAAGTATTCTGTGAATCTCCATCAAAACAATAAAGCAACACTGTGTAGTTTTTTCGACCTTAAAATAATGTCTCTAAAATGATTTCACTGTTAGAACAACTCTTAACTGGACGAATTCTACTGCCGCAGCTAACTGAGCAGCCTCATAGCAGTTACAAGCCCACTCTGTAAGTTCTGTGTTGGGGTCGGTACACACAGCCCCGCCCATCCACTGCCCGCGGAAGAGTGCCACATGGTTTCCAAACAATGTTTTTGCATTCGCCAGTTCCATCAGCTTAGTAAATGAATTCACATGTATTGCGCTGCCTATACATTATTTACAACACTGTAACAGACATTGTGCGTATCAACCACATGGGGGAACCTGTGAGCAAAAGTTCTATAGTGTTGCTTTAAGTACAAGTGTAGACTGAATAGATATTTCTGTCAGTATAAGTGAAGTATGCTTTAAGTATACACGTGTCATTTGAAGAATATTTCTGAGAAGTACATAAAACGTATACTTTTTTAGTTTTAACGAAGTATAAAAATAGCACACTTGTTTTCTGTAAGCGCAAGGAGAAACGCGTATTAAAAACAACAGTAAATATACTGCACCACATTTTCTTTATTCCTGTCATTACATCATTTCTTTTTTCAGCTCAACTAAACCCTCAGAATATACACTGTACGTGTCCCTGTGGGTGCCCGGCTAGCATCTTCTCATTGACATTGATAAATGAAACTTTCTTTCAGAATTATCTACCTGACGCTGATGCACACTCATTCTGAATGCACTGGTGTGTGATGCCGTATCGCGGGGGGAGAGCGTGGGCGGAAAAACCCTGCTCTGGGCATCTGGTGTGGCAGCGAGGAGCTGCTGAGATCTGCTCCTTAAGGAGAAGAGAAGATGGAAATGAGGAAGGCCTGGCAGACGAGGGGCGGGGGGGAGGTTATACAGGCTGCTACCCAGGAGCCCTGCACTGTCAGGATAATTCGGTACTTGTGCTAAGAACAAACCCCATGCTCCTCCGGGGAAGAGAACTCAAGCAACACCTGCTCAAGAGAGAGAGAACCCGGGGGTTTGTGGGAGGGCGTGGAGCGTGCAGCCGTGGCGCGCTGTCAGGTCGCAGTAAAAACGAAGAGAGAGAGAGAGAATAGATGGGAGAATGCATACTGTAGTTTCTGCCAAGCCCGTCACACCATTGCTGCATACTGTAGTATGTGTGACGTGTGCATGGAATACCCACATGACCTACTACACATGCCAAGTGTGCAGTTTACAGTAGAGCACACTGAATGAGGTATGAATCCCACAATGCAATGCACCTGGCGTCTTTTTCCTGGCTCGGTTTAGAGTAGCATGCTATAACCCCATTCACACAGAACGCTGATCCCAGAAATTTGCCAAAAAATTGCCAGAGTGCCTTCTGTGTGAGCGCGAACGCATCCCGGATTGATCCGAAAAGTGCTTCCAGAAAGGGGACCTAGTAAAATTAACGGGATCAGTCCCAGAAAGCGCCCTGTGTGTGAACAAAAGGCCGTGTAGTGATGACACACGTCTGTAATAAATCGTAAATAGGCTAATTTGGCTATGAAAACAAATATAGGGAAGTCATATTATGTCTGCGCAAAATAGTATATACTATTAATAGCATGCATCATACCACATCGTTCCTTTCGAATGATGGAACTAGACATGACATTTGAAGTGTGACATAAACATTTCAGTCACTTTACTGGAAAATTATATAACATCTCCTGTATTTCCACACTATATTTACAACATAGCAAACATTAAATGATGCACAGAATACAGTAAGTACTACAGTAAGTTAGAGTTAGATTCCAAACATAGTTAATAGTACACTCACAAGTATACTAGTATAGTACTAGTACTTACTATATAATGTACTTGAACTTTACTTAAGTACACTTAATAAAATGAACATAAAGACTCACTAAAATACACTTTAGGGTAAATATTTTGTTTATATTCTAATTCCCAGCGTTTCAAAAACTGATACAAAGTGTCTGATTTTGTTTCATAGAAGAAGCCGCTGTTTTTAGTAACTAGTGATCGGTGTTGGGTGTAACTAGTTACGAAGTAATTAGTTACTGTAATTTAATTACTTTTCCCTTGAAAAAGTAAAGTAAAGGGTTACTCTTATTTTTTCTGTAATTTAATTAGTTACTTCTGATGTAATTCAACTAAATACTTTGTGTAATATATGTGTGTGCAATAGTGGAATTGACATCAAAATTCAAAGTCTAACTTTAAAATCCGTGCTTTAATGTATAATTCTCACATTTGTAATACTTTGGTCAGTTAATAAGAGTACATTATGTAGTTTAATATTATTTATTTGAATGAATTAAAAGAGCCCTTTCATGCCTATCCTTGATCAAGGTTGATAGGATATAGAAAGTAATTAGTAATAAGTACTAAATACTTTTTGGAGAGAGTCATTTGTACAGTAATCTAATTACACTATTGAATATGTAATTAGTAACTAGTAATTAATTACTTTTTCAGAGTAACTTACCCAACACTGCTAGTGATCACGTCACACACTGCAGAATAAACCTCTTAAAATTAATCATATTCATACGAACCCTAAACATTCAATATAATTCTTTTCGTGAAACTTCAGACATAAGCTCTGTCTCTCTAAAACCCTGCCTGAGCTCAGTGAAACGCCTGGCTTCCTTCCACACGACATACTCGTGTTGTTGTTGTGTTCGCCTTCTGCCGGTTTTGTTTTGCTCGGATGAGACGAAACGTCGGCTCAGTAACACAAACGCACGGTTCCCTTGAAGACAGCGTTCTTACACAAGCGCCGCAAAGCCATTCAGCCAAGTGGCCCTTATAAGACAGCGGCGGAGAGGCACGGCGATGGCATATTTGAGGTTTTTGCTTTCGAGGCGAAGGCCCATTAAAGAGCCGCGATCGATGGAGAGCCATTTAATCTGCTCTCACAGCCCGGCTTAAAGCGCCTGTGCAATTGGGAGATCAGAATGCCGCCTGCCCCTGACTCTCTGACTAGAGTCGTATCAATGTCTCGCAGGCGACCCAATGAGAGTCTGAGCTCGGGCTGTTGGGTGATGATGTCATTGCCGTGCATCAAGCTTACGGGCTGTTAACCCTGTTGAAAACACCATCATTTGCTGGGTTAGGTATGTTTTGATGCTGTTTTGACCATCTTAAACCAGCTAAGGACCAGCAAACCAGCATCAAAATATACCTAACCAGCATATGCTGTTTTTTTCAAGAGGGAATGAAACACAAAACTCTATTAAAATGAAAAGAAATTCTAATGAATAACTGTGGTTTGAGCTCTTCGGAAAGTTGCATCAATGGCTTTAACTACGGCTGTCTCTGCGTATTAAACTGAAATAAGCCGAAATATTTTAACATCAAACAAATTACACACATCACTCGGAAGTATTTTATATTCATCTGACTTTTATTCTTATTTTGTGAGAATGCTTTTAACAAGCACCGGTGTAGACTAGCAGTTAAATGACTGAAATTAGAAAATAAAGTTATGGGAATTTAAAAGAAAATACATTTATTTCTATAGCGCTTTTCACTATTTTGCATTCCATATTTCAAATAATTACAATTTCATACATATAGTAGGAACAAAGGTAGAAAGATATAATTATAACCCAAAAATGCATATGTAAAACATATCTCTAGAGCTCCATTTGTCAGCTGTTTACTCTGATTGCACGTTTATATCATATTTATTTGTTATACATATTCTCACTTTTTAATGATTGCATTCTGCATGACATAGCCTAAAAGATAAATAATGTTAAATAATCTGTTAAATTAATCTGTTGATATCTATAGGGTACTTTCACAACTTCATTTTTTTATTCTTTAACCCCTTATATAAGTGCCCCTATTTTTGAGCCTTTTATTAATTGTGCAAACAAGTTATTATAGTTATTATTATAATAATATATAATAGGGGTGTAACGGTTCTCTGTAAAAAATTGAACCGCACGGTTCTCCACTAACGGTTCGGCACATCTTAAATCTGACGACGCATTTATAATATGCTTCTTTACAAATTATAATGCGTAAAACAGACAAAGTTCAGCTAATGTATGTTTGTCGATGGATACACATTTAATACCTACAACAAATCAAATAACGTAGACAAATTTCAATGGGATTGACGTATGCTGTAGGGTCCTTTATGCTTTCATCACCCGGGTGTTGTGACCGCGCGAGTGCAGGTGAGACCTGTTTAAACGACACTCATTCAAGCCTTGACCATTTAAACATTTAAGTGCAAGGTGATGCAGAAGAAAAGTCGCTTGCGCGCTGTGAGAAGATCCGAAGCGCGCATAAGGAAAGTCTCAGACATGGCGCAAATATTGAGTAGTCTTTGAAGCGCTTAAACGGACAGATTCACACACGAAGTAGGTCAACATGCCCCTCTTGTCCAGTATCTTAACAAACATAGTAGTTATGTCTTAAGTGAACGGACAAACAGACGAAAAACAACGCATGTGTACAGTGTATCAGTGTACTGGATGGGTTTCATTCCTCTTAAAGCGACAGCAGCATATTCCTGCTGTCTGTTAAAAGTCAAGGAAATCACTCACTGCTTGTGACTCAATAGCTTCTGTAACTTCAATTATGATTCGTCTTTATTTAATTTGTACATATGCAATGTTATGTTTTATTTGATTACTTTAATAAAGGTATATACAGTATCTTATTTTATTTTCTGCTTCGCTCTGTTGTTTTATTGGTGCTGTTACTTGTAGCTTGATTATTTGTTCTTATTTTTATTTGTCAGTAGTCCCTTTACCCTGAACATAGCACAAACCGAACCGAACCGAAACTGTGTCCCTCAAACCTTGACACAAACCGAACCGTGAGTAATTTGAACCGTTACACCCCTAATATATAATAATAAAACTATGATGGGCATTTACATTAGCTGATCTGAAAAATGATCCAATCCGTGACCCAAAATCCATAAAATGATCCGAACCGTGAGTTTTGTGATCCGTTGCACCACTAGTAAAACATAGAAGACATGGTATTATTGCATTTTTCTTTGATATAATGTACATTGACGAAAGGTTTTTTTTAATATTTCAAAGGAGATTTCAAAGAGGATGCAAAATATCAAGATTTTTTTTACAGGCTTAGCATGTGTTTTTCACATGACTGAACAAACCTAGCTCACATTTAGAAAAACTACTATACCTATTAAAATACCATGGTTAAACTATGGGTTACCATGACTCAAAAAAATAGCTCTTTGGTTTGTTTGTGTCAAGTTTCCTTAACATGAAATGAACAGGTACACTCTACTCAGATGTGTAGTGTGAACATGAATGAATCAAGTAACATACATGTCAAAACAACTTGATTGAATCACTTTCGGTTAACTTCTACCTAATAGGCCCTTTTCACAATGACGTCACTTAACTTCCGCCTTTTCGCAAAGCAGTGTATCAAAACATCCATCTTGCAACAAACAAGAACAAGAAACAAGAACTTCCGTTTCGCCGTCGCGCTGGAATTTAACAACAGTGAAAAAAAACTGACAGAATACGTATTTGTGGAAATATTTTTCAGATAAAAGTATGATTTCATTATCAATATAATCAATAAGTGTTTTCTTTCATTAAATCATTAAGCTGTATGCTTTTGTCATGTGCTTTCTATTTTACTCAGTGGAAAGTTACTGTGGCAAGCGGAGTGAGACAAGATAAGTGGGGGTTGGAACCATAAATTTAACTAAGTCAACACACACACACACACACACACACACACAAAGAGTCACACAGAAAAGAAATGTTATGAATCAATCCACTGCATATGTTTTAAGTATAATCATGAGTTGTGATGTGTTTTAATGAATCATAGGATTAAGAAACAACGCTACATAATTAAAAGCATTAGATGATTGAGTGTTTTCTTTTTACTAAAAGAATGTTAAGAATGTTGGTATGTTGTCCGGCCACAAGAAACTGTCTCTAGGAAAACACTCCCCAAAAGAAACTGTCTCTAGAGAACATTCCTCAAAACTAGCGACTGACCACAGGATGTAAAACATGTGTTGCAAAGATGTTGTTTTGCAGATATACGTGGTGCACGGTGATTGGTGGAAAGGGAGC
Source organism: Triplophysa rosa (assembly GCF_024868665.1). Classification (NCBI taxonomy): domain Eukaryota; kingdom Metazoa; phylum Chordata; class Actinopteri; order Cypriniformes; family Nemacheilidae; genus Triplophysa; species Triplophysa rosa. The sequence continues at coordinate 1,620,686 of NC_079897.1, forward strand.
AGCACTCCTTAAAAGGCAGAGGAGGAGTCAGAAGATGCGAGCGACGTCAAATACTGAATAAATATGTGTGTTTTTGAATAATTTGGGTTGTTGGCTTGTGGTGGAGTGAGTAGATCGTCTGACAACCCAAAGCTTTGTTACTCCTTTTTACATCTGATAATAAACTTCTAATCGATTTTGGAGAACGTCTCTGTACAAATTTTTGAACACGCAGGACTGCCTCAATATTGAACATATTCAAGTACTTATCCTAGCACCTTCGCTAACACAAAAATAAAATAAAACACTTACCTTCATAATCAAACAGGTACTGTTCAATGAAGAATTTGTATCCTTTCTCTAGCTTTGATCTTGTCGTTAGCGAAAATGTGTCTGCAAGACGTTGTACATCATATAGCCATGTGGCAGATATGCTTTTTTTACATTAAACAATGTAGTATGACGTGAGGTCAAGCAAGACTTGAGATCAGAAAAACTGATCATGGCATTGACATTATTAATATAATGCCTTCAGATCAAAGAAACAATCAAAATAGTTTTATTGTGTTAGTTCTCAGCCTTAGCAAATGCTCTACTCTTCAGCACAATGGGAACCTCCTAAAACTCCTTATTTCATCTCCATTAAAAAAGCATTAACTAACACTTTATTTCCACATTTACTGTTTTACACTCATTATTCAGTCAATTGCAAAGCACGCTGGGAACTGGCAATTGTGACAACATTTGAAAATAAATCGTGTTGAATCAACGTGTTTAAATTAAGTAAATTGAACATGAATCTAAATGTTTTACCGTTTTAGCTACTTGATTGAAACATGTTCTTTTAAAATGAAAACATTGGGTTAAGCCAAAAGTTGCCATTTCAAGTCAGTTTAACATGATGCAATCGTTTTTGAGTGTGAATGCTCATAAATGGCATTAAAGGGGTGGTGCAACGGTGTGTCATGCATTCTGACTTCTTTACAAAGTAAACGTGCTGTCTTCTCGTGCTTAACAACTGGGCGTATTATGTAGTATTTCTGTGCTCGATACACTCCCCCAGCGATCGTACAGGTTTCGGAAAGTATTTTTCGAACATATAAAACTGTTTCTTAGTCCCTTATTGGACAATTCTCCCGGAAAAGCACGCAGCACGCCCACGTGGCAGCACGGAGAGCAGGAGAAGGAGCATGCGCAGACGTCACTTTCACTTGTGTGCAGGAGAGAGAGAGAGAGAGAGAGAGAGAGAGAGAGCATACGTTCGTGAAGTTCAGGTGTTAGTTTTTTCACTGTATTTGAGTGATGAATGTTATATAAACAGTGGATATAGCGCTGGATTTGGAGATGGTTTGAAACTGATATTTGGAGCCGTCCCAGCGCTATAAGATGCCAGACAGGAAGCACATGCGTTGAGTGAAACTGATGTCTGTGTTTTGTTGGCAATGGGTGCGCACGTGCTTTAGTTCGGCCTACCCCTCCCCCCCGCACGCACCGTATGCTTTCGGAAATAATCGTACAGCTGTAGCTATCTTTTATAAATGTGATCAAACTAAATACTCTTCGAAGATACCAAGTATGCAATACTACTCTACAGGTACTCAAGATTAATATGAGATTGGCAGAAACCGCGTGTGTTAGGGCCACTTTAAAGTAAAATGAATTGTTTAAGTAAAGTGAACAGCATCAAAAAATATTATTTTTATGAGTGGAGAACATAGTAAATCTCTGGTTTACTACAAATAAAACCAAAACACTTCAGTTACCACAGTTAAATCATGGTTGATTTTCATAAGGGCATTTTTGTTTTTTATTAAATATAATTCGTCTAAAATTGCTTTGATGTACCAATCCACTATCCTCTTTTATTCTCACATTGGCATGTGTCTATGTGACTCACTTTCTTAAGATTCAAGCACGCCATCAGAAAGCATCCAGAGGTGTGCGACACGCTGTTCGAGTGGATTTAAAAATAAATGATCAACATCATGATTTATTTTGGTGTTGGCTGCAGGCGGCGAGTTAAAGTGATGGTTCTGTCATATATCAGTCGGTCCGTCTTCAGAAATATCTCCGCAGATTTACAGGAGGCCGGATTAACTCGCCATCTGACAGCTCCAATTAAAGCGTGATGTTACGAGCCCGAGGGCTGCCTGCGAGCGTTTCATCAATTCCTAAGACCGCCATGTCGCCCTCCAACCAAAATTTGCTCGACTTCCGCAAGGGCGAAGTTCGTGGCAGTCTTTGTGCTTCACAGGAGATGTATGATGTTATTAAATGCTGGTACAAGCTGGGGGTTAAAGGGAACAAAGCTGTGACTGCCTCTCTCTGGTGATGGGAAGAGTCTGAAGTTTGCACAAATTGGTTCTTTTGAAAAGTTTATTTTAATGAAATAGTTTTTAAAAACATAAGTGGTTCTTGAAATCCTGCATGGAATATCAAAGATCATGGGTTCGATTCCAGGAAACTGGTTTAAAAATGTATGAGCTGTGACCAAAATCATATTTCTGAAATCATGTCCCTATTACACTAAAAATGGATGGAAAAATAAAATATGCACATTAAATTACATTCATCGCCACGTAAAGCAATGATATTTCAGCGACTTATTCTCCACCATCGCTTCCATCATCTTCCTGATTTTATCTTCTGAAGTGAATTCTCTTAAATCGAATGAGGAACATCACAAACAATTTATAATAGCATAGCAAAAAACATTAAGGGGTTGTTTACCCAAAAATGAAAATTCACACAAAAGAAGATATTTGAAGAACGTCGGTAACCAAACAACGGAGGTTCCCATTGACTTCTATTGTACGGACACAAAACCAATGCAAGTCAGTGGGTACCGCCGTTGTTTGGTTACCGACATTCTTCAAAATAACTTCCTTTGTGTTATGCAGAAGAAAGCAGCTCATGCAGGTTTAAAATGGCACGAGAATGAGTAAATGATGACAACATTGTCATTTTTGGGTAAACTACCTCTTTAATAGCATCACAATGAAATACAGAAACACAAAAGCAGAAGAGCTTTTGGAAAAGCCGTGCCTGAACGCTTCATGTTTGATTTGTCTCCTGACTGCAACCATCTACTCTCGTCTCCTTTCAAGGTGAGACTCCCTCAAATGAACCTGTTCCGCTTGAACGATTCATTGAAAAGATTCAAAAGACTCAAAAGAACGAGCCGTCGCTTCTCTCATCCTCTTCCTGACCTCGACAACGACGACACGTCTGATCTTACTCCGCTAATTTCCCCGGCTTATCTGAGCGTACAAGATCGACAAGTTCCCTCAGACCCTCACAGTTCAGACCCCCGGAGAGCACGACAGCAGACGAGAGACAGACAGACCGAACGCACAGACGAGAGAAGAAGAAAACCAGAGTGAGACCTCCAGAGATAAAGACAGACAGAAACGTTCTGACGGAGATTTTGCAGTGATGTGACACACAGAGGCGGATCTTTAGTCGGTCTCTGACAGCTCTGGAGATCCGCCACACAGATCACATCATCACTGCCTTCATCTTCCTCCTCCAGACCTTGAATCCATTTCATGTACTTAAAGGTGATAAAAGTGATTGCTGCTCTACATTTTGCATAAGACACACCCCCTCTTTCCGAAACCCCGCCCTCCAAAGACACACACACGCACGCATAAAGGCTGAGACCGGCGGCAGTGTGTCATCTCAATGTCACACGCAAGAAAAATCAAATACTATCTCAGCTTTACAATGACATTGTATGCGTTCTTCTACTGTATTAACTGTCAAAAACAAATAAACGTTCTCATAACTTAAGCTTCCTGTTGCCCGTATATGGACACAATTGGCTTTTGTTGGGAGTTTGTCAGAACTATGTTGGAGGAATTATCGCAATGTCAGAAATGTCAGTTTTGGGCTGGACTGTATTGTGTCTGCTCCGCTTTGATGGCCATCTAATGAAGAACAAGAGAGATGAGCAAATAATAATGTACGTGTGGCGACATTGTGGGGACCAAAATGTCGTTACAGATAAATAAAGATTCAATAATAATACATTTATATTAATAATATTTTGCACAATACAGTGATTAATTCTATATATTATATAGAGCAGTTGTTCTCAAACTTTTTCATTGTAAGGCCTGATTTGTGTAGAGTGCATTGCTTTGCGGCCCCCCAAATAAAGACTTTTATAATCTTAAACTTAGAATTTTAATTAAACCAAAAACATGTTCAGTTATGCTGGAAAATCAATTCTTTTGGTTGGTGGTCTTATTTTCCTGATGTTTGATTGTATAAAATCTATGATAAATTTCTATATTTCATAAAATACCACAAAATCTGTGGACCCCCTGGATCCATCTTGGGGGCCCCCCAGGGGGCCGCGACCCCCAGTTTGAGAACCACTGATATAGAGTATACCTGTATACCACTCCAGAAGATGGTTCAAAAGTACTTCTGGTTTCACTTTTTTTTTTCATCTCACACACATAAATAAATCTTAAATATATTTGCTTAACATTTTGACCTGGTTATAAATGATCTGTTCCTCATATTTTGTTCAAACATTTGTGTATAGGTTGAAAAAATGAAACAGTAAGTTTATCTAGACCGGCGTTGTTTGCGTCTTACAAAGCCTTAAATGTTTACGTTTCTCAGAAATTGGGTAGTTGACAAATAAACCGTGAATGTGTCTTGTGGTGTGACAGCATAAATGTAGAAAACAAACCGTCAATATTCATATTAATAATGATCTATTTTTTATATATTTATCTTCATTAAAATGAGAGATTTATGTTCATCGTCAGTTTCCTTTCAAAATGTTCTACATTTACGGTTTATTTGTCAACTAATCAATTACAGTAGCTTACAAAATAGTAAGTAGAATACTTGCATATTCAGCTGTCTATAAATCATCATTTGATCACATATCGATTTTGATTCAATATAGTTTGAATGTTCAATACGTTTCTTAAATGCTTTAGGTACTTTTCCTTTTTATTAAATTTTTCATTCACTACCAAAACATCATCGAAGATCACAATACCGCCACGCCACAATAAAAGCGTACGCAATTACCGTGATATTAAAATAGGATAGCGGCAGATTCTTGTGGGGACATCACCATGCCAATAAACGATGAATAAATCTAAATGATAATATTTTCTGCGTGAGTTTGGTTTAGGGGATAGAATATAGAAATAAAACAGCCACATGAGGAAAACTGATCATTAAACATAATATAAACAATACAAAAATGTGTCTGTGAGGATTTGTTACAGGTAGGGGATAGAAATAAACCATTAGCGCAGTATAAACACAACAAAAGACTATGGCACAAACCTGTGTGTGTAAGACGTTAAAGTAAATATCACAAAATGAATCAGTCAGATCATGACTTCACACATTTTAACCTCACTGCAAAAAGACATTAGACTCGGACTCTTCACGAGAGACCCATAAACATATCTGCTGTGAGCACAGGTGGTGCGGCTGGCAGGCGCCGGGTGGCAGGAGGCAATAAAGAAAAGCCTTTTGCCATCGCTGTTCTTTCAAACCTTTGGCTGAGGAATCAAATTGACCCTTCTGCAATTCTATTATCCCCCACGCACACACCTCCATCTGCCTCCCCTCTGGACCCGTTTGTGAAGCCTCGGCCCGTCCCCTCTACCTCATTCCTCTCCTGTTATCCCGTTACTCCCGTTAATTGCAAAACGCTGTTCATCTTTCTACCATCTAAAAACAGGTTTCCCTGAGGATGTCCCTGAGATACAGCAATCATCCAGAGGTTCTTTTAACACTGCCTCTCTCTCTCTCTACTCCAGTTTGTCATATTTCAAAGCACATTTCCAAAATGTGATGCCCTTTTGCATCTTTTAACACACTAAAAATGGCTCTGGCCGGGGACGGTGCTAACCACAGTCCATTTACACACGCAAAGTCAATATACGAAGATCACAATGCTGTAATAAAATAACTCAACGCTCGATACTTTCAGACAGACAAAAATATCTGATCGCTGATCTACAATTCTATGCGAGATTTTAACTGACGTTTTATGATGTGAAAACGTTGTAAGAGCAAATCACATAAAAAATCCAAATTTCTGGATGAATTCTCCTTTACTGTAAAATGAATCAACAAGCATCACTGCAGCATTTGTGGGCGTCGTTTGGCCAATCTGCATGCTTTAAATTATTGATCAGGCCCTGAAACTGCAGACTTGAGTCTCAAGATATCTTTCCTTCTCAATGAGCCTCTCAAGGATTCTACATCTCCGTAAATCGGCCTAATAGACTCAATGCACGCAGGGTGGTGACGTACATCCGCTAAAATCTCAGACCACTTCCGCTCTCATAGGACTTGTCACCAAGTGATAAGGATGTGTTAACTAAAAAGACGTTCAAATTACAGCTACTAGTGCCTCTTTGATCAAGCCTTAAGTGTAAAAGTTGACTTTGTTTTTTTTAAAACAGATAGCCTGAAGCCTTTCCTCTTTTTGGTTGTCCATGTAAGATTTGGTTCATTTGACTCAGATTGAGAATCGTGTCATTCGAGTGGTTCTGAGAGTTCTCATCGCACCGAAGCACTGCAGCGTTCATTCGTCACATCAGCGTGTTTATGCACACATGCATGCGGCTCGTCCTCTGGTGTCTGCGTGCATGCACTGCTGTTTTTTAAATTCAATATGAACCCGTCACCCGTGCGGTCACAGCGGCAGAAAAAGGTCTTACGGTGCAGGTCATGTTACTACACTGCAGAAATCTTATTCTCCATGCGTTCTGGTGTCCTGTTTTCAAGTAAAAACAACTTTCAAACTAGATACTTGAAAGCACATTTGTGCAAGATATTAAAAGGGACAGTTCGAGAAAGAATGTGATATATTTCAATATAAAATATACAGCTGCGGAAAGAATTAAGAGAGCATTCCAAATTTTCATTTCAAATCAGCATTTCTAAATGTATTGTGGGAGTGATGTCATCCAACTGCAATGTGAAAGACATGACAAGACGCATGAAAACTGTGATTAAAATCAAGGTTGTCATATAAAAAATTATGTTCGAACTTTTCCTAAATACATCCCCAAATATGAGTGTCGTGTTGCTTAAAAGACTCTTCTGTTATTTTCACCTGTTTCTTAAGTTTTCATTTTCTGCAAATAAATGCAAATAGATTTTCTTTTTACATTTGGGAGAAATATTGTTAGTAGTTCACAGAACAAAAACAATCATATTACCTAAACACATAAATGTAAACAGTACAAAATGAAATGGTCTCCTAATTTTTTCCGCAGCAATACACGTTTTGTGCAGCCCTAGTGAAGATAAAATGTAATTCTACACGCTAGTTTATAGAATAAAAGTCCTTCGACAGGTCACACCTCAATGGCAACTTTCAACATAAACATGGCAACACAAAAGAGAAAACTGCCGACTGCAAACCATCTTGACTGAGAGTCAGGCTGTATTTCTCTCTATAATCCTGATGAAAGTCGTAAATCACATTCTTAATGGTGATTGTTGCGAAGAGCCATAACGTTAAAACGCTTTACAAACACTAAAGTTGCAGGTAAATAACCAAAGACATTTTGAGGAGGAAAGAGTCAAATTGCCAGCAATAAAATTTTAATAAGGAGATAATTTCCCGTTCCTAAGGCAGTTAAATGGAAGAGGAGAGATAGAGCGATCGAGTTAATGAGAAGAAGAAAGAGAACCGATGGAAGCCAATGATGGATTGACCCTTTAAATCAGACTGATCGCAAATCAGCAGATCCCATTAAAATCTGATCAATCAATATACGCTCCACATTTAAATACGGAACAGAGCGACCTGTGCACACACCTGAAGATCTGAAACGCACGCGCGTGTCAGATTCACAGAAATCATTTCCCAAATATCATTCCGTCTCAGTGAGTTCATTGACTCGTGACGCTTAGACAATCATCAATTATTGAGTCTATCACTTCAGGGTTAATTATTCATGAAATCACCCAAAATGAAAATTCAGTCACCCACATGTCCTCCAAAACCCGTATGCTGTTTGTCTGTAGAACACAAAAGGAGAATGAAATCTTCAGGACACCTGAAGACAACTTAGGCAATGTTTACACGATGAAAAGAGTTTTTCCTTTGCGTTTTTGAAAAGTTTCACGTACAGCGTATGACAGCGTTATCAAAATGCTCTGCATTTACACGGATCCAGGAAAACGCATAAAACCGCTGTAGTATGCACGCCAGGCCAGTGGACGGCGATGTTGTTGTGTAAAGAAACAGGACGTGCCTTGGCACATACACATGCTCAGTTATAAGCCAAAAGTGCTTTTTAATACCGTTGGTCGACGTATATGTGTGATTAAAGTCTGGCGAATGTAAATAGTGTGTCTCCGCTGGCTGCATGCGCGTGACATCGTTTTCAAAAAGTTCCGTCTTGCAGTTGACATGGAAACGAAAACAGTGGCGTTTCCAAAAAGTGGCACTTTGAGACCCGTTTTCAAAAGTTTGCGTTTTCAGTCCCCCAAAACGCCATTTCTGTCTAAACGAACGGCTAAAACGCATAAAAAGTTTTCCATTTTCAGTTGAAATCGGCCTCTTAGAAGACGATATATGCTGAAAATATAGAATAAAGTGTAGCGCGCACAAGCTGATTGAACGATTTTACAATTTCATGTTGAAGTTTAACAGTTGGGCATAAACTATAAACATGCTAGTTTTGTGTTTCATATTAAAAAACATCAGATTTGGAACAAAATGAGGGTGGGTAATGACAGATGTTAACCTCATATATATCGTCAAACCGACCATAATAAATAATTTTAGCACCATGTAACCACATACATGAGCTATTCATCTCTGGGTATCAATCGGACGTGTTTTCTCTTTACACTTAGTTCAAAAACCTAGTGAGCTGTCTACATAGGGTGCATTTTAGGGCATCACGGACAGCATTACACATAACTTGTAATAGTAAACTTTTCATGCATTTTATCTTGGAAAAAAAAACAGTTTCCCTGTTTGCTTGTATGCACTTTTAATGCAATTTTGCCGGAATTGTTGACATATCACAACAACGTCCCGAAGTGCTTAAAGGGTCTTCTAGATGACTTTAATCCCAGAATGCATCGTAAAAAACACTTGAGATGTGAGATTTGTTTTTATTTTAATTCAAGAGTAAAAATAATAAACAAACTAAAGACAGTTTTATTTAGTAAAGATGCAGCATTGAATGCGGTAGACAGCTCTCAGAAAAGCTCAAGCTTTGTTGTTCATTGTATGCAGAAGTTCTCCTCAATCGTTCATCCATGTCAAAGCAGACGACTGCGAAGTGAGCAGAGGTATCTCGGGAGAAGATGGACATACAGAAGAGCCACGTCATCTCACCCCACTAGAGCATTACTCTTATTACACCGAGCCCTGGCAGAATGGGAGCACACCAGCGCGTAAAGTGGAAATGTCACGGAGGACAGCCGTGGGAGTTTCGCTCAGGCCAGAGCTTGTTCTTTCATATGGAGTGTGACGGCGAGAGACCTGCCCTCATGAATAAGACATGCAGCATCCGGGCCGCAGGGACGCGCGCTGTCCATTTGCCATTTGCACGCTTGGCCAAAGCCAAGCAAGAGGTGAAGGGGGAACAGAAGGCAATACAGTGCGCCGGAGGAATTCGGAGAGGGTGCCGAGGGGAGACGGGCATTCGGAATAGAGGGTTTGATCAAATAGTCTTGAGGCTCGGCGGTTCAGAAAGTTCACTATTCACAATTCTTGAGTACCGGGACAAGACGGGGCATACAAGTAACTCGATAAAAATTTATGGTGCAAGAAATTAAGAGTGCCAGCGGTACTGTAAAACTGGAAATGTCAGAGAATGTTAAAGTTGTGATTTTCATGCCTGGAAAAGTCATTCTGTAATGAAATGTATATAGCGGATATAAACAGATTCTCGTTTTGCTCGGCTCCAGAATACTCCATCAGTCTTTGCAGAGACGTTTTCCGCTGTAACTTCTCATTTACATCGTAATCAAATAGAATGTCTTTTGGAAAAACGTAATTGTTGTCTAAAATGGTGGGACAGTCGTTTCTGAAAAAAAAAACAACGAATTATTCAGATTAATACAAAATGAGAAAAGGTAAGTTCTGGAGCAAAAACTTAGGATTTTCACTTTTTTCAAATGTGTGTAGAGAGAAGATAAAAAGTCTAGATCAAGCTCAAAATGTGTCTTTGAACATGAGGAAAAAAGTCCCAAATAAAGAGACACAATAAAAAGTAAAAGCTCGAACAATCAGCCCTTAAAAAAAAACGGAATAATTGATTTTAAACAAAAGTGCTCCTGGAGGCCACAAAATGTCTTATAATTGAAGAACGAAGAATAAAAACAGAATAATAACCGGCCAACCAAGAGAAAAATTCAATCTCTCCTCAGCATGAGTTCTGGAGCACTTTTTGTCTTTTTCTTGCTCTGCGCTTGGATATTGATGTCTCGTAACGATTGGGAATAATGGCTGATATCTTACAGTCCCAGCATTTAAGAATTCAATACCGAGAGAAAAAAAACAAAGAAAATTGCATAGGGATGAGTCTGCCGGGTGTTCATTGAAGAACATAAGAGGACAAAATGATAAAAAAGTTATTCGAGCGTTTCTGCTCGGCCTGACAGCGTGGAATTGGTTAAAGATGGCCGTGAAGCCCTGCGGGAGGTCATGCTAACATCGATCCATCTATCTGCACTCGTCTGAATCTCTGTCAGAAGATGGCAGAGGAAATCGATGGGAAAAAGATAGCAAATAAAGTTGTTCTTTAAACGTTACCGAGTGAACTATTACTTCAAAAGGAAGTTCTGAAATGAGGTGGAAGGCCGGGCGACCCGTTGCAAACTTTGATGCTGAGGATGAGGGATGGGTATCATTAGATTGGGGTTAGGAGACAGAGACGGGGCGTGAGGATTGCAGGTCAAGAAACATTATTGATACGATGTCACAAATGAAGGGAGCCTGTTTGCCAAACCCTTTTGTGTTTAGTGAGAGGTAAGAAGATCATCTCAGTCTTTGATGACACGCTCAACGTTCCTCCACACAGAAATGGCGTCTGAAATCTTCAGTTCTAATGTGCAAAATGGATTTAGGAGAGTAAATTGTGATCAGTCATAATGTCCGCAGATATTCGTTTTCTATTCAGCCGTGACTCTTTCGTGATATTGTGGCTTCATTTAATGTATTTGAGATAATTCTGTCAATACCTGACACACCATAAAACAAACAATTGGTCAATGCCTTTACATTAATTAGTTGTTATATGTATAGAGTAAGAAAAACACCCAAATATTCACATTTTATCATAATTTACACACTATCATGCCATCCCGGATGTATATAACTTCTTTCCTTCCACTTTTGAAGCTTGAAGGAAAAGCACATACAGTACATCCACTATAAAAATTAATACTAAAAATACAACAAAAAAATTTGCTAAAGTTTTCATATTTGTGTGAACTATCCCTTTAAGAAAAGACGCTGCATTAATACTACAAGAAGAATCTAACACATTGATATTTTATCTCATTGGGACGACAGCATCACTGCATGAAGAGCAAGTTACTTTTCTTTACAAAAAGCTTCTGAAATGTGATTTCAATCCTATCTGTATAACATCTCATGACTGACATCTCTCATGACTCAAACCCACAGGCAATGGAGTTCTTTCGGAAATGCTTTCAATTAGGAAGGTGGAGTAAGAGAGGAAAGAAGGAAGGAAGAAGAATTCTAACCTGAAGGCATCACGCCGCATTTGGAAAAGCGAGATCCAGCAGCACAAAGACAAACAAACAGTGATGCAAACACGCACAGATGCTCTGTAAGATAACCGCGAGGAAGCCATTTGCTTTGTTTGTTTCATATGACAAAAGACGGGTGGTGTTAACGCTGAAATCACTAAATACATTTTGAAGTCATCATTTGATAAAGTAAAAGACTTCCTTATATATATTTGTAGGGTGATGTTTCCCAGACACATCCTGGCCAGGATTTCAGTTGCGTCCCTCCGAAGCTTGCATTTGTCGAGTTAAAAAAACAGTTTGTAAAAACCGCTGCTAGAGGGCGCACGATCAAAACAACAACAATGGCGCAGCTTGATGGCGCTGTTGTCTTCAACTCCACCACTGATGGCCATCAATCAGACGGGAACGAGAAATCATGTTAGCGGATGAGGTAAAGTAATAAAGTTTTATAAATGGTCCATAAATAAGCGACCGCTCGAAACAAGCTAGTAGCTTGCTTGACGCTAGACAGTACTTCCGCATTTGTCCACGACACTGTTGTCATGCGGTTCTACGTCAGAAAAGGCGGTAACAAAGGGGAACGCGGATATGACGCCATTGACAGGCGACTAAACAGCCCCGTGTCACTGTTTAGAATGGCGATTTTCACACGATTTACAAGTAGTTAAACATTTGAGATATTGTAAGTACTCAGCTGAACAAAATATATAACACTGGCCTTTTTGGATATTTAACGGCAAAATTGTTACAAACTGCACCTTTAAGACGTATAATCATTGTAGTTTCATTCTTACCTTGAAATATAACGGTTGCTTTTCTGAAATAAAACCTGAAACAATGAACTTCGATGACGTGTATGGTGGACAAATGCCACCTCCGGAGGACGCACCCGAAATCCTGGCCAGGACCGGCAAAAACGGCACGTATAGTCGCCCTAATATTTGTAGTTACTTTGTCACCCAACTTGACGTTGGGAAATTAAACAAACCCTATCTAGTGTTCATCGACTGCAAAAGATATGATTATTCAATATTCATATATTCATATAAAATAAATACAGATTTCTATAGGTGGCTATGCGTAACATTTGTCTCTCTATCGCCATCTCTGTTTGAAACGTAAAATTGCGGGTTCCTTGGGTTGTCAAAGTCAAAAGGTGTCAAATTGATCAATTATTATACCTTACCTTTGTGAGTCAGGATAAGTGACCAACTACTGATTTTTTTTGCGTTTATTTTATACAAAAATAATGATAACGATTGTATCTGTAGAAATCCTAAATTTAAAATAAAATCTCATTTTGTGCTATCTCAAATGAAGATTCTGAAACTGATTTTAAATGCAATCGAAATTTAATGTCAAACGGCACAGGAGCGTGTAGATCCGGCCTATACACCACCAACACTTTGGGTAGTTTACAGTCTACCAAACAAACCAAACCGAAACTCCTTCAATGAGTTAAAGAGTAACAAGCTGCAGAGAAAGTGTCAAAGAGCTTCTCTAATTAAAACAGAACACAACGTCTCAGAAGACACCTGGGGGATGAGGCGTGAGGGAGGGGATGTGCACACAGCTCCGGTACGACTGGAGTGATAATTGTAATTGTGTTGGAGAACAGAATGGAAAAAGCATGAAGTGAAGACAGACACGGAGTGAGACAATCACTGAAGGATCGGCGGGAGTCCGGGCTGCGGCGGCTTCAGTAATTGGAGGTGATGGCTGCGGGGATGCTGAGAGTCGAGGGTGTCGGAAACGGAGGGGTGCGTGTTTGCGGGGGTGGCACCCAATGCTGGTGTCGGTAATTGGTTGGCAAGAGGAGAACGGGCTAAATAAGCTATGGGATGTGTTCTGTTCTGCAGATTCTCTGGGGGGGGAATGCTTAATGCTCAGAGGTTGCTTGTTAACGGCTCAGGAGACATAATGAAGTTGTCAGTTGTTTTATTGAAGTATCAATTCAACTCTTAGACAGAAAATGAAATGTATGCAAATGAGACGAGCTGTGACACTTAAACACAAAAGAGGAGATTTTGAAGAACGTTGGTGACCAAACAACACTGACACTAATTGACTTCCATTGTATGAACACAAAACCATCGAGACATTTCTCAAAATATCTGCTTTTGTGTTTCAGGTGTACAGCCACACGAGGGAGAATAAACGATGACAGACATTTTACTTTTGGGAGAACGATCCTTTTAAGCAAAAATCAAAAGCCGTGCCTTGCAAACTGTGTTCAGCCGAGATTTTGTGGCCATGTTTGTTATTATAATGTTTGATTTAGTGAATCGGGTGCTAAAACAACATAGACCACACGTGCAAATAAACCCGCAATGCATTCTTACCAAATTCCCTTCACAACACTTCACGACTGTCTTGAGAGCGTGCGTCTCATGGCCATAATCTCATTGAATCTCATCGAAATCTTAAAAAAGAGATTTTGTAATTTTTCCCAACAAGAAGAGGCTAAATAAGACTTTGGATTTGCTCGATTCTGCAGAATATGTTGGAAGCACGACCGGAGACGGTGAAGCTGCAGGATTGGAGCTTTCGGGAGGAAAGAGGGATAAATAGATTGAATAGATGTGGGCTCAGAGTTCTCCACATCGAGTGGCAGAGAAGTGGAAAGAATGATATTGGACTTTGGAAAAGGAGAAGTGGAGAGACAGAGAAGACAGAGGAGAAGCTGTAATGAGACATGGAGTAAGAGCGGCAGAAGAGGACAACAGCAAATAGGAGACACGTGTGAAGCACGGAGTCATGAGGGATTAGAAGAGATGCAGCGGCAGAGGAGGAAAAAGTGAGAAAAGCTCAATTACAGCAACTGGGTCATGAGGGCCGCTTCTGAAACCTCGAATCCTGCGTTTAAAAAGCTATGTGCTATAGCGCTTTTGTTCGAACCGAAAGACCTAAAGACCTCTAAAATGACACCAAAAACAAATCTGAACACAAAGTCATATTTAAAAATGTCTGAAAGTCACTGCATTAGAAAACACATATTAAACTATCATGCAACGTCTCTTTTTAATACGATTTTTGCAAAACCCACAAACAGATGTGAGGGGTGACTCGTAATGATTTATGAAGAAAAATACATGATACCCAAATAAAACATAAGCATACGTCAAGTTCGCCGTATTAAGTATACTTAAAATTCAAGTTCAACTATACTGTATGTGGTAAAATCAATGTAGATTACTCATACACGATTTAAGTACTTTCTGGGACTAAATTAGCAGTTAATCAAAGTATACGTTTACGTACACATCTAGTTTACAACTACGCTTTTGTTTGTACTGCAACTACAGTACAAGTGAATTTATAGGTATGCTCATAGCTTACTACTTCCATACTTGTAGCACACTTTTTGGTTTATGAATGCACACTTCTAAGTATCCTTGTAGTATAAAAACTGATTAACTAGTACTTTATTTACTGGAATACTTCCACCCTAAAGCTGACTACATTTGTGCATACTGTTTTGTAAACTTACAAGTATTAAAAAGTATTTAATGGCTACTCAATCAAAAGAGTAAACATAACTACGAGCCATGCATACTAAGAATATACTTAATTATAAAACTGTAAGTTCTGGTCCTTGATTCTGATTGGCTGAGCGGAGTTCTAAGCCGTTATAAAATACCCCAGTAACCCACTGCTTCTTGGGGCTTATTGCTTTATTATACTTTTAAGTATATCTGGAATAGAACAAGGCCAAATACACTTCGAATTTTCTGTCACTATAAGCCTAAATGTAAATTTAAGTATATTTCTGAGAAGTAGACTGAGTGTAACACACTAGAATAAAAGTCCTTTTTTGTAAAGGTTTGTTTGTGTAAGGGCACCATTTGACAAGCACAAAGAAACAAATCTTCTGTAAAGTGCGTGTGCTATCATTCTATAAAATGAAACCACTTGGATAAAAATTTAATTTTCTCAAGTAATGGCATTCATACATTTTTAACAGTGGCTCAAGTGTTCATCAAGCTCCTGCAGTGCTGTCGAGTTGTGAAGGTTTACCAGTCCAAAACATCTCACATCTCAACGTGTTTACAGCATCTCTTAATCTCTGTGTTCACAGCGGTTTACCAAAGTCCTTTACCAAGATCTCCGATCACTTGTGCCATTGTTGCAATCTGAACATCATCATCTTCCTCACATTCTCCTCACCTCATGAACCGTCTGATGATGAACGTAAACACGCCAACCCATCGGGACTCAGCAGGAGCTGTGATGACACATTAAACGTGTTGCTTAAATTCAAAAAGTCTTTTTCGCTCATGTGCTTGGGGAGAACCCTTGATATGTCAATCAAGTTCATTCGGAGGCTTACTGGTGTGTTGGGAAAGAGACGATGGGGAAATAGGTGGAAGTGAGAGCAAAAAAAGCATTGAGTATGCGAGAGGTTTCTGATGTCTCTAGCTCATTCGCTACCTCCTCCTGAGATACGGGAATCGGGAATTAATGGGTTGGAAAAGAAGAAAGGAGAAAAATTTAGACAAGAGTGGCAAACATTAAAGAAGAAGGACGAAACTCCCAACTTAATTAATTCTTTTAAGACTTCGGGACCAGATACAGACGATGCGATAGTCAGGGGGAAAGTTTAATAAACATTTAAACAGTTATTTTAAAAAATCATTTTAGGCCAAACTTCTGACTTTCTTTTTTCTGTGGAACACCAAAACCAATTTATTAAAACTATCCTGGCCGCACTTTTCAATATAGTGATCTTATGAAACAAATGTATATATGGGAATATACTAGATAATATAATGCAATATATGAAACGATACATGTTTATATATCGAAACAAAGTGCTTATATTTTTCAACATATGAAACCAATTCCTTATGTTTTAATATATATCAAATGATTTCAAATATTGACAGTTTTAATAAAAAAAAAATGTGTAAGGGTGACCAAGCTGCTAAGCTTCCAAAAGATAAAATACAAAAAAAACTGTATGACTTATAGAAGCTTCTTTAGGTTGCGTGGATCTACGTCTTCATTAATATTGTACTTTACAGCAGCGCTGGAGCACCACAGCTCATTATTTTACACCCTGATTTAAATCATCAGTTCATTAGCAGAGATCCACCGACTGAGTTTGTCTGATAAAGTAGATACAGAACATGTGCAGTGCTGTGGGTCTCCATGACTGGAGTTCTATTTTTTTTACAAGTTCGTACAACGTGAATAATACAAAAATGTGGAATAATTAGCAAAAAGCAAGAATGAATCCCACCCCTAAAGGTAACTGGCGTGAAAGCAGATCACTAAAACGTACAAATGAGATTTCATGCAAATTCGCCAATTTATAAAACAGTCACGAATTGTCATTAGATTGTGTTAGTCCCATCATATCATTTTTTCTCTTTACATATGACATTTCACTCCTATTGTAAGAAAAATAGGTTGTGATCAGAGGTAGACAGTAGTGAAGTATCTGGGCACTTTATCAAGCTACACTCTTAAAAATAAAGGTGCTTAAAAGGGTTTTCACAGCGATGCCATAGTAAAACTTTTTTGGTTCTACAAAGAACCATTCAGTCAAAGGCTCTTTGAAGAACCATCTCTTTCTTACTTTTTTATCATCTAAAGAACCTTTTGTGAAACAGAAAGGTGCTTCAGATTTTAAAGGTTCTTTACGGCAGTGGATCTCAAACTGGGGGCCGTGGCTCCCCGGGGGGCCCAAGATGGATTCAGGGGGGGCCACAGATTTTGTGGCATTTTATGAAATATAGAAATGTATCATAGACTTTATGCAATCAAAAATGAGAAAAATAAGACCACCAAACAAAATAATTGATGTTCCAGCACTGTATAACTGAATATGGTTTTGGTTAAATTTGGGGGACCGCAAAGCAATGCATTCTACACAAAGGGGGCCCTACAACACAAAATATAAGAACCACTGTTTTATGGAACCAAAATGTTCTTCTATGGCATCGAAGTACCTTTTGAACAGAGGTGGACAGTAACGAAGTAAATTTACCTGAGTACTGTACTTAAGTACACTTTTTGAGTATCTGTACTTTACTTGAGTATTATTTTTTTCTGAGTACTTGTACTTTAACTTCACTACATTTGAAGGACAAATATCATACTTTTTACTCCACTACATTTATAAAAAGGTCCAAAAGTAGAAAATGGTTTCTATGCAGCGGGGTTTCCTGTGTGCGCAATTTATCTGGCTTGCGATCTGCCAGGACCTTTTACTGTTGCCAAGTATTTCAGTTTTTCTAAGCTCGCGGTTTTCCGGCAAGCTTTGAATGGCCATTTGGCAGATTTTTTTAACGCAAATCTGGCAACTCTGGGATCTTCCCCGCTAAACTAATGTAAACGTAGGCGCTGCTACACCGTTGATAGCGCTCTAAAAAGGCAAATAGAACAATAAAAGACGAAAAAGGCACATGTTAAAGTGTGGTGTAATCATCTGTGGGTTACGATCAGTCAAAGATCGTAGAAACATTGTCATGAAAATGATCGGCATAACGGCTAAACGGTAAATAAGCATCACATACACCTTGAGCTACGCGTGCGTGTTAACTTCTGATCTGCTGCTATATCATTTAAAGCGATTTGGAAAATGAATGATGTTTTTACTGAAGTAACTATAGTTGAAGTATTCCTGTTGAAATAAAAACAATAGAACCCTGCCCAAAATACAACATAAAATGTAATGGATTTAATGGTTATAATGGGAATTGTACTATGGATACTTGTTGTCTACTTGTATGTGATGGATTCTATTGCTGGGATGGTAAATCCTATTGGAATAAAACCCAAAACACACTACAAAGAGGAATTTAATTTAAAAATCTCATTCTAATTAAAAAATTCATTGTTTTTTTTCAGCAGGGATGGTATTTGCATTAAAACCACAGTATCCACAAATTTACCATTTTCTATATATAGGAACCATACTCCAATTAATAATCTTTAGTAAAACCACAGCAACTAAACATACCATAGTTTCATTATACTAGCTATAGTTTATGTTTGTAGTTAAATTATGGTAATACAAATGGTAATAAATCCAACAAACACATGGCTTCTACACTTTACTATTTACAAGAACCTTACTACTTACTGGTAAATTGCTGCTAAAACTGGTTAAGGGAATATACAAAATAAAAGAACACTGCTCATAAATACATAGGCCTAGGGGGCTAATGAGGATAATTAGGCTAAATGATCATACAGGATTATATCTAAACTAAACATATATGTGCTAAACATATAAAGCTCTTAAAGGAGTTGCTCACTGCAAAATTTGCCCCCATTGACTTTCCATAGTAGGAATAAAAACTACTATGGAAAGTCAATGGGGGCAAATTTTGAAGTGAACTACTCCTTTAATACAACTGATACTGTGAGCTACTCAGTGTATTCAGTAGGTTGCTTCAGAGGCATAAGGTATACGACAATAAAACAATGCACAACTGACATAAAGGAAATTTACTTTTAATACTTGAGTACTTTTAAAAGCACGTACTTCTGTACTTTTACTTAAGTAAGAATCTGTCTTTACAACTTTTACTTGTAGTGGAGTAATATTTGACCAGTAGTATCTGTACTTTCACTCAAGTAAGGAAGTTGTGTACTTCGTCCACCTCTGCTTTTGAAGCACCTTTTTTTACTTGCACAGAATAGCCAATAATAAGAAAAGTTTCTTAGATATCAGACTTTTAATTGTGGACTCAGGTAATCTCAGGAGAACAATGTGAAGAAGCTTGAGACTCAAGCAAAATTCTAAATTCACATCTGAGATATAAAAGAGATCTTATTTAAGATTTGTCTGTCCTCTCTTACAGTAACACCAGCACTTCTGATCCGGCCTCAGTGGAGGGGTAAAGATGAGATAAAACCAACAGAAGCTTGTGTTTGCGAACCTTCAACCTGCACGAAGCCCAGAAGCCAAGAGCTATTTACAAATGGAGTTTGTAAATGTTTTCGCACCAATCACCGTCCCGGGGCGGACACAGAGAGCAAACACAGAGGAGGGGCGGAACAGGAAAGGACGTCTAATGACTGTGCCCGTCCACACCTGCTCAAGACCACACCCCCTTTATTATCCAAACCACCCGACCCCTGAAGACCACTCACACTTACTGTCACATTCAAGCTCTCTGAACAAGAAGACTGTGCTTGTTGCCATGGTGACAGCCACAGAGGGGAGGGGGGAATCTGCCGCATTGCTGCTGAGTTGAGCGTAGGGCGTGTGTTTGTACGTACGCCTGCGCATCTGCGTGCTTACACATGCATCAGAACATCTCGCTGAAGGCTGTGATGGTCTTAAAAAGGAACCGCCAACACTTTACAACGTGCTCACAACATGATCATACATTTGTTATTTAACACAACTGATGGCAGTTATTTACCCTTACAAAAAACGAGTTTATTCAAGTGTACTATCAGTAACTTTAAGTGCACTTTTTACATACATACAGTATACTTTTTCAAACATAACTAAAATGAGTGTCAGTTTAGTATACATAAACTGTATAGTATACATACATTTCATAGACTAAAAAGTGCTACAAGTATCTGTATACCTAAGTTTACTTGTACAGTTGCAGTACAAACACAACATGTAGTAAACGTTGAGTACACAACTGAAGTATACTAAAAAGTAAACAAAAAATGGGCCAATGTAGTACCAAGTACCATTGAAATAGTATATTTACTAGTACATTGATATTAGTATAGTACTTAAAGTACTACATAAAGTATACTTAACTATATTCCTTTTTTTGTACAAAGATAAAATAATATTTTGGAAAAATATGACAAATACGTTTTTTATTTCAGAATTTCATATATAATATAATTATTACAATTATTTTTAAATAATTGTATTTAAAAAACTAAAAATACTTGTAAAATGTATTATATTTGAAATAATTTAAATACATTTTAAAATGATTGTATTTAAATATGTATTTATTTTATTAAACAATATTACGATGATATGAAACATTCGTGATTTATATGTGGCCTGTTACAAGTACATTGGTATTACCAGTGTTGGGTAAGTTACTCTCAAAAAGTAATTAATTACTAGTTACTAATTACATATTCAAAAGTGTAATTAGATTACTGTACAAATTACTCTCTCCAAAAAGTATTTAATTACTTATTACCAATTACTTTCTATATCCTACATCAACCTTGGTTAGTTAAGTGATTCAAGGATAGGCATGAAAGGGCTCTTTTTATTCAGTCAAATAAATAATATTAAACTACATAAAGTACTCTTATTAACTGACCAAAGTATTGCAAATGTGAGAATTATACATTAAAGCACAGATTTTAAAGTTAGACTTTGCATTTTGATGTCAATTCCACTATTGCACACACATATAATACACAAAGTATTTAGTTTAATTACATCAAAAGTAACTGTAATTAAATTACAGAAAAAATAAGAGTAATCCCTTACTTTACTTTTTCAAGGGAAAAGTAATTAAATTACAGTAACTAATTACTTAGTAACTAGTTACACCCAACACTGGGTATTAGTATACTGTACTTGCAGTAACATAAAGTATACTTTAGTGTGTGTACACTTGAACTTAAGTGATCTTAATAAAGTGAACCTGATGTATACTTACTTTTTGTAAGTGTGTTTATGCAGGTGTTTTATTGACTACATCTATATTCTGTTTATGTGTTTCAAAAACCTTGAATTCGTCCACTGTTAATGTTGTGATGAGCATTCATTACTGAGTTCAACATCACCTGCATGACTCAACAGATCTCTAACACAAACCCTGTAGCGGCCAACACTGCACTGCATACTAGATGCTTTCCCCTGCGTCTGAATGGTCAATTTACCATCTGCTTGTGAAGCTACACGAGCGCTTCCAGATGGACAAAGTTTGGCCTCTTGTTGCCGGCGGGCCCGTGCGGCGTTGAGACGTGCCGAACGAGGACATCAGGATGGGTTTGCGTGCCGAGCGTAGGGATATTCTCATCCCACCCCGGCCCATCCGCATCTCTATCGATCTCGCCGTCTCATCAGGCACGTTTCCTGGAAGATTCAATTTCCAGCACATCAACATCACAGCCTGAGCACTTTGTTCCAGACACGGCACAATACGCCTGATCTCCAACCTTCACCGTGGATGCCGACGTTCTCCTGTGCACGCACACTGTTGCTAAAATAAAACGTTGTATGTTGACCGTGAGTCAGCACAGACGCTAATCTGTGGCACAGAAAACAAAGAACGGCCAAAGGTGGAAATACACAAATAAAACAGTGAACGCAGAGCTGCATGATTAACATCCTGACACTACAACACCCACCTGATCTCACAAGAAAACATTTCACAATTTTGCATGAATTCGTATGATGTGAATCGTACAAAATGTATTAAAAAGAATGAAGCACAACCCTTAACATAACAGGCGAAAGCAGATCACGCTAAAACACGTGAATGAGATGGTATGAATTCTTAAGAATTAGCCACCTCCGAAAAAAATACCGATTGTGTTGACCAGACACGAGACTTTGACATCAAAATGCAAATTACGATTCCTTATCTTGCATAAGAAATATGAAATATCATTTAATATAAATACATATCGAATTATGATTTTCTTTCTGAAAATTTTTTCCCTAATACACAATATAAACGATTACTCATCTGTCGTAAAAAAAAAATGCATTTCTTTCGAAATCTCTGAACGCTGTTCATCTGAAACACAGGAGATTTAAGTATGAATTTGCTGTCCATTTAATCTCATTGCTGTCTACAAAAACACAACAACTCATCTGTGATTTAAGATTGCATCCTAAATACTGCAGATTTAAGGCCGAAGTATAGTTCCCTTTTTACGCGTACACGAGGGACAGCGTACTGCGTGACGCAAATTTCAGAATAGTATGCGAGTACTGTACGCGCACCGCCGGAATTTTGTTACCTCGCGTACAAAGTACGCATAGGTCTTGCATGCAAATTCCATTTCTTGCAGTAATTAGTTTAACCACCAGGTTGTAACCGTGTCCTGGGATCATCGATTCAAGGTAGTAGAAGAAAACCTGACCCCTGTAGGGCCGGAGAGGTATTGCATTATGTTGTAATGCGCATGCGTCAAAACCCGTATGTACGCATATAAGTCGAAAGCATTATACTTTGCAATGCTGTGCGTTCGGCTGTCCAGAGATGAAGTATGCCACAGTCTTAATGCGTCAGGGATTAATCATGGACGGGTCATTTCATTTATAATCTCATGCTAAGGGTCCACCGCCCTCTTCCATAATCCTTCTGTTTTTCTCTCTGTAATCTTCTAACACACACATTACAGATATGACAGACACAATCCTCTAACCATTTCTCAGTTCTTGTGTTCTCTCTCTTTCAATCCTTAATTACCGAGGCAATCATATTTACAGATTCCCCTCAGCCCGTTTATTCTTCCCACCGATGTCTAAACGCTGAAACTGTGATCGTTTATTCGTCTCCCGTCTTTCCTTTAAAGAAATAAAAAATAATAATCTGCCAGACGGATTTCATTTGGAATTTAATTGAGTAGGTCAGTGGCTTTGGGAAACAATATTAAACATGAAACAAACAATAGGAAGCCGGTATCTGTGGCACAGTAGGAATAAAAGAACTGAATGTTTGCAACATCCGGCGGCGAATAGATTCCAGCCTCCTTCATGTCAAAATTACTCGCTACAAAGTATTAACACTGTCTAAACTAGACCGATAAACAGACTAGACTATTAAACTCAATAAACCAAAACATATCTTTTTTTACAGTTTTTAAACTTGACATTTTTGTTTAAAGCTGCAATTTGCCTCCCTGTCACCAACTCTGTTACTTAACGTATCTCGACATTCACATTTATCACAATCTTGTATTTATAACGACTTACAAAAGTCGTATCTCATATCTTTACATGAATTTAAATTGTCATGATGTCAAACGGACATTTTCTGTGAAATCAGAACAGCTCAGATTATAAATCATTACTTGACATGTTGTGAATCGGTGCAAAGAGACCGTTTTTAATATTGATTTTTCATACTTGCTCAGTAGCTGCTTTTTTATTCATTCTGCACACAAAAGAAAATTGGGGGGGAAATAATGAAACGATGAAATGATAATTTTCAAATAAATTTAAAATTTACAAATAATAAAATCTTTTTATTAACAAAATTACAATATTTTTTAAATAATTAGAAAATATTTTCATTTTAAATAATTTAAATAAATATAAAATAAATGTATTTAAAAATGTATTTATTTATTAAAAACATCACTATCAAACATTTGTGATGTATGTTGCCTGCAAAAATATATATTATTTCAGAATACATCTTTATTCATTGAAGTGCAATTGAAAATTAAGTGTTCATGTTTTTTTATTGTAAATTCCAACAAATATCAATCAAACAGCAGTTGAGTTAACAACTTAAAAATTACAGCTAACTAACACAATAAAAACATGATAAACATTTTTTTTTTAAAGTTAAGAGTTAAAAAGAGTTCTCTTTCTTTGCATTAAACTCGTCATTTTCAATTGCACGTCAATGCATAAAGATGCTTTTTGCCGTCAGGACAGTAGAGTTATGACTTCTAACCATACTAACCAGTCAAACCTTGACCCCCATCTGTGACCTCCAGCGTTTACACGACATGAGACGAGATTCAGTCTGTGTAGCGACGCCTCAGTCGTGCTGATGTGTTTATTTTTGTGCGTGTCGTTTTTGACGAGCATTCTGCCACGAGCTACAGAATAAAAAACAAACACAAGCACTACGCCTTTCTGATGTTTGACTGCCTCAACCTGTCGCTGTTTGTCGTCACGTCAGTCCCTGCTAACATTAAACACAATGTTTAAGGATTTAAATAGAAACTCCGTCGAGGGAATTTCAGATGAATTACTGTATATTTAATCGTCACCAATCCTAATATAAAGACGTTCACTAAAATCAGCATTTAAAGCTCAGGCGTTGAGAAAGCGTTACGCAATAGAGATCGCTCTGGCTGTACAAATTAGCAGATGATCCATCTTGATGATAAATAATGTATCTGTCAATATGATGAATGTCCGTGGTGATGCGGACGCTGAAAATTAACGCTGAAAATTAAGCATGACGCAGACAGAACAAGTCCATCATGTGCAAATATCATCAGTGACAAATTCCATCAGGATGGTAGAAGAAGTAAATCTGCTCGGAGAGAGAACGCAGTTGACTGGTTAGTTCTAATGTCACCGGTGTTAATGTTAACATACAGCGTGACCTTTACATCTTAGGAATAATATGAAGACCAAGACACTTTCATTGCATATGTTACAGCTTCATAACTGCAGTATCAACAGAATAGCGTCAGGTCATAAGAGCATGACGGGCAAACGCTAACGGCTAATAACTGCTTCCTGTGACACAAAAAAAGCTTTTCTCTAGAGACGTTTGATGGCTCAGAACGTCTATATTGTTTGTTGCGATGCGTTGTTGTTTTCTGCTTTACTCAAGACATTCGTGTAGGAAGAATTTACATCTTGTCCTGCAATGTCTATTAAAAAAATGATCCGTCTATCTGGAATACTTGATTCTGATTGGTCGGTCACTTCAATCTGAGGGTTTTTATCGTTAAATCTGATAACACACAGCTCATCTTGACCACTACTACTTATATGTTAAACGTATCGTTCCGCCATCTTTTTTCGCATGACAGTTTAAATTTGATACAAATGAAAAATATTTTTAAAAGTCGTGGGTTTGATCCCAGGGAACACTGATAAAAGACACGTATAGACTAAATGCACTTTTAAGTCAGTTTGGATAAACGCATCTGCCAAATGCATCAAAATTAAAAATGTAAAAGTAACATTTTCTGTCCAGTTATCGCGTAAAAGGACGCGGTCCTGATCAACAGTCAGGATATATTTGTTTGCGATAACCGACGAGACCTACAATATCCCTTACTCAATACATATTTTTCTATTCACTATTTTTGTTCAATTCTATTTCTTTTTATAGTAAATTCGGTTTGTTTTACCGGCATTCATTTTGATATAAATGACAGGTAGCACGACTTCAAAAGCTCCAAAGTCTTTATGGTTTTCTTAAGATGTCGGGGTGAAATATGACACAGACAAGCTGTTGACAGGTTTCATTAAACATCATCAACCGTGTCAAATTCTTACACGGTCACGCAACATTGAGACGGCACTACACACAAGCCCTTTCATTAATGTTGACAACATATCGCCTGAAAAAGAAAATGAATAAAAATCGTCTTTGGCTGGACAAAAGAGGTCTGTGACGGTGTGTTCTACAGAGAGCCATAACTATAAGTCACATCCAAAAAGAAAAAGAACAACTTATGGCCCAAACCGTCTGGTGTGCATCCAGATTAAAGTATGTTTTGAAAGTACGTTTCTGCCCTCGTGAGGGTTTTAACACTTCGAACTCTCTTGGTCGTGTCCTCTAGCACCCTGTCTTCATTTGGCGGATCAGGACGGGTCGGTCTGTCTCGGCTCATCAGCATGAAGCCCTGTGAACTGCTGCTAATTGAATGGTCTTCTCATTGTCATGCACGGATGCTGCTCCGCTCCCCTCTTCTCTTGTCTTAACACCCTACACGGCTTCTCTTCCCTTAATACAAGTCCTCTTGTGGCCTTCAATTGCCCGGTCTGGCTTTCCCACAGACGGGAGGAAGAAAACAGGCCTTGTTTGAAGTATGAGGAGGGGGAGCATGGGAAATACTCACGGGTCGAGGTTTAGATAGCGAATCTTGTCCAAAAAGCCCCTGCTGGCTGATGTCGTAACTACACCTCATGGGGCAAAAAGCATCTTTCTCTGTTCAAGGTCATTCAAAAGACAAAAGCGAAAAAACACTTTGCAAGCAACGTATAAATCACACAGATGAAGTGATAGATGTGTTGGAGGGCTTTTAAAAATAGAAAATTTAAATTTTTTTGCTTGTCTGCTGCCATCAACCAATCAGAATGCTCCATCCTTTACCTGTGGCTTTAGAGTCAGATGGTTTTAAAGGCTCGTCTGATTGACTTAGAAAAATCTGTATTCAGACTAAATGACTAAATAAAAAGCAACAATTAAATATGGCTGTACGTCAATAAAGTCGAATCTCAAGGGTTTATGCGTCCTTTAACGTTACTAATGTGCCACTCTTAAACTTACCAACCTGATCTGTGTTGCCATGGATACAAACATATCTCAAAATATTTTATTTTATTTACACAATAAACCTATATTGATTTTGTTTCATTTATATATATTTATACTTAAACTTATTATCGTTTTAGTTATAAATAGTTTGCTATAGACATTTATTAAAGGGGTGAAAAACGGACATTTGCCGATACCTCTGAAATCTCTGCAATAAGATTGCGATTAGATTTATTTATCGATATGTAAATAATTAAAATGAACGTTTAATTAAACTCTTTGAAAACTGCGCACTCTTTGTCCCAATTGGGATCTTTACAACAACCAACAAATTCACTTTGACTGACGTTACGTGGACGTAAAGAGTGTCAAATCATTTGTGTTCAACTGGAAATCATACACTGTACATCTGGGAACGCATGAGAGTGAGAAAATTATGAGAGAATTTTATGTATATATTTTGGTAAAAGGTTCCTTCAACTTGAACAGGAATGTTATTGGATATCTTTATCTTTGGAAAGCACAGGCCTTTGTTGACATTAAAATCGATTAGACCCAACACGCAATGACTCATGCAGAGTCTGTGTTGCTTTTTAATTCTATAACCCGTCTGACTCATCTTTGCCCCGAGGTCACAGTTAAAACACACTGAACTGCGAGAACACTTATTTGCCCTTCCGTAAACAGATGTTAGGAATGATCAGCTGGGCTTTGGGATCTCCAGAAAGGTCAACGGAGATAAACGTGCACAAGCTACGGGAGGAATACAGCCGACAGAAGAGGAGATGATTGAAGATGGTGCCAGTTGCTGCCCGGGTTACATCGCCAAAAAAACACGGGCATCAACATGAATAATTCAACACATAATAGAGTGACATATATAACCTCCACTTGCATCTACTTACTGTAGACCATTTATCATTGACGCTACTGCACATGCTTGTAATTAATTCCCGTGTCGTGGCCAACTAATGGGAACACTGACCTCGCCCGTCTGAAAATTACACCTCTAACCCCGTCGTAACAAGGTCAGACCCGTTGTCTCGCATCTTGCGCATCTTCAAGGCGACTTGGAACCGTGAACGTCACTTTGCATTAAAAGTGCTGGAGACGGTGGCACTGGAAGCTTAACTCATGAATGTTAATTAGGTTACTCGCCAATACTTCGAGTTTTTAAAAGCATAGTTCTCCCAAAAATATGAATGCTGACATCATTTACTCACACACTGTTAATCAAAACCTGCCCCTTTCTTCAGTGGATCACAAAGATATTTTGAGAAATGTCTCAGTGGTTTTGTGTTCATACCATGGAAGTCAATGGAGACTTACAAAACATTTTATGAAACATGAGCAAAATGATTTCTACATGTGTTACGGTTCATATACTGTAAGACTTTCACGAGCGATTTGCTAGTGTTTTAACTGAGGTCTATTGAGCGGCTATTTTTGGCATGAAACTAAGATCACAGTGATTTGAGAGATCAATCATTCTTATCGACCAGTTCAGGTGCTCAACTTTGATAGCCTGTGATGTAGTTTGATAACTTCATCTGCCACTGTGTCAGATGAGGCCGTTTAGTGGCCATTCTCAACCTGAATACGAGGGGTCTGGGGATGCAATCGGACGTGATGTCTTCTGTTTTACTGCACTAAATCTGCATCTGCATGTGGATGTTGAACAGGAATGGAAGCACAATGATGTGCATTTAGTTGTATCATTTCACTGGAATGGATAGAATGCTGTAAAAAGCAATAGAGAAGAGAAGCGCACATCTGTCGTGTTTTTCCACCCCTTATAAACTACACAACCATACAGCAGAGAAATAACACCAAATGAGCACTTGTACTCATGATAATACATAATAAAAGTCCTCCTGAGCCATAGATATACTATATATAATATAGTATATATAATATATATAATACTATATATATATATATACACACACAAAACATCATGTAGTTTTTATTTATATAACGTATAAGTTAGTCAGTTGTAATATACACTCACCTAAAGGATTATTAGGAACACCTGTTCAATTTCTCATTAATGCAATTATCTAATCAACCAATCACATGGCAGTTGCTTCAATGCATTTAGGGGTGTGGTCCTGGTCAAGACAATCTCCTGAACTCCAAACTGAATGTCAGAATGGGAAAGAAAGGTGATTTAAGCAATTTTGAGCGTGGCATGGTTGTTGGTGCCAGACGGGCCACACACACGCACCACACGCACACCACATACATACAACATATGCATATACATGTACATATACACGCAAGCACACACGCAAACACAACACACACACACACACACACACACACACACACACACACACACACACACACACACACACACACACACATAATTATACATACAGTATATATAATATTAATTATAACTAACTAACGTATACATTATATAAATAAAAACATAAAATAACATGATGTTTTGTATATTTACATTTATTCATATATATTTATTTTAATTTATTTATATTAAATATATTTTATGACACCACAGGTGAAAATGCTTCATTTGTATTTAACACATACATTCTTTACAAAATACACTGTGCCAAACTGTGCCGCAGGCACTTAAACAGTTACAGAAAATGATTTACTATATCCATAAAGAGATTACTTTAAAAAGTTACACCCCAAGCATGCTTTAGACACACTGCGGCATCAACGTGTCCTATGCTACAAACACACACACATGTGCAGGAAGCCATGGCAACAACCCACCCACTCCGTCTAACGGGGCCACTGCTGCAAAAATTGATTATTTTCAGTCTTTTTTTTGCTATTTTCACCTGCGTGCCTCTCAAAACTGTAATCATTCCTCGAAGCCCCTCGGCGCTCTCAAACGCCCCCTGTGTGGCAGCTGCTGCTCAGCGAAGCATCTGAAGAAGCTCGGGTGAGGTCTCATCACCTGGTCCAGCACACGGCCGGCCAAGAGGAGGAGAAAGACACGGTTAAAGCAAACGTGACGTCCTTGTCCTTTATGGCTCATAAATGGTCTTACAGAGCGTCAGCGTTGAGCTATTGATCTGAGAAAGACAAACACACACCCCCACCAACCCTTCTGGCTCCAGTTTAGGATTATACGGATTCAACACCATGCAGTATAAACCACTACATAAATACACAAATAAATATGGGTTGTGTCATTAATGAAACTACAAGTTCTTCCTGGTCAAGAGGATCAAACTCTGAGACACTGACCGTCCGGGGCTTGTTCTCCTGTCTGTATGTCTAATAAGTTGCCATGTAGTGTTGAGTCAGTGTGTTAGTCAGTACATGAAGTAGTGAAGACAGTCCGTCAGACAGCCAGAGAGAATCAGACGAGTTGTCAGACAGGTTAAGTGCAACACGGTCAAGTGTATCTCGCATCAAGTGTCACAAATCTTCAGACGTTGACTGAGATGAAATCAAAGTCTCTGTTCACCTAAACAACCACAGGCATTTCTGAATCTCTAATCTGTCAGTCCTGTGATAGCCCCTCAGTGTCCCACAGGACCAGTGAAATCCTCTGGCTGGCTGCTCTCTTTTCAACCTAACTCGCCACAAATAGTCCAATTACTGTTTTAAAGCATTAGAGGAACAACAGGTGTATTCTGTTGTGAGAAAACGAGATATTATCGAATATACCAGAGATTACATGTCAGGAAAAGTCTTATTAAATAATGGAAAAGTAACATACTACAGACAATTCAACAAAAGCATGAGGGGAAGATTGGTTATTTATCTCAATTTTAACACAACCTGTAAAATATGCAATGACTGAATTTTCAAGAAAACAACAAAGAATCCAAACCAGGGATTTAAACTCATATCTAAATTATAAGATTGCAAAAACTGCATCCTCACAAAATTAACGACACAATCTTATGGCAATTCGTAACAATTTTATGAGGTAATTTGTAAAGTTAATTTTAGGATTCAGTACGATCTGCATTCGCGTCAGTTACGTTTAGGTTAAGATGTGGGGTTACATTCCCTGCTGAAAAAAACATTAGAAACCATTAAAGATGTTATAATGGTTTTAATGCTTTTAAAGGGATTTGTACTGGCTTTAATGGAAACTGGTATGTGATGGATTCTATTGGTGGGATGTTAAATCCTACTGGAATAATGCCCAAAACACACTACAAAAAATAACTTTGTAATGGTTTTAATGGAAGAGCCCATGGTTCATAATGGTATTTTAATGGAAACCATTAGAATTTCTGTAATGGTTTCTGTTGGGTTTCTATTGTTTTTTTCAGCAGGGTTGAAAAGGGAAAAAATGAAAATGAACTAGAATTTTTTGCCAGGACATTGTCCATTCATTTTATGGCCATTTCCGTTTACCCTAAAAGACAATCCAATGTAGTGTACATTTCCAAATACAGTTAAAACAGTTGTAAAAAAATCCTTTGTATAATCCCTGCTGAAAAAAAACAAAGAAACCTAATAGAAACCATCACAGAAATTCTAATGGTTTGCATTAGAATACCCTTACAACCCAATAGCTTTTTCCATTAAAACCATTATAAAATTCCTTTTTGTAGTGTGTTTTGGGCATTATTCCAATAGGATTTAACATCCCACCAATAGAATCCACCACGTACCAGTAGACACCATTATAGTTTCCATTAAAACCAATACAAGTCCCATTATAACCATTTGAACCATTACAACTTTTTTAGTGGTTTCTATTGTTTTTTTCAGCAGGGACATCCCTGCTGAAAAAACAAACAAAACCCTGCTGAAAAAAACCATAGAAACCATTAAGGAAGTTGTAATGGTTTTAATGGAAACTGTAATGGTTCTACTGGTATGTGATGGATTCTACTGGTGGGATGTTAAATCCTATTGGAATAATGCCCAAAACACACTACAAAAAGGCATTTTGTAATGGTTTTAATGGAAAAAGCTAATGGTTCATAATTATATTTTAATGGAAACCATTGGAATTTCTGTAATGGTTTCTACTATGGTTTTTTTCAGCAGGGAATAGAAACCATTAAAGTTGTAATGGTTTTAAAGGGATATCTATTGGTTTTAATGGAAACTGTTAGTGCCTACTGGTATGTGGTGGATTCTATTGGTGGGATGATAAATTCTATGGAACAATGTCCGAAACACACTACCCTGCTGAAAAAAAACAATAGAACCCCAACAGAAACCATTACAGAAATTCTAATGGTTCTAATGGTTGTAAGGAACTTCTGTTATGGTTTATATGTTTTTTGGTTTCCATTAAAATACCATTACAAAATTACTTTTTGTTGTGTTTTGGGCTGTATTCCAATGGAATGAATCTGCCAGATAACATCCCACCAATAGAATCCACCACATACCAGGAGACACCATTAGAGTTTCCATTAAAACCAATACAATTCCCATTATAACCATTCTATTTTCGATTGTTTTTTCACCAGGTATAGGCCTACTTCATTATTTTATTATTGTTTTTCCTAACAATTGTACGTTTTGTCGTATATATTGGTCACCACGTAAAATGGTTACGAAAGATCAGTCCAAAATTAAACCTGAGTATGAATTTGATTTGTCCTCCTGAAGTTACCGTTCAACATTTTCTAAAGATTTAGCACATCTGTTGGACTAGAATACAATACTCACAATAGTTGTAATAGTTTCAGGCTCTTGTTTTGTAGCATATTGGTGGAAAGTGGCAGGAGAACAAGTGTTTTCTTTGTGCGTGCATTTTCTTTGTCTGGTCTCAGCACTCGGCGGCTGTAAGTGGCTCCTGCGGGGAGGTCTTGATTAGATTACGCTGTTAGCATGGTAAGCAATCTCCCAGAACTGGCCTACTCTGTTATTTTGGAGTTTGTTCATAACCATACTTAGCCTGTGTCTAAATTGGTATCCTGACGATTACACTACGTTCACTAAGTCGGTGCGCATCCGAACACGCATCTGGGAATCTGGTGCTCAAGAGGACGTCCTACTCTCCAAACTCTGGTAATTCAGTCCAGGTGCGGCCGTCTCCTGAGACCCTCCGTCACTCTTACACAGGTCTTAATTACTAAATTCAGATTTGGATAATCGTTCACACCAGATGTTTTTTTCCCTTATCTAGACTTAATGAGTTGCTAATTCAACGGTACCCAAAAGAGCTCACCCCGGAGGACCAGAAGAGCTGAGATCTCCTCAGTCGTTCTATCTGAAATCAGATGAGTTTGGCCCTTATCACAGTATGTGCTCGGAGGTAGACCCGACCCAGCATCACCAGAGGGAACGTGCCGTCTTGATTTAATCAGCTGAATTATTCTCGCAGACGGTCTCTGGTGTCTCTTTGTTCCTTGTTGTTTCCTTTCCAAAGCATTAGCGATGGAGAAAGTGGGGGAAAAACAACTTCGAGAACATGTTTGCCACATCTGCTTTCAAAAGAAAGATAAATGTTTCCTAAAAGACTTTCATGTGTGGAGAGTTTGGTGGATGATTTTTAACAGTAGCATTTTACCAATTACAAATGTAAATGTACCAAGTTTACAAACACTGATGCTGACTGGGTAGATCTACTGACATGTGTCTTTAAAAACATAAGAAAACTATTTGCATTCCAAGGTTATTTTAGTTTACTAAAAACGTTTCTGTTCATTGAAATTAAATCAAATATTGACCTAAAAATTGTTGGTAAAACGTCACTAAAGAAAAAATTGAAAAGTTGCCTCAAAAATTAACTGATATAAGTTTAAAGCACTACAATTATAATAATAAACAAAAACTAAAATAAAAATGTATTAATCTGATTAAAAATGTATTATTTAGATTAAAAAAATAATTATACAATGACAAAAGCATATACTAAAATTGCTAAAACTTTAAGTAAAATTAGCATAAAAACTGAAAATTTAAAAATAAAAGCTAATTAAAAATATTTAAATATTTAAGTAAAACTAAAATCAAAACTATAATAACATTTTTACATGAGAATTAAACACCAGACTATCAACTTTTTTTCATATTGTCTTTATGGTATTTCTCATTAGTTTGATATTAATTTCAGAAAAAAATAAAAACTAGGGATGTTTAACAATTAATCTCAATTAATCGTATCCAAAGGGAAAAGTTTGTGTTTATATAATATTTGTCTGTGCACTGTGCATATTTATTTTGTCTTTATAAACACATACACCTTCACATCAGTACATGTATCTACTTAGGAAATATTTGCATGTATATATTTATATGTATATTGAATTAAAATTATATATAAACATTTATTCATTCTTATATTTTTCTTAAACACGTCTATGTTTACAGTATGTGTAATATCAACATCATATATTAATATATGAATGTGTATAATTCATATTAATATGCACAGTACACAGACATATATTATNACCTCACATTCTGAAACGGAAAACCCAGAGTTTCCCTCATTTCAGGGTTAATATACTCAGAGTTTTCACTAAACCTCCTTTCTGAAACGGGCCCCAGTACATGTATCTACTTAGGAAATATTTGCATGTATATATTTATATGTATATTGAATTAAAATTATATATAAACATTTATTCATTTTTATATTTTTCTTAAACACATCTATGTTTACAGTATGTGTAATATCAACATCATATATTAATATATGAATGTGTATAATTCATATTAATATGCACAGTACACAGACATATATTATGTAAACACACTTTTTTACTGGATTACGATTAATCGCGATAAATCGTTGAACAGCCCTATTAAAAACACAAAATGTAAGCCAAGAAAGTTGGACAAATTGTTGGCCACTTAAACTTTTTCAGGGAAATTACCTGAAAATGACCAACAATTATCAACATGTACCGCGTTTTCTTAAAAAAAATGTAAAATTATACACGTCACCCTCCTCAATATAAATATAATATACTAATATAAAAAACATACACCATTGTCTATGTTTTGCATTACAGTTAAAAAAAAGGGTATTGTTGGTTTTCCTTACTCAGAGAACAAATGTGAAAATGTGCTTAGTTATCTGAAAAAGACCATCACAATGCAAAAATCCAAATGATTCTAAATAAAACATCATTTATACTCTATTTTGCTGGAACAAGACCCGAGGCCTGATGTAAAAACACTGTGTACGCACAAAAGAGGCATTGAAATGTGCTTACGCAATTCTCTGTGCACACAGGAGTTTATAAAAAACATAACGACGAAATCCACACAAAGTTTCATGCATGAGGCCTCTGGTCATGTTCTAGACGGGTTTGTTGAGATTCAGTCTCACACACACAATGACATGATGAGCAGTTTACAGATCTCGAAGCTGCTATACTGATCTCCATCCATTCACTGATTCTAGTTTATTAGCACACCGCACATGAAAATAAAGAGCCACGCGGGGCGAGCCGGACGTTTGTTAACCAGCTGAATTTAAGAGAGAGGCCTGATAAAACGCTGGCTGGTTTTACTCGCTCTCAACCGTCCCAGTCCACCACTGTGTTTAAATGGACTGGATGAAGTCATAAAGCTCCATGTACACATCGGGTGTTTTATAGTGACCTGGAAAAATCTAAACCGCCTGCTTTCTATGCGAATCACACATGTCTTTATATTATGCCAAAGAAAAGAATATCCAGAAATGTTTCATCACCGGTGCATTTTATAAATAACAACGAGATGAAAGGGGTCTCACACGCAATGCTCACGTCTGCAATACAGCAATCAAAAGCCAGACCTCAATATGAACTCAAACATGTCTCATCAGATTCTTCTGAAACATCCAAGACAAACCTGAGTCTCCAGAGCAATCTCTGATATTTTCTGGGATTTTTAGCAACACCGAGTCTGGTTAAAGCTCAACGCAGAATATTGGGAATATGAGGATTACGTTTTCAAGGAACCCATCCACAGAAAGTCTTAATCCGCGTGACGTGGACATGTGGAAGAGTCTGGACTAAAATGCAAGTAAAACACTCACACACGTCCTTCAACAGCCATTTTTTTGGAGCATAATAAGCACTGCTAATCAATTAGCAGAACACAGAGCTATTAGCCCATCCTTTGCTATTTTCATCTTGAAATGGATCCAAAATGAGCCCTTGGGATCATGGACCTGCCTGGAATGAAAATTACTGGAATGCAGCGATTCGCTAAAGGTCCCGCGAAACCCAGCCGCAGAAGCAAGCAGCGGCAAACTGTGTGCTGCGCTGTCGTTGAGTCACCGCATGAATATATTTCATTCTAAAAACAGCATCTCTTGAGGACGGATTCTGCGGCGAGAGGCTCTGCAGTGGGAAGATGAAGTTCCTGTTAGCGGTGCCACTTCATTTTCGTATTATATCAAGTCTTTAGCCACCAATACCGCCATCAAGAAAACATCCTCCTCTCGTAATGAGGGCACGTACTCGCATCATCCGCTGGACGTCTGTCAGCATTACAGAAACTTTATTACGGCTTTAGATTTAGATTGATTCAGACTTCACGCATGCCAGGGGAGAGAGAGTCGTTCTGGGAAACAGACTGAAGTTTAAAAATGATGCACGAATAAGATGAAAGCGCTGATTCCAAATCAAGGTCAGATGCATACATTACAAGAGATTTCTCTAGGCTGTATGGAGTGAGCCATATTTAATGGATAACATACTGTATACACATTGATGGTCCTTATAGTAACACCAAGGTCATGTAAATCCATTTAAAGATCAAGATCAAATTTTGCTCATTTATAGCTCAATAACAGAGCTCTCAGTTGTTTAATTCAAGTATGAACTATGCATCAGATGTTTCTCCTAAAATTGCTTAGATGGAACAGAAAGAAATACAAATAAGACATACATAGAATGAACATGGCTGCGAGTTTCTCATCAATTTATATTGATGACATCCGAGCATAGCGTGACCTTGTTTAGTGACTTAAACTGCAATTCATCAACTGGCAGCTAGAGACTGGCTCCCAAACAGAGCCGAATCTCATTGAGCCCCATGTTAAAACGCCCACATTCATAGCAGAGAAAAACATGTTTAAAGCCTGCACAAAAAAAGATTTTGGTCCATATAGACCGTTTCATCGGACAATAAAGTGTTTTTCATGAAAAAATTGTTCATGAAACAATAAAGAACCGTGAAGCTGGTCTAAAATGTCACAAGCGTTAGAAGCTTAAAGGGACAGCACACTGAAAAATAAAAATCATTTATTACCCAACGTGTCGTTCTAAATGTGCGTGACTTTATTTTGTCTGTGAAACACAATAGAAGATATTTTGAGAAATGTCTCAGTGGTTTTTTGTTCATACAATGGAAGTCAATGGGGGTCAGGGTTGTTTGGTTGTTAATATTCATCAAAATATCTTCTTTTGTGTTCTTGCAAAAGAAAGAAAGTCATTCAGGTTTGAAATGATGACACATTTTTCATTTTTGGGTGAACTGTCACTTTAAGCCTAAAACGAGGTAAAAAAAAAAGCTACAATGTTTCTAATTTTTATAGCCAGTGAAATAATTTCAAATATATCTCAGCTTGTCACAGCGCTGTGCATAGATGTTGTTAAACCATAAAACAATGGTAAGTATGAGGCGGTTAAGGGTTTACAGCATTGATGTTGAGTAGAACGGAGGATTCGTGATCCAGGAGATGGGTGAGGAGAAGCAGTTAACATGGACAACTCCACAGGGAGCGCTCATCCGATTCTCTCTTACAACCGCCCATGGAACTCTCTCTCTCTCTCTCTCTTTCTGTGACTGATTGAATGTGTGTGCAGTATAGGTCTCTCTCAGTGGCACATATCAGAGCTAATTAAACTTACTGATCTGTGAACCGGACCCCGCCGCACCGTACCGTCTCTACTCCATGCTCTCGGGGAAGTCTGCCGTTCCACACAATGGAAAAGCACAAAAATGTGAGCTAGTTTCTCTGGATAGAAAACTGCACTTTATAAAACACATCTCTAGTTCTAACGGGAGGAGTCACTTTCAAACGTGTTATAAAATAACCTATATGTGCACATCTACATCAATTTCACATGTGCAAAAACACATGATCAAATGTGAAACACGTATCACATGTTCAAATTTAATATTGGGGTTGAATGGTTTACACTAAATATTTTTTTTCAATTAAGGTATGACTATATATTTAGAAAACAAACTGTTTATAATATATATTATATTATATTAATAATACTTGGATTTATTAATTATCTTTATTCAATTATAGTTTTTTTCCCCTCAATTTTTGCTGTCACAGCATTCATATACCTCTTCAATGACAGTCATATAGAAGCAGATATCCAGAAATGATTATTGCAATGTATTTATTATAGAAATCTAGAATCTCTATCAAACTAGATAACTATTCTTAAATATAACTAACTTATACCATTGTCTGTTTGAATACTCGATTCTGATTGGCTGGAAGGTGTGCATTAAAACGGTTTAATTCATAGGTAGTCCCAGTCCGTTTGAAATTAACTGATGAAAATAACACCTTTTCATTTTATTTTCACCTGTCTGATCAAAAATTGCACTGTAAACATCGATAACATCTTTAACTTGTCAAATGACCATGGTATAAGCGGGATAATCCATGGCTAGCTGTGCATTAAAGGATTTTAATGCACTTTGCGGAGGCAGCCACCCTCCACTTCACGTCGGGTGTGTCTTGGCCTCCACATCGTGCATTAAAATCCTTTATTATCCTTAAAATGTTTCATATACTTTCTTGGAAAAGAACGCGTCATTACACTTCTGCAAGTGAACAGCCGTGTTTTACTTTTGCAGTACATGAATACAAACCTAAAAATTAAATGCAACCCGTTGTAATATGTACATATTTCATCATTTCATGCAGCTCTTTTCTAGATAATATATAAAAATCACAGATGAATCTGATATAAAGAACATGTGTGCTGTCATTTTTTCTTACTTCCTAATTTATAAAAATGTTCCAGAAGATTGTACAGTACTTTTCCAGTTTCGTTTCTTTATTTCAGTCATGTTTGGCCAATCTTTTTCTACCTAATGTTGCTTCATTGTTTTTGTACCGCTCCTGAACTAATTCTGAGTTTGTTTATGCTTTTATTTCCCAATAGAGTCCTCCGGGTAGTTTCTGTTTAGCAACGCTTTACACACCAGTAGATTCATTGTCAATTAGACACAACACGGTGAACCCTGCTGAACTGAACACTGCTGTTTTACAGATCATTTGCAAGCACGTAGCTCTATTTGCAGAAGTTCGTCTCTCAAGAAGGCTCATTATTGAGTTATCATTAAAAACGCTGGGAGAAATCAGGCCATCTGAATTCAGCTTATGTAACAGGCTGCTGGTTGGGAGAAGTCGAGCGCGTGTGGGTGGGCTGCTTATAGTCAAGTGCAAACATTTTGGCCTTGAGAGGGGCATCTGCCAGCGATGAGGCATTACTGACGCCTCCGCCGTTCCCTGCGCCAGAGCCCGTCATAGCGCCGCTTGTTTAAGTGCATGACTAGTCGATGATTCTGGAACGCAGTATTCCATCTGTGCCACCGTTCCTCTCCCACAACTCCAACGGAAACTCACTAATTTGACGGGCACACACAAAAAAGACCAACCGCTCCGGCAACAGTTTGAGCCATTTGGCTAGTGATGTTTGATGCATGAACAAGTCGACTGAATTGTATACTTCAACATGAAGTATGACTAGGAACGCACAGTTACCAAATCAAGGTATAGTCCACATTTATTTATTTTTAAATTTTTAGTCCGCTCTGTATTCGTAAAAGTGGTGGTTAGGTTAAGGGGTGGTGCTCAGTGCGGATCCTAGATGTCTGGGGGCCCTTAAACAATTACGTATAAAATAAAATTAAAATTTTGATTGACCTAACGCGTGGCTCTGGAACCAACTAGGCAATATCGGACCTTAGCTCCCTTTTAAAGCCATGGTCATCTGTAAAGACGCATATCAGCACATCATGAGCATGTCATTACCTGCCGCCCACTGCATGATATCCAAGTAGGTAACAGTAGTTAAATAAATTAAGTAATAAAAAGGAAATTTCCAAATGATTCCTCTAAAGATGAATCCGTAAGTTATAAAAACAGCGTCTTGTTTACATCAGTGATTTTGATTCGGTACTCAAGGGGGCCCCCTGGCGGTGCAGGGGCCCTACGCAACCTAAATAGTATGCGTATAGGAAGGATCTGCTCTGGTGGTGCTTCATTATCCCTTTTATAATAATCATACATTTTTGTACGATTCACATCATACAAATCCATACGAATCAGCCACCTCATAAAATAGTAACGAATTCCTGTGAGACTAGGCTGGACTGTGTATATTCAAAAAGAACACCTCTGAAGTATACTGTACAGTGTGTCACATTTATAGACATTACGTTTTAAAATCCAATGGATTGTCAGATGACGTCTAGGCTACACATCTAAGTGACGTAAAATCAACCAAACCCAAACCTGTCTTGGAAACCAGTCTAACTTCTCAAGTCTAATTCTGGCTATGGGAGCAAGTCTTTTGGCTAGTAATCTCCCTCTCTCTGGTTCTGTATGAACATACTTCATCTTGGCAGGTCCACCACTGAGCGCAAGTCTGAGCCAAGCAAAAGTGGGTTTAGTCTTTAACCTGATGATGGAGCATCTTTCCAATTCATCAGAAAGAATAAGTTACCGGCCCATCCGTTAAAAGGTCCGGGATAAGCGCCCACCCACATTCAATCTACATTTCCAAGCCTTTCCAACTCTGAGCTGTAAGATCTTGTCAATCTCTATCAATCTTCCCCCATCATTTCTGTCCCCTGCTACTATAGCAGAAGATGTAAGACGGAGAGAAATAATACAGCAAACAGATAAAACAGGCAGCTCGCCGCTTGTACCTTTCTGTCTGCTAAATGAGATGCTAATTCATAGTCATGGCGTTGATGGGGCGAATAGTTTACGGTTTTCATTATGCCGCCACTCGTAATTGATTAATTACCGTAGTTGAGCTAATTGAAAGTCACCTCTCTCCTGACGCTGCGGTTGGAAAGTGCCCATCGGTTGGGTTGCGGTTGATGGAGAGGTGATATGCGAACTCATGTGTTGTTATCTGTTGTTACGTTCTCAAGCGTTGTGTCCCGCGGCAGCTTCTGAACGTCAGCCAAACCACAACTGCTGACTGAGTGTGATGTAACTTTTAAACCAATTATCATTTCAGGCTGTAATTGGCAACATGGCCACTCATTTAAATGAATAGATGGCGGTTTCAGCTTTTTTCTAACAAGACGTCTTGTAAGGACCTAAAATCTGAATGCAACACAAAACAGGGACCTCTAAAATACAACTTTGGCCTTGAGATGGACATCTGCCAAGAGTTTGTTATAAGATTATTTTTGCAATAAATACATTATGAAAATGTCAATGTTACACTGAGTAGATGTTTCATCTGCGTATGTAAGATATAATATGAACTATAATATATTAGTAACGTAAGATGTTTTCTTTGGTACCTACTACCTAAAGCTTAATAATGTACGTATATATTGTTATACTTTTATTTTATATCTTTATATTTTATTATAAAAAAGATTATAATAATACAATTTTATTTTTAATTTGTTATATTATTATTTATATAATAATAAAATTGG
Organism: Triplophysa rosa; assembly: GCF_024868665.1. Taxonomy (NCBI): domain Eukaryota; kingdom Metazoa; phylum Chordata; class Actinopteri; order Cypriniformes; family Nemacheilidae; genus Triplophysa; species Triplophysa rosa. The sequence goes on from NC_079897.1 coordinate 1,662,124, forward strand.
AGTAAAATATGCCAAATTGAAATAAAAAATAAAGACAGAAATGTACAGAAGAAATATATTCCTTACATAGATTTTTAACATGGCCACTGGTAAAACATCAACTAAAACATCAACTTAAAAATATAAATATTTTGTAAATACATAACATGGTCTAAAACAACTAAAAAAAATTAATAATGTCTTTATATTATTATATTTTTATTATAAAATAATGATTTTTTTTATTTTGTTATGTTAATATAAAACATTTAAAGAAAGAAATGTACAAAAGAAATAAATTATTAACATACATATTAGCGTGGCCACTGGTAAAACATCCACTTATATATATTGACACTTTCAAAATATAAATATTTTGCAATAAATAAATATATGAAATAGTCAAAAACTGCTACTTTTAAAAACTAAAAATATATATTTTTAAGATTTTTGCCCATAATAATGTTAACTGCTCTCTTATTTTAAGTCACTTTGGATTAAAGTGTCCGCTAAATGAATAAATGCAAGGTAAATGTAATCTTTCAGCAGGGGTCAACCAGGCCGCGCTAACCAGCCAAACCTTGAGCTCTCGGTTGAAACGCTTCAGTATGAGCGTCTGTTGGGTCCCTATAGAAGCTGTTCATCTGATAGATTGCTGTAGAAATGTAGGTTCTGTTCTGTCCTCCTTGTGACATCTAATGAATTCCAAACATAAATATAGATCCTTTACATCCTAATGCTTCCAAACAGCAATCCATTTCACCAGAGGCGACAGTAGCGCCCTCAAATACCCCGTAATGGAAATGCTCCATACATTAAAGATGATAAGGGATCCATTACAGACCGCTTTTGTGAACTGATAGCAGAAACCGCCCGACACGATTTTTAACGCCGCTCCACACCAGCACGAGGAGTCCTCGTTCCTGACATAAAAACACTTATGCTAATTTGCTGCCTTAAATTTCCTCTTTTTTCAGCTTCACATGCGTGTTTGATGATTAATTTATGTCGATAATAGAGAAATAGGAAACATTGGTAGAAGGAGTGCAGTGAATACAGAGTCTCCTCTCAGATGGAGGGCTGAAGCTGACCTGAATACACAATCAGGAACTGATGGATACAGACACAAACATCGAAAAATACTGCAGATATCAGACTTCAGGTTCACTCAAAAATGAAGATTTACTCACGCTCATGTCACTCATGACTTTCTTATTGTTGTGGAACGCGATGGAAATCCAGAAACAAATTTCTAAAAGAGGACAAATTAAGCACCATACAGTAGTATGGTGTATACAAAATGATTTGAGAACTATAAGACTTTAAGACTAAATTGTGATTTATTGCTCAAAATATGCTTTAATTTTCCAATCGCATTTGCATTTGCATTTTTAACCTTAGCTTGACTGGTCACATGTCTGTTTGGTTCTTTTATACACATAAGTGCCGTGGCGGAGGAAAGACTTTTATCACGTCTCCTGAATAAAAGTGCCCATACAAAGCATGCATTTATAGTGTATAGTATGGAAAAACGACGTCAAACATTTTTCACGTTCTTTCGCACTAAACAAAAATAAAGCCACTCGTATGGAAAAAACAAGAGAGTTCACCATATATCTGCTGAAACGACACTGATAAACCCTTCAGCCTTAGATGGCTATGTTTCAGGACCAACGCAAAAAAACACGCTGGCGAAAAGGATGAAAGAGAATCTGAGGCAGATGAAGATGGAGGGAGATATAAGTACACACGAAATTGTTCAAATGAAGGGGCTATAAGGAAAATAGGCTGGGATGCAAAGCAACGGCTGGCTGTTCAGAGCTGGAAATGGAAAAAGTAAAAGCCAATGAAATGAGAGGAGGGCATGTTGATAACAGGGTTGAATTGAATTGAATTGAATGGGTTTTAAATTCCAGTTCCAGAATTTGAATTGAGGTGGAAAGCAGGGTGGAGAATTACAATTTGAAACGGTATATTGTTCAGTATACGCAACGGAAATTCTGGATTTGGAATTTAAAACGTATTGACAAATCAATTCAACCCTGTTCTCCATATTGCATACAGTAATTAAAACAGAATGAAATGTAAAAACACAACCTGTAACCCTTACATGTAAACATCCACCACGCAGCACAAAATGCAGAAATAAATCAATTCTACGTATTGGTGACTTGCCGAACCACGCAGGCTTGTCGCCGGCTCAATTCATATTCTTACACATTGGAGCTGAAAGTGAGCCAAGTGCTTAAATTCCTGGTAGAGGTTAAGAAAAGCCGGGGGGAGAAGAGAAGACTGCAATAGACCAAACTGCATAATTCTGTTCACATCTTTTTTTCCAAACAGAAAAAACATTTAGAGAGGGAGATGAAGGTTCAGTGTCAGCAGGTTTGGTCTCTCTAGACTGCAGGGAACAGATCGATGCTGCTTTCTATAGCCTGAATGTTCTCCTCCATCTATGACATATGTGATGATAGACCAAAGAGAGAGAGAGACAATAGCAGAGTCTTACTGATGCATCCCAGCAAAGTAGTCTTGAGATTAAAGAGAAATCATCATAATAATATTAAGCATCTTTATTTATTCAAAACAGGTGAATTATTAAACGCGCGAAGAGCTGTCAGAATAACCCAACGCTTTAAATAATGAAGCCAAAGATAAGTAGTCTAAAGAGAGAAACACTTCTGCACGCACTTTAAATTTAGTACTGCGGATGGCACTGTAGAGCCCAGAACAAGCTTTTAGTTCACTACAGAGGTCACAGCGTTGGACTGATAAGACTGAAAATAGTTTCTCATGAATTAAAACACGGCGTTTTTACCGCAAGAAAGAGCAAAACCCTTCTTACACCACACAGTCTGTCAGAATGTGCTTATCGAAAGAATCGACGGATCATGTATTCACTCATGAGAAAGAAAATGGGGGACAGATGGGATCTCTTTGATATCTCAATTATTTCTCTTAGACATCAATGAGATTACATGGAGAGCAAATGGAAACGTCGCTTAAATCTCAGATATTGCTCATGAGAAAAGAGTCAGAAATCTCACAAATGTGTCTGTCATCAGAGTTTGAGAAGATATGTCAACAATGTCTTAAACTGAGCTCAGATTTGTCAAGTCTGCAATCAAAATATGACATTTTTCATTACATTTAAGCAAATACAGATTATTTTACCGTAACTGTTTTTTTATTTCTCCTATAAGCAATTTTAGGAGGAACACCTGAGACTAAGTTGATACTCGAATGAAACACGACTGAGAACTCCGTCAAATCTCCCGAGTTATGAAAGAGCAACATCTGAGAAATGAAAAGCCTTCCTAAAATCTGAAACTGAAATACAACACACAAGTACATGACCAGCTCATATACTGCATCACTTCATCAGTCATCCGTGACCCACTTTCCAATCCAATAAAAATCGCGCCACAAAATGCCAAAAATTGTGCCCCGTCCCGATTTTCATAGTGAGAAAGACATTTGGAAACTGGACCTCTTGGAATTTTAATCAAAAATCTCTGTTCCACCGAGTAACCCACTGGGATATGTATGATCCCTGACATCAGGACAGGCTTTCACAGGGATTCCGGAAAGATCTGCGGCTCTCGGAGGAGTCATTTAAAATTCCTTTGTACCTGCGACTTAAATGAATTCAATTAATAATGCATGTGTGATTCTGAGAAAAAAAATCTTTAACCGTCAATGAACATTTTGTAAAACATCTATATGTTAAACTGCTCCTAAGCCTTTCTGGATTTGTCTGAGAAGGTGGCGTCACACCTGTATTCCCGTCAATAAAAAACGAGTGTCACAGACGCCCTTGAGCAAAGTCTATAACGCGCTGCACTCAGCCGGGACTAAAGCGCTAATATTCGCTGTATAAAAATGGTAAGTGGTGTAAATCGCATTAGATTGGGCGACCCGCTGAGTGAATAAATGACAGAATGAAACAATAAGTTTGCATGAGAGTGGGGTGCGGCGAGGAGCTCGGGGCTGAAATAGGCCTCCAGCTGCTCGGATCATCCTCAACGTGCCATCAGCAGCCTTCTGGACCCCGGCCATGAGCAGGTGCACCTGGATTCACGCTTGTTACCGCCTTTCCTGAGTGAAAGTGGAGCTAAATTAAAGCCACGAGAAGCCCTTATTAGCCTCCTAACATCCTTTTATTTGGCCAGCAATTTTCTCGAGGGCTCAAACAGTAGTGAACCTCAAACAAACTGAAGGGTCTCGTTCGCAAACCACGCTTACAGAGGTGTTTGCGTGGAAGTTTTTATACAGAAATCAATGAGATTCAATTAGATTTCATGCATTTTTTTTAGTTGGAACAGACACATACACCACGGTTAATGAGTTGAGCCAACATATTTTAAAATTAATACACATAGATTTTAATCTACACAATTTAAAAACCAAGTAATTTTACAATAAATTTAGCTTATTTATTAATATAATATCACATATTATAATTAGACATGCACCGATATATCGGCCAATAATCGGTATTGTCAATAAAGCAATTTTAGCACGTTATCGGCTATCGGACGATAGTTTAAACACAGCCGATGATCAGGGCCGATATATCATGCCTGAACATGCAATGATTTGTGCCCGGTAGAAAATATTAAGAAACATAAACACTTTGATGTTCAATATTAATATTCATTATATGAAATAATGACTTTCATGAAGTTAAGAAATATGAATGTAATCTTCAAAATTGGCATCGGCAGATATCACTCGCATAACCGGCAATCGCATCGGTGGAGAAATTTTGTATCGTTGCATTTCTAAATATAATATATACAAGAGGTATTTCATGTCATCGCTGTCAGGCTGAAACATCTCATCTCTAAAACTGCCAATTTACAGGACATGAAAAAAAACACTACATTTTAAAAATAATCAAACACTGTTGTCACAGTTGAAAAGCTCTTTTTAATACTTTTTATTGGTTCAATATTTGCAGAACATGAAGTGATTTCTGAAATGAATAATACAAATTGGAGAGGTTTTAGTCTGATATGGCAATGGTTTGGGCATTCATTATTTTAACAGCTACAAAAAAAACAAATTAATCAACATTAAAATAAAAAGCATCTAGTGGAAATTCTGCTCAAGAATCTTTTGTCTGCTCACAAATGGACCACAAAGTGCTGCTCTGTAGATTTTATGTCAGCTTCTGCTTACCTTCTCCAGGCCAGGTGGTGCCGTGGAACTGGGGCCTATACATCACGCTACGACATGCCATCTAACAATGTGTGTCGTGTGCCCTGTATCCCTCCCGAGACTCATGATACTAACCGAACCTCATCTGTAAAAGGCCAACGGAAAGTCATGGAGGACACAGGGACGTCTCACGGCTGTCGTGAAGACTCCAGATTAACCCTGACGTGCAGCGTGCCAGTGCGGATATGAAGCGTGTGAGGTGTTCAAAGTAGGTCAAAATGAACGGCTCGCGTTCACCTTGAGGCAGTACGTTTCCAAACATCCACGCCAACCCTCCCATCAGCAGCCTCGGGCTGTTGAACAACTGAAGGAGGCTTGCTAATATATTATTCAATATTCAGATGAAATTAGGCGACTTTCAAATTGGGTCTGGAAACTGAGAACCAGATCCGTTGCGTTTTCACAAATATAAGGACAATAAACAGACACAAAATGTTTTAATTATTGCCTTATATGTAGGGATGTAACGATTCACTCAGCTCACGATGCGATGTGATTCACGATTCTGATCTCACGATGTGATTTATTCACGATTTATTTTTACAAAATGAGTTGAAACAAATTAGAAATGAACAACTTCCCTTGCATTATTTCTTAAATGCTTCACGTTTCTTTGTATAATAAAATTATATTTTATTTCAAATAACAAAACCAAACTGCAATTTTATAACAAATTAATAATAGAAAAAGTCTCTTTAATATAAACAAACTAATACTGTCTGTGCTTTTCTTGGATTTTTTTGCATTTAAGAAATATCAGCATGTCCACGTTTAGGTTTGCAGTGAACATGGCGGCCCCTGCTGTTCAACAAATGTATTGCGATTCAGTTCACACCTCAACCGATTTGAATCGTCACACATTATAATCGATTTTCAACCGGCTCACGGTGAATCGTTACATTCCTACTTATATGTGTTTGTAATTATGTGAATGCATACCTCATGCACACTACTTTGTGCTTTTAAAAGTATCACGTGCAGAGGACAGCAATATCAAAGGTTATTTTAGTCAGCTAAATATTTGATTTGATTTCAAAGAACAGAAACGTTTTCAAAAATTTCATTTGACCGAATTTTTTTTGGAAAAACTTTAAATGTTGCCGCAAAAATAAACTGAAAAAGTTTAAAGCACTAAAATAATAATAATAAACAAAAACTAAAATGAAAATTAATCTTATTTTCCAACATTAAAAATAAACAAATAAATTGCTAAAATTGCTAAAACTTTACGAAAATGATAAATCTAAAAACAAATGCTAATTTAAAGTATTATATTTAAAACTATAATAAATGTCGATCACATAGATTTGCTAAAAAAATATAAATTCCAGTAGTTGGCGATGTGACTTTTTAAAGAAACACTACGCACCCGCGCATTCTTTTTCAGAGCGTTGAATACAATTAAATTAACAAAAACATCAAGCAATTTTTGTCTGGACGGACAATCAGTTTACTACAAATGACCCAGGACTGTAAAGCCAAAAAAATGCAGGAACACATCCTGAAATCTGCTTTTGTTATTTTCGGTGTAAACTATTCACACATGCCAAAACACTGAACATGTAATTCCATGCGCATGACATGTAGTTTACGCACAGACAATAACAGTGTTTTTCAAAAGCTTGCACTTTGAAACCCGTTTCCAAAAGTTGTTTTCATGCCCCCAAAATGTTGACGTCTATGAACAGCCAAACATGTGAAAGTTTTTCAGTTTTAGTTGCAAAGTTAAAATTGTTGTTTAAATGCCCGTTACATCTGTCTAAGCAGATAATTGCAGTTTTCCATTTGACAAATGTCAATAAAAATAAACATTAAGAACAGATCGTTTTATCATAATAAATGATTCTATAATAGACTCTTCATACAATTTTATCAACTATACAGATCATGTTTACTGACGACTAAGCCAAATCTGAATCGAATGTATTTGGATAATGAAAATATCGGCACAGGGTTAATACTTTGATACACTGTAACATTGAAAGAAATCTAGAATCGCTGATATCAGTTTAACCTCATTTTTACTTTACGAAGTTATGATGGTAAGTATTGTGTTAAAGTGGTTTATATGGCACGAACACGTGTTTTTGGTGTGTTATAAGTCGCCCATGCATGTATTAGACACATAAAATTGCAAAAATGAAAGTGTGGGAACAAAAGATGCGTTCTATCTAAAAGCGAATGTTCACCCAGACCTGCCTGAAACGCCTCGTGTAGCCACACCCCCACAAATCTACGTCAGTTCGTGGTGTGATTTGACTAAGACCGCCCAAATGTATACGCAAGTAAGGTGGGCGTACCTGTCAGTACAATTGAAGAGGAACCTGATGTTCCAAATATGGTAAGAGGCTTTACATTTCCCTCACACGCTTGCAGTATTCCACCAATCACTATGCACTGGTTAACTGGCCAATCACAGCACACCTTGCTTTTCAGAGCCATGAGCTTTGTCAAAAATTTGCTAGTTTCAGAGAGGCGGGGCAAAGAGGAGATACAAACATGCACGCTATGTGGAAAATACAGCGTTTTGAACCTAAAATCGTGTTTACGATTTAGTTAAAATATTCATTTGAGCCGTGTCATATGACCCCTTTAAGGTTGTAAGATGCCGTTAACGGGCGAGACGTCCCTCACCGCTTTTATTGAAATATGAAATGTGATCAAAGCTTTTGAGAAGAGGCATCAGTCCTCTTTAATTCGGAAGTCATCTGCAGTCTGCTCACCGCAGGCCTCTTAATAACGACGCTCTTATTTGTAGTCATTTCAGCAAACTCAATGACCTACTTGCCAGGGTCATGCACAAAATGAACAAGACAAGCATCTTTGAAGATTATGATAATAGATTTGAGGGGAGAAATCTGGATTGTCTTGAAATTCACAAGCACGCGTCCTCATCTCATTACCCTCCCGCGTGGCGGCCCATATCAAAAGCCTGATAAAAGAAAAATGCACAGCAGATAACATTAGCATTGTATATTTCCATGCGTAACGTCCTCTGTAGAGCCTTGTTTATTGGGGGGGGCTAGAGAAAAACAGGACAACGACCACATTTCCAAAATGCAGACAGAATAACAGCGAGGGAACGTCCCGTTCCCAGAATTCCCCAAGTCACACTAATGCCTTGGATGCCAAAGTGGTGTTTTTTTTGGCGCATGCGAGCGATCTCAAGGCCTGATGGTAACTGAACGTACTACACAGGGAGAGAAACACTCGGGAAAAAGCAAATTCATGCAAATGAGTTTATCTGGGAGTCGCACGTTCAAAGGCAACAAATTGAAATGGAGAGTTAGAGCCGTGTTCTGAAGAAGACGCAGACAGGCTCGCTCCTTTCCGAAGAAAATATGGAGAGGAATAGCCGGCGTGTCTGCGAGTACAAAGAACAAGGCGTGAATGTTTTATGAGCATGTCTTTAAGTGCCGTGGTGTACAGAAGATGCTAATACAGTGCTGCTCGGAGAGGTAGGCGTGATCGACGCAAACAAAAACATTCATTAAGAAACACTCAGTTTGGCCCTTGATCCAATGGAAAACCTCAGCGAGCGGAGAGTTTTGTGGGAAAAGCGCACGGCTAGACACGCTGGAGCCAAGCGTTCTCTACATCTATGCTAACCTTATTTTCTTTTCGATACACTTAAGAGCCCAACGCCTCATTGTTTTATAACTTTGCAGTAAAGAGAACAGGGAAATGACTTGAAAATCAATTCATTAATTCGTAAACGAACTCTCGGAAACTAAAAGGAGGGCAAACAACACATCAAGGCCTCTTTCTGTACTTCTACCTGCACAATATTCTCCAGTGGAATAACAGGTTTGGTCATTAAAGGATCTCAGTAAATCACAACAAGAGCTTTAATCCATGCCTGTGAGCCCTTAGAAAAATTCATCATGGTCTTATTATAGTAAAAAAGCGCTGACTGTGTTTTTTTGGCAGATTGTTTACTATTTGAATTACCATAGTTTTACTATTAATACTATAGTATAGATACTATACTATATAGAGACCATAGTCATTTTGTAAGTACTGTGATTTTACTACAAATAAAACCACAAAACTATGGTTGAAATAGTTAAAACGCTCCAGGGACCCCAGCACAAAGTTTTTTAAGTTGTTTCGTAACTGTGCTGCGTCAAGATTGGCTGCGCTGTGGGCCTGCAGCTGCAGCTCGTTACTCTTGCTATAGTGAGAGAAGTTGAGGTGTGTTTGTTTGTTCTTGGCATTTCAGTGATGAATGTCATATAAACTGTTGATATAACAATGGATTTGGAGATGGTTTGAAACTGATAGATGGTTGCGCTTCCCAGAGCTAAAAGATGCCAGACACGAACTGCACGCGGATAGTCAAACTAAGTCATACGTCCATGTTTTGTTGGCTATCTGCGCGTACAGCTGCATCTCTCTTTTATAAATTTGATCGAACTAAATACTTCTGTATGTATAGGTACTCAAGATTAATATGAGATTGGCAGAAACTGCGTGTGTTACCCGATCTAAAGATGAACTAAAACTACAAAAAATAAAAGCCAATTCAAAATATGAAATGTAATCTATATTCTAGTGAACTCCACAATGTTATCGAAAGATATACACATTTAAAGTCACCAATATATTGATGACTCATCTCGCACTTGCAGCAAACTCGAGCCTAGTGGCCATTTTTAATGTTTTTTAAAAGTCCTTGAATTTGTCCTGCAGAAAACAGGAAGCGCATCAGCTCCGGAAAGAAAACTGCATACGTCAGACTTATTTTGGACTGCAAAATACAAGTTCTTTTGCCGCTGCGCCATGACCGAGTAGTTAAATTAAGTCAGTATTATTACTATAGTGCTTTGCACAATACATATTGTTTCAAAGCAGATTCACAGAAAACAATCTCTTAATGACTCCACTGAACAAGCTGAAGGCAACGGTGGCAAGAAAAAGCTACCTTCTACACTCAAAGCAATATAAGAAACACGATTACTTCCACAATACTTTCAACATAGTAAACAGGGTAAAGACAAGCCATGCATATCAACTAAAGATGCAGTAGATGCTAATGGCTTTAAGGTCTACTCATCAGATTAGCGTCTGGATATTTCCTGTACTCTGCGTTAGGCCAGTAGGTGGTTGGGTTACATAGAGAAGGCCGAGCCCACCGCTGAGGGGGCGTAAAGTGTCCAGGTGCTGTGAAGCGTGAGGCTCAAGCACCCGGCAGAAGATTAAAGGAGGGCGTAAGAGGCAGCGAGCCTGGGCCGGGCTCCAGACTGTGTCCAGGGGCAGAATGCAAGTAGAGCTGTCACAGAAGATGAGCTTCATTATGGTGACACCGGCTTTGAACGGATTACGTCATCGCTGAACCGCCGCAGCACAGCATCAGCCAGTGAATGCATTAAAGGGACGGGTCACTCACAAATAAAACCTGTCAACATTTATTCACCCTGATGTCTTTCAAAACCTGTATGTGATTTTCTTCTTCTGTGTTCATACATGGGAAGTCAATGTTATTTGGTTACCAACGTTCTTCAAAATGTCTTCTTTTGTGTTCTGCAGAAGACAGAAAGTCATACAGGAATGACAGTAAGCGGTGAAGAACGTTCACTTTTGAATGAACTGTGCCTTCATTAGCATCTCCTCAAAAATCTCAAGTACAAGGTATACAAAACACTTGCCTTTCAGAATGCACAGACTCTAGATAATGCTAATGATGTCCTCTGGGATACAGTCATACAGTATTAGCAGGACACTGTGTCTTGGTCCTCGGGGAAGCCGGTCTCTTCTCCTCTGAGAGAACATGTGTTCTCATAATGGCATTAATTTATAGACAAGATTACAAACGTCAGATGATTATCTCACAGGCTTTAGGGTACGCTTTCATTTTCGTCATGATCTAAAAACCCTGTCTAAAGAATGAGTAAATTTACTTTACACATGGGCCTTAATGAAGGTCAAAATGACCCAATGGGTTGATCTCAAGACCAGTCAGATACAGTACAGCAAAACTGGAACGCAGCGATCGGATTGGCTGGATTAATATTCATCTTGTAAGAGTCCACAGGATTTTATCCGTCTGCTGGAAAACAAGATTGCGTTTACAAGGTGCCAGGTTGATACAAGAAGCGCTGTTCAGAAACAAAAAGCATTCGAATTTGAAAGATAATTACTTGAAACTAAAAAGCAGAACTATAAATATCACTGTTATCTGCCTGTGAAATAATCACTATTTCTTACATCTGTCACACTACATGAGCTACAACAATCTGCTTCCGTTTACACACGTTTTTAATTTCTAGGTGTCGCTAACTTCTCAAAAACGTCATAAAACAAATGAGCTGTGGCCTTTTGATTTATGCTGCGTATTTAATCAAAGATGATAAGTGCTTTTCATGTTTACTTAACTAATGAAATGATTGCTTTTGTTACTCACAGTTAAAAACACAATGTTGGGAGCTTGAATAAAAACTATTGCTGGAAAATGAATGTAGTTGCATAACAGTGTTTTTCACTGACAAAGATTTCAGACACAAGCGCTGACCTTACTGAAGGAAAGAGACTATGAACATTTGATACGGAGAAGTAAAGAGTGACTGAACCTCGTAAAATAGTCACTAATTCCTTGCGTTGATGTATAATTTAAGAGCACTCGGCGCATGCATTGTAAGTATATGTTAAAGTCACATCACACATCAAGTAAATAAAAATGATTCAACAAAAAATATCTTGGTCTTTCTAAGGTACTTTTAGCAAACAAAAAAAGCTAGCTGATTTTAATAGAACACAGCAAAATCGGCAGAGTTAAAAAAGGTCAAATTAACTCTCACAGTGTGTATAGAATCCAGTTGAGAGTGTGGATTATACTGTATATACACTTTGAGTGTTAATTTGACGATTTTTAACACTGGCGATTTTGCTGTGAACCAATTAACATTTCAATGCTATCTCTATGCTATTCTATGCTAACATGGTAAATGCTATCAACTAATCCACACTAGAGAGACGGAGACATATTCACTAGCTGCATTAAAAAAATCGCTTTCATTAACTGTAAAGAAAAGATTAATAGAAGAAAAAGTCCATGGATAGGTGACAGATTGAAAAGCTTTGGAAGGTCTCTGTTCAAATTTTCAGCGCTCAGCAAAATGGTCACTGGTCACAAAAAATCTGCGATTCTATTAATTAAAATATTCATGTACACATACAATGAGAAGATTTCATTAAAACCGGCAGCTTTCCAATTATCAGCCTTGAACTATAGGCCAGACGGTACGCCGCTCAGAGAAAACACCAGTCACACTTCAAGAAACTTCGGATGTTCTGAATTCAGACTATTAAAACCTCAAGACCATCACAACAACCCTTAGAGATGTAGGAATTTACTCATGGATGCCGAGAATGTGACATCCAAACAAAAAATAGCGAGTTTAATAATGCAAATCCCTGTAAATCCCAAACCTGCCGCTGACTCGCACAGTTAAGGAAGAGTGGATATACAATTCGACTGCCTGCCATTCTCCATTCCTCCAGTTCCCTGCGAGACAAATAACAACAGATTGGCTAAAGATCTGCGTATTGACTGGTGCTTTGGACTGTATCCGAGAGCATTACTCTACAGCTGTGGCCTGATCTTCCCTTCAGATGTTTCCCGATCAGAACTCCCTCGAGATGGGAAACCTTACTGCTCCGCTGCCTCAGACGGGGAGGAAAGTCCGGGCCGGATAGCGGGCGCGATTGACTCCAGGGTCCCGGGCTTTGTCGGCACACCTTTAGCATCTCAAGTGGAGGACCACAACGACACAATGTGGTGTGAATGTCACGCTCTCCTTGGGCGAATCAATCTAAGCGATCAGATAGCAGACACTTGAGGGACGCTCCACCGGGAGGTTTGGCAAGGCCGGACCAAGGACTCAACGGCGGACGCATTGTGATTAGCTTGGGCGCTGCGTCCTCGCCTTGGCATTGTCAGGGCTTCAATCGATAGCTTGCTTTTTATTGCGTGAGTTTGTTAAGTAGACGATGTCTTAAGGCCACCTGTGTTTTTATAATCTCTCTAATGCAGAATGATGTATGAAAAAGAGAACCTAGCTTCGCTCCAGGTAATGCACATTGTGTTTAGAAAATGAATCAGTTGGCTGACACCACTGAATACTGTTTGCTTGTGTTTAACAGTTTAGTGTTACAGGCTTCTTCACACCCAGATTTCTGCAGAAATTCAACACAACGTCTCTCACGTTTCCTCTTGCATGTTCATTTATGATTATTTTGGGTGTTTATATTATGCTACAAACTTGTTTTGTTTGGATATTGTTGTGTTTGTTGTTGTACTTTGGTACAAACTACCAGTCAAAAGTTTACAATCACTTACTCATTCTGTATTTATATTTTTTCGACATTTTTGAATAATATGGAATAACACAATTGTAACTTTGGGATTATGTTGTGACTGAAAGCAGCTAAAAAAACCTCTATGTTATACTATATTAGCATCTTCATAGTAGTCACCCTTTGACTAGAATTTGCAATATCGTACACTTGGCATTTTATCACCCAGCTTCTTATGCTGCGTTCACGATTAAATGACATACAAAGTCAATGCAAAGATGCGAATAGACGAGAACTCGCACCGGGCAACGCGAATCGTGGTGCGAATGATGCGAATATGTGTTGATTGTGTCTTCCATGCAAGTTGAAAAATTTCAACTAGAGTGAGAAATTTGCGCAAAGAACCTATTGACACGCTACAGTTTGACACGTCTGGATACGTAAAGACACTCTACATCTCGCAATGCAAACAAATATAACTAACTAATCCCTCAAGTATTAAAGAGCAAGGAGTGCGAGGCTTCGCATTTGGTGTGAACACAGCATTAAAGCGTCAACCTGTAAAGCTTTTTTTAATAAAATATCCCAAAACCACTAGACCAGTGTTATATATTTTTTTCAGTTGAGTGCTTGCAATATCGCACATTTTTACAACTACTTGTAAATCGTGAGAAAAACGCTATTTTAAACAGTGACACGGAGCCTGGTAGTCGCCTGTCATTGGCGCCTGGTAGTCGCCTGTCATTGGCGTCATATTCGCGTTACCCGTTTGTGACCGCCTCTACTGACATAGAAACATGATTAACATGATTTCTCGTTCCCGTCTGATTGATGGCCATCAGCGGTGGAGTTGAAGACAACCGATCCCATCATTCCACGCTCCTTCACTGCGTCATCAAGCTACGCCATTGTTGTTGTTTTGAATGTGCGCCCTCTAGCGGCGGATTTTACAAACTGTGGCTTTAAGTAATCCACTTTTCTTATGAAAAAAAATATGTTGGCACAATTATATTTTGTCTACAAAAGAAATTGCAAACATTGAAATATACACCTTTAGATTAAACGATTTTTAGTTTTGAGATATATTTTTGCATAGTTATCAAGATTATTTACTCAACAAAAAATCCCCACAATATTGTGTTTTAAACTCGAGTGTAATCATTTACAGACAAGCCACAAGAGTTCCACATCCAAAAACATCTGGTCACGTGAGATTCATGTGGTTTTATTAAGTATAGCTATTTTTGCATTGCACTGATGCCAAATTACCTTTGAGTTGATTTGTGTAATATTGCATTGTTGTGAAGAAAGTGCTTATATTAGGACAGATTCTTGCTCATACCACCCACCACTGCTTCAAGTAATTTCAGCTCCTTGTAACACATTTTACAGCATTTGACTCTTTTCTATAGAATGACATAGATACCGTTCACCGTAATCAGTGCAGTGCAAGCTTTAAAAGCCCACAGGATCCAGCCAGACCTGATAATAGTCCATCTTTTATTCAAAGCATCGCAGAGACGTCAAAACACAGCATGCAGTGTTAATGTGCGTGTCAGAAAGCCATGAATACATTAGGCACGGTGTAATTATTGTTAACGAAACAAGAGAATAATATTTCATCTGAATTACTGTACGAATTAATGTAACTTTCAAAGTCACGGTATGATCAAATTAAAAGATTAATATCAGTCTATACTTCAGCCGTTACATCACTCAGATTCTCAAAAAAATCTGCATGTTTGGTCTTATCAGACTCTGTACAGACTTATTTTAAAAGCGGGAATCTTTGAAAAAGACGGGAAGTAATGACCGGAGCTGGTGAACCAGAGCTGTGAGACGTGCGAGTCATTTCTCAAGTAAGATCCATCTGACAGGGACGTGGGCTCGGACAGACAAACTGCTGCACCTGCATGTCTCGCGCTGGACGGACGACTCGTTATCCAATAGAAAGGGTCAGAAATCAGACTTTCTACCACATCATCATTCTTTGAGGCGAATGAATTGCCAAATTAGTTTTTCTGTAACAATCATTTGTTGATCGATGACCAAGTCCAAAATGTGAGGAAATAATACTTGACTGTCTTTTTACATCAAGAATGGATTTTCTCATGCTTTTATTCTGTTGTTGGACACCTTCACCTAAAACTAAATACGACGTACACAGACACAAGTTAAAACGGCAGAATTTAACATTATCATCATGACCAAGTCACAAAATGCATTGAATGTCAAGCCGTTTTTTTTCAGAATCGGAAAAACGTTTTTGCCGGCACAGTCAAAAGATGTGACCCAAATGTGACCTGACAGTGAAACCCAGCTGAAGTCATTTTTTTCTGATTCGCTGTTTCTACATAAAATCATCCAGATAATGTAAAAAAAACATTCTGTGAAAACATTCAGTGTTCATCGTGTTAGAAACGAACAAATCTAGTATGGTGAAATCTATAGAAACTACTAGATTCTCGGACAAAAAAAGTGCAAAATTAAGACGCTAGAATGTATAACATGTGAACTGTTGATGGTGCTAGAGAATCTAAACGAATAAGAAAGCTAACAAAAAGCAGTTTTTCATCTATTTCGAGTGTTTTCGGTCAAATTAAGTGATCCATTTATTTAGGCGCATTAGGCGTACTTGTTCCAAACGCTCATGCTAATGACAGGGGAGGGAAGGTTGGTGACTCATATGTTTAACAGCACTGTCAACATCTGCTCATTTCCAAACCCCCGCGTTCTCCATCTCCGTTCTCTCTCTCTGGCGTATCTGCCCCCGCTCAATCAATACAGGTCAGCAATAATGTATGAGTCAAGCCAGGCATCTCTCAACAATCTCTGCATTCACTCGCTTTCCGTTTTGCCTTTGCGGCTGCAGTTAAACATCCTGCTTCCGTTTTGTACTTTTTATGCATTTCACTGCAGCGTACGGTGACATTTTACGTATTGCTTAAATCTTAAAAGCGCCTTCTTCCTACCTGACAAATGGGTGCTGTAGCAACATCTTCCTATAAAAACATTACATTCTGTCTGGGAAAGGATAAAACGTTTAGATGTCTCTGCCTCGCGGAGCGCGTACTGAAGCTAAAGAGCTGTAATAAACCTGGAGAGCTACAGTGCCTACTGAAGAAAATCGACATCAAATGCCAGCCAGACAGATACATTTGAGCCAACTACCTGAGCAGTAAGTGACAGGAAATGACATCATTAACACAAGCGCTCAGGTTTTCGTCATTCGGTCAAAATCTCATGAAGCGCTACCAAACATAATATATATTAACAAGATGCGATACTGCCATTACAAGGGAAGGAGAGGAATGCAACGCTCAATATGGCCGCTCTAGTGAAGAAAGCCCCGCCTTCCAGTAGAACGATCCAATCGTCACTCGGTAAAGACTGACGACTCTCAGGGGCGGGGTTTATGTGAGGCACTTGCCAGCCTGTGAGCATGCGCAGTAGCTGAAGCGACTGCGAAAAAGGTGGTTTTTAACGCAATTTAAGCGTAGTAAACCAAAGTTGTGGTAAGGTCCATATCAGGTGTAATTATTGATCGGAAATACATTTACGCATTTGGCAGACGCTTTTGTCCAAAGCGACTTACATTGCATTATACTATACATTGTAACATTACATAAACTTACATTGTAACTACACAATTGAAATATGCTATTTAATTGTGATTTTTTTCAAGCGGTTTTAGAAATATCCGCCTTCCACCGTTCAAACAGATAGGACTGTTGACTTGCTATGATGTAAATAACTGCCCAGAAGCGTTGCAAACATGGACGCAGAGTGGCACGATTTTCGCAAACGGACTTTGGTGCTACAGCACACATAGGATATTCACAACAGTACTGTCGAAGACACTAAGACATCCTTCTCCATTCCTCAAACACATAAAATATTAGCCTTGTATATTTGCGTATGTATACATTTCTAAATGTTCTTTACGCAACTAAACTAGAGCAATAGTAATGATAAAAAGTACAAAAAAATGGCGGAATATGGAGATACAAGGTTTCCACTGACAGCCACAATATTTGAAGATAAAAATGATCATTACAATACAAAACCATTTTAAATGGCCTGTACTACACCACGGGTACATTATCCATAAAACAACATTCACACAAACTTCCTATAACATTCGCTGAACTTTTTCTTCCCTGGTAGGTGGGCTTCTCCATCTCTGTTTTTCTCACTTCTTTAAACCATATCTGTAGTTCTTACTCGAGTGATCCCCTCCTCTCCCCGGCTCACCCACTCACTCCATACTAATAATACGTCAGGAGGCTTTTTAGAGACAGAAGTCATCCTGTGCTTTTCTCTGGCTCCACATGCAGTCTGAGATGGGCACACAACGTGCAATGTCCCACAGGGAGAACCGACACTGGCGTGGAAGGATTACTGCCGATGTGCAACACGTGTCTTTTCATTAAAAACAAAACTGAATCCCGCGAACGTGGTCCGGGCGGCACGCAGCCCCTCGCTCTCAGCTGCGGACGCCGCGTGTATTAGAGCGTGCCCCGCTGTTTTAAAGTGTTGTTGGTTTTGAGTATGAATGAGATGGTGTATTACTGGTGAGACGGATTTAATTAAGCGTGACGAATGAAGTGATGTAGCACTTCATGCTAAAACAGAGCAAGACGGATTAAGAAATCATGTGGGGATTACGGGAGTCAGACTTTAGGCCGTTGACTTAAAGGAGTAGTTAGTACGGTCACGTTTGAACAGAAATTTAGTGCACAAGCAGTATTAAAAACCTTAGCAAAGATAAGCAGACACAAAAATGATTGCTAAATATAATAATATAATTATACTGGCTTTAAGACATCTGATTCTAATGCACACTGCATGCATCTCTCACAGGGCAAACAGTTCAATATGAAGCAAAGTAAACACTCTTTCATTAAATACTATCAATGCTTTTCAGTATTTATCAAATTCTATTTAAATAATCATTTTAATAATGTGCTACATGGACACACAAAGTTGCTGCATATGTAGAACGATCTAAATCGATCACTTCTGAGGTTTCGTAATGATTCATGAAGCTATCTTAGAATTAGACACCAAAACAGATCTTTTGGTCTAGATGTGTAGATTGAATTGAATTGAAGATTTTTGGCATCTTCTGCACATTTGCGGCGGCGGTGTGAACGTACAGTAAGGCTTTCGCGATTATTAAACAATCATCTGATTAAAGTTATTTTAGATAAGCGCAATTACACAACTGTTCACCTTTAACAGAAGTGTCTCAGAGATGCGCCGATATATCGGCAAATAATCGGTATTCTGCCGATAGTTTAAAAACAGCCAATGATCAGGGCCGATTTATCCTGTCAATCAAAAGAGGACAGAAAAATGCAATGAATTTGTGCTCTGGGTATAGAAAATGTTAAGAAACATCAGCGGTTTGATGTTAGCGACGTGCATACGGTGCGGCGCGCACATTTTTCTAGGGGCATCGGCGCCACATCGAGATATTTAACTTTTAAGAGTGCCACGGTAATTTGACATGAGAAAGTGGTGCGGCTCGCGGTTTCAGATGCGAAATGTGAATCGCCCCTTATGCAAATTTACATATGACTGGTTCACTAGTAATGTAATCACGGCAAACTGGAAGGCAAACTACACTCATTATAATCGTAGGAATGTTTTCATTTAAAGAGACGGCTCGAATCAATATCTTACCCCTTCATCTTTACCAACACACATATGGTTAAGATCTGATTTACAAAACAAATCTGGCATTACTGGAATCTACAGTATGTGCGCTTTTTATAACATTAGCACCTCCAAAACATTTATTTGACAGAAATCCCACTTTATACAGGATCTTGTTGCATTAATCTTGCATTAGCAGAGGTGTAACAACAGTAAGTGTTGTACTCTCAGCGTCTGGCGATGGAAAGCATCTTTTCTGGAAACAAGCAGCGGAATTCAATCAGTTGACCTACTAGAGATGAGAAAGAAACTGAAGGACATAAGGGGGGGGGGGGATTGAGATTTATTGTACAACAGACTGTAAAGCACACTTTCAACAGCCAAGGTCTGGCTGGCTCAACCACACAATAATTCCACCTCTGATTGACAAACAAATGTGTTTCTTTAACTACATTCAACCATTTTCTTTTGCCATGTGAAGGTTAAAACTACAATGAGCATGAATAAAACAAAACTTTTTACCATTAATTCTTCATTTATATTAGTTATACATTCATTTATATTGAAGATATCAAATTTCAAACTATGAAAATCCATCTTTAAGCCTTTCTCGGGCAAAAAAAACATATTTGGTAACCAGTGTTGGGTGTAACTAGTTACTAAGTAATTAGTTACTGTAATTTAATTACTTTTCCCTTGAAAAAGTAAAGTAAGGGATTACTCTTATTTTTTCTGTAATTTAATTACAGTTACTTCTGATGTAATTAAACTAAATACTTTGTGTAATATGTGTGTGTGCAATAGTGGAATTGACATCAAAATTCAAAATCTAACTTTAAAATCTGTGCTTTAATGTATAATTCTCACATTTGTAATTAATAATAATACTTTATGTAGTTTAATATTATTTATTTAAATGAATTAAAAGAGCCGTTTCATGTCTATCCTTGAATCACTTAACTCATCAAGGTTGATGTAGGATATAGAAAGTAATTAGTAATTAGTAATTAAATACTTTTTGAAGAGAGTAATTTGTACAGTAATTTAATTACATTATCGAATATGTAATTAGTAACTAGTAATTAATTACTTTTTCAGAGTAACTTACCCAACACTGTTGGTAACATGATCGACCAATCAACAACGGCGCTTCCATGCCTCTCCGTGAGCTCATGTAAGCACATGGATTTCTCCTAGCCAATCAATGGATATCAGTCAATGTCACAAATAGTGACACCATGGCATCTGACCAATCAGGAGTTGCAGGGGGCGTTTCAACCGGAATTTGTGAAACGCGGATCTACGCTCCTACCTACTCCCACAAATACGTAAATAGCATAGAAACGAACATTGACAAGTTAATGAAACTCACACATTATATGGTTGAATAGTTATGCTTAATGGTAATATAGATGTTGTTTGCGTAGGGTTTCTAGAAATAAGTGAACATTTTAGCATGAAAAATGGTGATCATATTTGATCAGGTAAGTGATAAAATGTCGATTTTTAGACATACGCCCGATGCGTCTAGTAAGCCATACTTACGTTTTTTTTTTTTACTAATAATGCTTTATAACGTAGGACAGTAGTATTTATTAGTGCATTGAATGTTGCCACAAGTTTGTATAACTTTTATACAGTGATCCAGTGGGAAACTTATAACAGTTTTTATTACACTTAAATGGCATATATTTGTGTTTAGTTTTACTGTGAGACTTATTACTGCTCAAATAAATGGCACCAGCAGTACTTAGTGCTATTTTTCACTTATTATATATTTACAATTTATATGTCAATATTCTTTGTTTTCAGTAGATCTGCACTACACTGTTAATGTTTTGAGTGTGTGATTGTTCATAAATGTTCCTAAAATAAATAAATAAATATTCTATGAAGTTTATATATGTTTTATGCATTTATTTATATGTTATATATGTGTCTCATGTTTTAAATAGATATACTTTTTCAAGAAAAAATGACCAAATAAGAAACCATATATGGTAACTTCATTGACCTTGATTTGCAACATAAAAATGTTTGTTTTTTCTTTTAAATCACACAAGTAATAACCTCCAATAACACTCCAGAGTTCAAATATTGAATATCCAAGTATTTCAATGAGTGCCATACAAAGGGTTAAACCCCAACTCCTTACACAAATAGCCACAACCAGAAGCGGAACAAAAAACAAACCATCAACATACTGTATCTACAGAAGATATTTGCACCGGAATCAAAACACAGCGGATTCTTCATTTAATCTGTAGAATAAAAGACATTTACTTCTGACACTATTACTTTTCCTGTCCTAACCTACCAACGCTCACACTACTGTATGTGTGATGCATTGAGAATCATGATTCCCTAACACAAAATTGAACTGCGAGGAACATCTTGTTATTGATCCGAGACATGTTCCGTCTTTATTATCCATCAGCCAATCGGATAGCAGTGGCTCTGTTTTGATGGTACATCTGTCATAGTGCCGCATAAATTCTCAGAGCCATTTGCGGCGGAGGTGGATAAATGGATGTGAGATTGCTCCATGAAAGAGCCAAAGAGCTGCATGGCAGGAATTCACCGCCAGCTCATTAAGAAAACACGTTTCTCGCGTTCTGCAGTGGAATAGAGAGGCGTGCTGATTATTATTTTCAAAGGATGACATTTAAAAGCAAACCTTTCGCTGTATTCCTGCTCGTCTCTTCCTTGCGCTCTTTGTCGAGCGTCAGGTACGAATACAGCTGATGCATAGAGATTTTAGTCTTATGATGATATGTTAGGGATGTAACGATATCTCAATCTCACGGTACGCTAATACCTCAGTGTGATGTCTGGCGTGCAATGTTTATCGCGGTATTTACTTGGAAAAAAGTGCCATGGGTGTTTAATAAACAATTATTGAAAATTGCAAGGGCGTACAAATGAACCATGTCATTTCCTGTCCTCTTTTCTTTATCCTCTAATCATAACTGTTGCTTTGAAGTATGAGGTATAGTATAAGATAGGTCAAATGACTTAAAACTTTGTATTATACAATAAAAAACCTGCACCAGAGGTAATATCTACACATTCTCTATGTTAAAGGCCCAGAAGACCTATCGTTTCATACGCTCATGTGATGTGACCACGATAACACTGAGACAATTTTGCTATTGCGATACCATGAAATTGAAAATTTTTAAAAATAACATAAAAAATACATACTGTATACTTAGATAAAATCATTGCATATATAAACGATTTCCTAATCTAAGAAACCATTACTTTAAATAGAAAGACACTGTTGTCAAGTAGTTTTGATATGTTCCATCAAGAAAGTAAGTATGATAGAAAAAGTAAAACTAGTTCAAATACAATCACACAATAATGAAAAAGTTAATTTCCATTTATATGCACAAATATATTTAAAGAGATGACGAGCAAAATGAATCATGTATGTTCAATATATCGGCCAGCCCTAAGAGAGCGAGCAGCAAAATGCCACACGGAGAGTTTTGTGAATAATTTTACTTGTTTTGTTAAACAGTTTGAAAGAATTGACATGTTTGTAGACCAGAGACCTTATTCCAACCAGTAATCTAGTCCCATAGTCTTAAAAAAACAGGTAAATTAAAATCTAAAAATCATGGAAAACTCACACTGTTTCTCAACTTAATATCAGTAACAAAATCACTGCAAATGTATTGTGAATATTTAACATATCATCAGCATAAAACAGTGTTTGAAACACATAGTGTAATTTAAACGGGACTGTGCTTTTGTTAAGTCTGTACTCGGAAAGCGAGATGGATATTGTGGTTTTACTTCAACCTGTGCTATACGGATAACATTGGTGGGCGTCATCAAAGCTCGGGCCTGCGGATCAGGGGATGGAGAGCAGCGGGTCTTCTGACACCAGCGTAACCGATGACGCTGTCGGATTAATGCACATCCACCTGAGCGCCAGCGAATATCTGAGAGCTCAGGGTGAGGTGAGACGAGAGCGTGCCTGCTGCAGGACAATATCAGATACACTCGCCCTATCAAACCCGCCAGAGAGTGTTGATGTCATTTGCCATCTCCTGCATCCTGTTTCGTGACAGACTTTTCAAAACAAACACGAAACTACCCCGCAAGGTTACGTAGGTGAACCGTGATCACAGATGGCTTTCTATGCACTCTGATTTGAGGGGACTGTATATAACACTCATAGGTTCACATACCATATCAGGAATACCGTCGCTGTCTTTCAGAAACCGTGGATGTCCAAATTCGCAGTGTTTCAGGAAATGGAAAAAACACAGTACTTTTAAAATAATTAAATACCGTGTTGTTAAAGTTGACGAGCACTTTTGAATACTTTTCATTGGTTAGATATTAGAAAATCGAGTGACAAACACAAAGGGTGGGTAGTAATAATGATTTATGGCCAGAAAATAAAAATAATGACATATGGAGATACAAGGTTTCAGAAGGACAGCAAATATTTGCAAGATGTTTCATTTGAATCTTTAAATAGGTACTGTGAGGTTTTTTGTTTGTTTGTTTGTTTTTGGCATCTTCTTCACATTTGCGGCGGCGGTGTGAACGTACAGTAAGGCTTTCGCGATTATTAAACAATCATCTGATTAAAGTTATTTTAGATAAGCGCAATTACACAACTGTTCACCTTTAACAGAAGTGTCTCAGAGATGCGCCGATATATCGGCAAATAATCGGTATTCTGCCGATAGTTTAAAAACAGCCGATGATCAGGGCCGATTTATCCTGTCAATCAAAAGAGGACAGAAAAATGCAATGAATTTGTGCTCTGGGTATAGAAAATGTTAAGAAACATCAGCGGTTTGATGTTCAATATTAATACACATTATATTAATTAATAACATTCATAAAGTTAAGAAATACTCATTTCATCTTCAGAATTGGCTATCGGTATCGGTGGAGAAATTTAGTATTGGTGCATCTCTAAACAATATAATATTATAAAGAACAATTTACAAAGAATTAAATTAAATATCATCATTTGTGACATTCAATAAATGGTGCAGTCAAAAAAGTAGGACCATTTTGCACGAAATTAAGCATAATCCTAAAACATACAAGTAATCGCTTTAGTCACAATTATTTATGAGGCAGGTTGTCGGTCACAGCCCTAATGTACTACGTCAAAGAAAAACATGAGCGTTGCGTTTCATTCTTGCGTTCTGCTCTATTGTGACCCGTGTCTATGGGTTCTATCAATAAACAGCTCATGAACTTTAACACGCTGTAAACTTTGAGCTCACGTACACCATGCGCCGCTGATCCTCGATTAACTTATCCATTACATCTTATCAGGGCTCTCGCAGGAGAACAGATGCTCGGGTGGCTCTCGCCCCGAATCCAGCCCGAGTGATATGCTGCCAAATGGCACAGACGTGCAGGCAGGGCTTCTTAAACCGGCTGCGTGTACAGATCAAATGCGTCGGCTGTTATACGGAGACAGAATATAAAGGATGCTCTGTCTGGTGATTCATTCTAGTGACTTGAATCCGATTCGATTCATAAAATGATTCGTTAGGCTACTCTGCGTGTAGGTCACATTCAATCTCCAGAAATATGACAAAATACACTAGAGGTCAAAGGTTAATGGTCACTTAACATTCTCATGATTTTGTTTTTATTTTTCTAATGATCTGACTTCCTCAGTGCCTGGTATATAGTGCCTGGTCTATAGTCAAGTTGGGCTAAAAGTGGATAGCAAATATAAGGCATGTATCTGAGCTAAAAGACTTCAGACATGAATTTGCCCCAGAGAGGTGTACAAGCTCTCTGCAAAACACACGCACCTTTCTCAGATCTCCGTATCGCTGCGTACAGACACCGAGGGATCCGGCGGTCTTTGAAGAATGAATTAGGTCACTTTTTTCGCAAAGCGCAGTCCTTGAATTAGGAAGGTTGTCAGAGTGTTTGCTCCCCTGTGGCTTCTTAAAAACCCCAGAAATAACCCAAACAAGCCTCCGCATTTATCAGGATGACACCTCTCTGTCGGCTTGTGATTGTGGATGGGGGACTCAATAAATCTCATTGGATTGGGCTGTTGGTCCTCGGGCCCTCCTACGCATCCCTCCTACCAAATCATGCCCGTCGCACCTGGAACCCTCGAGCAAGGAGTGATTACACCTTACAGCCTGGAAATTGAACTCTAGCTGAGCACCTGCGCTGAACGAGACATACACACACACTTACAGCAAATCTTGAAAGGAAAGAGCTTAAATCCTGAATTAGGGCCATGACCTCACACTTAGAGAACAAACGGAGTTAAAGGTGAAGGCGTGTCATTTTTTGCGCCACTGGTGGTAACAGACGGAACTGCGATCTGTTTGTTTGAGCGACTGGAACGTGACTGATTTAACAAACTAAGAGATTGTGTTTGGTGACGCTGTAACTCTTTATTTGACCAATGAATAACAAGGTGTTTGAAACAAAAAAATGGACAAAACTCATTCACCTTTGAAGTCAACACATAATCAAAATGGAACCCATTTACTTCCGTAATGTACATTTCTGGTCATATTGTGCATCATTCATCCATGCAGTTATTGAAAAAAAGTTTGCAATCTTTTATCAGAATGACTTTTCACTTTCACAACTCTTCTGCTCAAACCAGCTCGCTCTATTTCGATTTGTCAAACTCACTTTCCATCCAATAAACTTCACATTGATAAAATCAAAGCTCAGCTTACATTTTTCTCATTGAACACACCGTTTTACAGTGAAATGCATCAGTTTATTCCAGCAAAATAGACAAACTCACCAAAAATGCTCATCAGATTCTTCCAAAACCAATTTATCTGAGCTTAAAAGTCGACAGAAGGCAAAGTATGCAACCAAAACCACTACATTTTACAATAAGATTGCATTTTTTTTATTTGTTAATGCATACATTAGCATTAAATAACAATAACTACTAACACGCGTTTATTGATCTTAGTTGATGTTATAATTTCCACATATAAACTAATATCAAAAGTTAACAACAACGTTGGTTCACGTTAGCTAATGTGTTTGGCGATGTTAAGAACCCAAAACCTTATACTACACATTAAACCCAATAGCTAGGAGTATTAATTCTAAAAAAAAGAAAAAATATGACACTTATTATTGATATATTTTAGTGTAATTATATATGAAACAACCACAGTAATGTCTACACTGCATCCAGTACATTAAATGCATTACAAATCAAATTGGCTCATTTAAAGACACTGAAACACACAACTGCGACGGTGACACATTAATTATTCATAAAATGCAAAATGGTCAACAATCCTAAACACTTACACATGCTTCTGTTGTGCCAAACAAACACCTCTCTGAAACAACCAGAACAAACATTAAAGGGCTGGGGACGGTGCATCGTTAATTATACCTGTCTAGGACGATTAGGCTTCGAAAAAAGACCTTCTGTGTTTTTATCGATCTAAAATTACGACGAGATTGAGCCGTATATAATGTGCAACACTTGTCAAACATCATCATTATAAACATACTTTATTATCAGGAAAATACCTGAAAAGGTTTGAAGAACAGCAATAGAATATGACTGTTGGCATTTCCTGGAACTACGTGTGTAAAACGATCTTCTTCTGTGTCCCATATTCTGAGTTTCTGCGCGAGAACGCCCTCTGGCTTTGAGATGTGGCGGCATTTAACCATAATTCATTGAGAAACTGAGCATAAAAATCGCACGCTTAATCGTCACAGCCCTAAAACATTAAAACAAAATCTACACCAACATGATGATATATGGCCAGTCCTGTCATCCATACTTCATACTCCTACTGCATGCCAACAGTTTGTGTCTCATTTGTGTCCGCTTGTATTCCCCCTAAAGAATTTCAAGGAGACAAAACACCCGAGACAAAAATGACACTTCCGTCTGGGGAAGCGAGGAACACACGCATGTACTCACAAACACACGTTCTCTAGCTGTAATTTCAAATTCGCTTAAGATCCGCCGCTAAATCACAGGCTGTCAAAGGCCCGTTGCCACAGTCGAAGCTGTTGAGCAGGGCGACATCTGTGCTCCCTTACAGAGGATGATATAAATGTGACAAAGCCTGACATCTTCGTTTTAGGACAAAGGAAAGGATGGCAAGAGAGACAAACGGGGGGGGGGGGGGTACGATGAGAGGGACTTACTGATGACGGGAGAGTGAGGGATACGGAACGCGACACACTTTCTTGCCTTATTTACGCGTAGCTGCAGCTATGACAGGTAATTTGGCCGAATTCTCCACAGACCTCACGGCAACAGACGGTACGAGGATAAAGAGAGAGAGAGAGCTGGAGGAGCGCGGCACAATGGAGGTGAAGGTGGAAATGAGCCGGAGAGGACGTGTGCTGACTGCCTGACGTTACGCCGGCTGGAGGAAAAGAGGAAGAAAGCAAATGGGTTTCCAGATTTCAATCTAGAGTAAAGCTCTGAGTGTGTGTGCGTGTGAGAAAGAGAGGGAGTCTTGCTGTTGACAGATTCTGACAATTTTATTTATCACTAGCACAGAAAGATATAAAAAGCTTTTTAATACAATTTCCTTCCTCCAGTTTAGCAGGGAAAGATCACGCAGAGAGCTCAGCGGTTCTTAAATAGTGGGTCACGACTTGAAAATGGGCTGCAGGTATATTCTGATGGGGTCACGGACGGTAAGATAATAACAATAATTTTGCCTTTTTACTACAAATCTTGTTTGTAAATTACACATGTATTGTACTTAAAGCTTCTGCGTACTAATCTTGATATTTAACGCCATTTCAATTCAATAATTATTATATTTGTAGTTAAACTAAATCATCCAAAAGTTGTGATGAAATCTTGTTAAAACCTTAAATTGATCAATGAAAAAGTTCATGCAAACATGTGCCAACAAGTTAGTCACAAAACTGTCTGTTTTCCTATATTCAACATATGTCATAATTTAAAGGGACAGTTCACCCCAAAATAAATAAAAAACCTCAAGTTGTTCCAAACCGGTACACAGTAAATTTCTTTGTTCTGTTGAACACAGAGAAAGATATTTGGAAGAATGTTAGCAACTAACATTTCTGGGACATCATTAACTACCATAGTAGAAACAAATGACAATGGTAGTCCCCAGAAAAGTGCCCCAGAACTGTTTGCTGTCCTACATTCTTCAAAATATCTTATTTTGTGTTAAACAGAACAAAGAAATGTATAACATTATAAAACCTCAAAGTTTAACGTTGAACGTCAACAAGAGTTTTGATCCTATAACTAATTATTGGTCGTGTTTTGGTACGGTAAGATTTAAAAGTAGGCCGTGTACCACAAACCGTTAAAAATAGAGACGATGACAAGGTCTAATAAAAAACAACTAAAAACCACTGGATGGGGTAACGGTTGATTTATGCAGCCTCCGCTCCCATCACTTAGTTAATATCCGCCCGACATCATCCGTCTGTGTTGAAGAGGGCAACCGCGTCCTTCTGGAATGTATTTATAGAATATTCCCTATATCATAAAGCAGTCGACTGCCTGTCAGTGCTAGCGGCCAATTAAAACGTACTTGTTAATAGGGCACTGGTTGAGTTTCTGTGGAGGCGTGATGACTTTATTCTGCCTGTCTGAGAGAGAAACAGAGAGAGGGGGAAAGAGAGAAAGAGAGATGAAGAGATATAGGAGATGAACAGACAAGCCTGAGGCGGCTGCCCGTCTGCGTGTGCATTACTGTCATATCTGACTCACAGCTCCTCAGCACAGGTGACTGTCCTAAAACGACCTCTTCATCGCCCACAGTCGTTATCATGGATGTCATTTTAGCGCAGGTGTCAGCAACCTCCGGTACGAGTGCCACAACTGTCATGCAAGGACGTAAGGATTAGTTAACACAGTGGTTCTCAAACTTTTTCGTTGTAAGGCCCCCTGTGTGTAGAGTGCATCGCTTTGCGGCCCCCCAAATAAAGACTTATAATCTTAAATTTAACATTTTTATTTAAACAAAAACATATTCGGTTATACAATTCTGAAACATCAATTCTTTTGTCTGGTGGTCTTATTTTTCTGATGTTTGATTGCATAAAATCTATGATCAATTTCTATATTTCATAAAATGCCACAAAATCTGTGGCCCCCTGGATCCATCTCGGGTCCCCCCAGGGGCCACGGCCCCCAGTTTGAGAACCACTGAGTTAACATATGCAAAACTGGATTTGTAAATGAAGGCCGTTGGACCAATTTTTTACTTAACTTGACACAATGTATAAAAAATGCAATGATGCTTGCGGATGCGGACTGACTGCGGCAGTGGGGATAAAGTTCAAAGATAACTTTTTTCAAGAGGCAGGGTTTTACGTATTTGTTTTAGTTAGTTGTTTGTTTTAAGAATTTCAATTTCATCACTTTTGCATGTCAAACACTTGCAGTAGTTGTTCATTATCCTCACATGTTAAATTTAGTTGCGAGCAGTGTTGCGTGTAACTAGTTACTAAGTAATTAGTTACTGTAATTGAATTACTTTCCCCTTGAAAAAGTAAAGTAAGGGATTGCTCAAATTTTTTCTGTAATTTAATTACAGTTACTTCTGATTACTTTGTGTAATATATGTGTGTGCAATAGTGGAATTGACATCAAAATTCAAAGTCTAACTTTAAAATCCGTGCTTTAATGTATAATTCTCACATTTGTAATACTTTGGTCAGTTAATAACACTACTTCATGTAGTTTTATATTAGTTATTTGAATGAATTAAAAGAGCTTTTCGTGTCCTTGAATCACTTAACTAATCAAGGTTGATATAGGATATGGAAAGTAATTAGTAATGAGTAATTAAATACTTTTTGGAGAGAGTCATTTGTACAGTAGTCTAATTACACTATTGAATATGTAATTAGTAACTAGTAATTAATTAATTACTCCGAGTAACTTGCCCAACACTGGTTGCAAGTCATATGAATGCCAAACGCTCCAACTGAACGTTGACATCAGACAACGTGGAAAAACCCAACGGAATTAAACTTGCTCGCCCTGGCTCCAACACTACCACTAATGTTTTGAAAACTGTGCATTCGACACAAAAAACACACGCTGACAATCAGAATCACATCACTCGAAGAAGAGCTACATGATAGATTATGACATATAACTCAAAGAGAACAACTAAATTGACTGGAACACCAGTGCAAATAATGCAGTAAACTGTAAAAACAATAAACAATGAGGCGGTAATTTGCATTATTTATGCCAGTTCTGTATAACACCAAAACACAAGGTTAAAAATTGACTTCCATCTCACACCTCCCAACAGCTTGTGAATTTCAAAAATGTACTAAAACACAGTACAAGCACAGAACAAACATTTGTTTTTCCATGGATATTGTAGAGCTTAACTAAATTCAAATCACATTTGAGGTCAACAATAGGGGTGTAACAATATATCGTGCAACAATGCATTGCGATACAAAAAATACGATAGGTATTGTAGAGCTATGGTGATTTTCTCGTGTACGATATGATGTCAGTTAACTTCTATCAGTTGAGCTGTCAACGCAGAAGAGACGGACCTATTCAGTTTTTATTAATATACATACAGAGGGTTTGATTTAGCCTTGAATGCGGTCACTTCTTCAATTTATTTCAAGTTGTGTAATATAAAGCAGTCATTCGAATTTCCGTTTCATTTTTTAAGTTATGTTCAAAATATTGTGAACCCAGTATTGTTTTCGATCAAATCGTGCGCATATAGTTACACCACTTATTGACAACAAAAAAGAGAATCGTGTTTTCTGCCCCTTTCATGTTAACAAAACATAATTAAATGGTTGAAAGCTTTTAATATTTTTGGTTTCACCAATCATTTACACTGTTCGTGAGCTACTGTGGCCACACATTTCATTTTGCGGGCATCTTCTGACACAAAATTTCTGTGCTCTTTTGGGCCACCTCTCCATTTGCAATCCAAAAACATCACGGTGAGCTGCCTGCCCTCGGCCTCGCCTTGACCAATGCAGCTTGCGAAACACAGAAATACTGAACAAAGATATGCAAGCAAAGAAAATCTATAGAGTGCTCATAAAGAGACATAAAAGATACAGCAGCGCAAAAATGAGGTCTGCCCAGCGCCCGGTAAAAACAAACCGGACCGGGAACGGTGACAAATGAAAAACAACCACAATAAAAAATAATCAGGAAAGACGAGGGAGCATCGCCTCCCCTGCTTCACTGAAGTATGTAATTGTGCTATAGCATACTGGAGATCCCCCGGAACAAAACACAAAGCAGCCGTAAGCGCCCGAGACCTGCGGCGGGAAGCTAACTATATGGTTTTGTACTTTAGTAGTCCATTTATTGGCAGTAAAAGGAGTAGGCGAGAAAAAAGAGGTTTTATAGCAGAAATGGGAGCTGTAATTATTGGGATGGCTTTGGGGAAATGGCTGCTATGAATTTCAGACTCTTTTGTCAATATTTTCACCCAGTTGGATGTCATTGTTTATTGCTATCATAAGTATTCCAAATGATTCGTACAACGGGGCTGCTGAGCTTGTCTGTTCGCGTTTCAAGGACTTTTGGCCGTCTTCCTCTTTTACATTCTAATCATGATGAGTTACATAAGGTTCGCACAAACCTTGCGTAACAAATCCCGTGAGACTCGGCTATAACTAGTGCATGGTTAAATGGGAGATAAAGAAATGTTGTTTTACACATTAAGTTTTACCTGCTGATAGAAACATTAACAAGCACGTATTATTCTCAACTAAGCTCTTCTTTACTTTGGCCAGGCAATCGGTATAAAATCTGGTCGACAGTGAAGATTGTTTTGGCTGAGAACCACCCACCTAAACAGTAAAATATAGTCTGACTAACACAGTTTTCACAATGATTCATCCATAACGCAGACACCAAAGTGGAATATACAGTTTTGCTTGTGCACATCAAGTTCTAATACACGTCTGGAATTAAATATTTGATCCCACTGACTTTGCCAACTTTGGCAAATCCACCTATTAGTTCTACCTCAAAAGTGCTCGTTGCAACCACACTTCACTTCTTATGTGACTGGTACACAACGTGAGTCAGCTCAAAATACTCCTAGAACGCCTTCAAGCTATCACACGCTCTGTGTTGTTGAGATTCGATTAAAAACGGGCAACTCAAATCCTGCTGAGTTTGATCTGAAAGTCGCAAAGAGCACCTGAAATAGGTTTGGTACACACTAACCTGCAGTCGAACTCTACATCTAACATCTCGCATTGTGGTTAACCAGCGGCGTCATGAATCCGGTGATTAGCCGTTTTTCCTGTCAACTCTTGGAATAATTGGCCCCAGAGTCGAGAATGCCATTAGCCTACGCTATTCTTAACCAAACCCAACAAATGCATTCAGATATAGCCGAGGATAGCGAGGAAAGAAAAACAGAGCGAGAAAATCCATTTTCATGAATATTGGATTTCATTAAAGAAACCCAAGTGATTGCTCTTTAATGACCACAAAATCCACACGCATGAATTTTTAAGCAGCGGCTGGTTCTGCGATACGTCTGGAGGCGTGCGGAGAAAAACAGCAAAGGAGAGGCAGCGGAGGTCTCAGGGGGTCTACAACACGCTTTTGAATGCAGAGGCGCCGTGGTCCGGATGATGCTGGACTCACTGGTTTTGATGGGAAAAGGTGCAGAGAATAATGAAGGAATCATTAAAATGTTACATATTGGTTGTGATTCCAATTACGCCAAATGATTATGGTTCCATTTACGAGTCCATTAATTCCTTTAGCACTTTTGAGGATTAATTGGGTTTTAAACTATGTTCAAAACAATAACAATACTCTCGTTTCATTAGCAGAAGTAGCACTTAACAACAAAAGCATGCAATTGGATATAAAGTTTAAACAACTTTACCGTTCTGAAGTGTGGAGGAAATTGTCTGGCTACTATAGTTGTGTGCGAGACAATCCAACAAAAACATGCATGCGTTGTCTGTAAATGGAACCAGTTATAAGATCTTTCTTGTTGCCAAACCAAAACATTCAAACCTAAAGTGCAAACGTTCTATGCTAGCAGCACTTAATAGAAATTCTCCAAAAACTCACAATGCCTTTGGGCGATAATCGCAGCGGCAAACAGGAAGTCCTGGAGAAAACCCACTCACCGGTTGTGGCAATATGGTTATTTTGGGCAGCAATAACAAGCAATCTAATGTTAAAAGCACCACAGTGTGTTAAACGCTTTGGGGAAATTAACCAACGAATGGCTTACCGGTCTCTGCACATTAAACTGAATGGAGGTAATTTAGCGTCAATAAAATGATATCAGCTTTAAGAGTACACTTTGCTTCGTTTCAAATTAAATGTTCAGCACGTATTACAGGTGACAGAGGATGTTCGTGACCCGACCGAGAACCAAAGAAGTGACCTGGGTACCTTCCGCTCTCATGACGGAGTTAAACATCTCATAGGCTTAGCAATAATAACTGTATTAATATTCCAGTGTCATTCTCATTAACCTCTACGTGAAGGGGTCTTAGCATGGGGACAGGCGGCTCTTATTACACGAGAAGGCAGAAAGATAAGCTCGATCTCGTCGTCTTCACGACATCCTGGCATTACTAGCCTTCCCAGAGGACCCAACGCTGCCACAAGAAGCCGGCAGATGGTTCCGATTCCACTGAACTGTGCATCTTAAGTCCAATTTGGACGGGACTAGTTTTCCCAGATGAGGTCAGAGAAATATGTGTTTCACATCTGTTTTTCAATATCAGAAAAAAAATGATGAAGGGACAGAGGAATTCTGGGGTCCTTTGAGGTATCTAATCCCGTCTGGAGAGGAATCTAGGTAAAGACAGGGCGTCATGAACATGCGAATACTTGATACATTTTCATTCTTAAAGATACAGTTACTTTATTTGTAATTCATCATATTCAAACTCAAGCACATTCAACTAGCAAGCATTCAAACAAATAAAATCAAGCTTTTCAAACTTGTATTTTAAACTGTCAAGCTACGGTAAGCAGACGGGAGACAGACAGACCGCAAGCACAGGCGCCATGTTTACCCGACCAGACGATACACAAACACACCCCATCTCCCAACAGAGGACCATCAAAACAGCTCAGGCCAATTCCCCATTTAATAAACACACAGCAGACCTGCAATGAGCCATAACATTAGCGCAGCTCGGCCCAGAACACGACTCTTTAAGTGCGTTACACAACACCAACACCGCTGGAATATGACACTAACTGGGGTGTGAAAGTGCTTGGACTCCGGTGTAATGAGAGAGTTCAGGAATAAACCTCAGACGTCGTCGTGATTAAAGCCGCCACTCCGCCGAGCGCTGACAGACGAGAATGGAGCGTGGGCACGAACATTAAGATCGAGAAGAGTCTGACACTAACACGACTGAGTAAGCACGTTCATCACTCCTGCGATCTACTTAGGGTGCTCATCAGTGCTTATCTTACTGCTACTGCCAGAGTAATAAAGGTGAAGGTTTGCTACTGGACGTATAGTGGAAACTGGATTTCTTCCTGTACAACCGCTTTAATGTCCAGGGGCTTGGTTTTAATTCAAATGAACAGCTTTTAGTTTCTTTTTATATATGAGTGACATTTATGATGCATTAAAATGTAACATGCAATGGAATCTACTTGACATCAACGTTAGAACATCAAACGTATTCTGTAAATAGCTTAACTGTATTAGCTATTATAAGATTTTTACACCTAATGAAATAACTAAATATGTACTATGAAACATATAGAATGACATGACATGAAAAATCTGATTGTATTAATTCAGAAGAAAGAACAACGACAAACAATGTCATCTCTTCAATCATTCAATGTCGCGTTAAATGACATTAAATGATGTTTCAGATGTTTCTCCTTAGACGCCAATAATGTCACATTTCTTTATTTTGGAGTTTTAGAAAAGACCTTCATGTCTCAAACTGAGCTCAGATACGACCAATTTCTGGAAACCAAAAGTCATAAAAGTTTCAGTATGAGCGTAAACATCGACTAACTATTCCAGTTATGCTATTCACATAAAATGTATTGATCTTTCCATGTGCCAAAAGTCTTATAGGGAGCCGCAAAGATGACGTATTTTTGTATGCAAAACCCGGTTGCGAGTTAGCATTTTAGGACTTCCGGTTCCATCGCTCTAAAGTCTGTGGGTTTTTTGAATGGGTTTTTGGTAAATCGCCCGAAATAAGGTCTGTGGTAAACAAAACCTCTAATTATTTTCACGTTTTATTCTATGACACACCATTATAACCCGCTTGTGAATTTTTAAAGCCTTATTGTGTCTTAAAAACGGCGGTTGCTAACAAGTTGCTAAAAGCGACTACTTCCTTTGGCGGGGACGTTAGACGTCATCTCGCATATAAAGGTCACAAATAATGCAACATGAGCACAAATCTCTCAAAACGTAGATGCGGATTCATTCACGGAGAAATTACTTACCAGGGAACACATTTTTAATCAAGTTTGAAACGGTTGTCGGAGGCTTGGTGGTGGTGACGTTGATATCGAGCGACCTTAAGTGTAGTGTGTTTATAGCATCGTGTTAGCTTTTTACTTCTGCCGATTGTATTTCCCCTTTAAAATTAACAAATTTTGTGTTTTTTTGTAAAGATTATCTTGATAGACAAAACGTGTAAACATCATAAACCTTTGTTAATCACAGAGCTTATTTTTTGCGATCTTCCAAAAGTCGATGGGAAAAATGCATAGGCTTTCGGTTAAGGGAACCAGCGCGGCACTTACTTCCGGGTTAGCCGGGTTAGTATCTCTGAGCCTCTCAAGTTGTTGCCATTTTTATTTCACCTAAGGGGCTTTTGGAGAAACATTTGAAACAGTTAAGATTTTAACAAAATACCTCAGAAATAAAATTTTGCCCTATTTGATTTAGGTTAGAGAAGCCATTTCATTGATTTAAACGCTGCTGTCTGGAGAAAGCACTGAGGGAGGTATACAATTTTTGTGTGCAATAAAATACTACACACGGACATGACAAGGTGTCTTCTTATAATACCACCTGCCTACCAACCGCATGGCTCACGGCTGTGAACTACAACGCAAAAAGGAAAACTTTACTTGTACAAATAGCTATGGTATATTTAATAAGTCCAGCAATGGAACTCACATTGACCTTGTGCTCCATCCAATCTGAGTCATTAATCACCAAATGATTTATGAAAAATGAGCGACTATATTCCAGACTGTGTAGATGTCCATAAATCAGTGTTCAGAGGTATTGATTTAATCCAGAGGGTTGTGTATGGATTTAAATCAAACTGAGAGAAAGCCAATGACAAGAACGCTCTGCTGCAACTTTATTCATCATCAAGACACATGACAGATTATCTCTGAGCACTGAAAAGCTAAACAAATATGTTTTTAAACTTCTTGTTGCTATGCATTTGTTTTAAAGCAGACCCAGCTATAAAGCAATATTTGATGAGTCTTAATGCACAGACAACTGCCAAGAGTTTACATAAAACACACACATGCATACAATCAAGTCTTGATTTATCCAAAAATCTAGATTTGTTTTATGACAATTGTCACAAATCCATTTCAGATGACATATATGCTATATAAAGATGGACACGTCTAGGTTTTGGCAAAGTCTTGACAGTCAACTGACAAGTTACTACAATAGGTTAAAGTGATACTTCACCGGAAAATGATAATTCTGTCATCATTTACTCACCTTCGAGTTGTTCCAAATCTGCAGAAATGTCAGAGAAAGATATTTGTAAGAATGCTTATATAACCTGACAGATTTTGCCCCCCATTGACTCCCATGTAGGAAAAAGTACAATGGTAGTCAAAAGTGCCCCAGAATTGTTTGCTGTCCTACATTCTTCAA
This sequence comes from Triplophysa rosa, assembly GCF_024868665.1. Lineage (NCBI taxonomy): Eukaryota > Metazoa > Chordata > Actinopteri > Cypriniformes > Nemacheilidae > Triplophysa > Triplophysa rosa. The sequence continues at coordinate 1,699,128 of NC_079897.1, forward strand.
AATGTCTTCTTTTGTGTTCAACAGAAGAAAAATACTGATTAGGCTAAGTAATTTTTCTATACTATGGGGTCAATGGGGGGCAAAATCTGTTTGGTTACAAGCATTCTTCCTAATATCTTTCTCTGTGTTCATCAGAACAAAGACATTTCTACAGATTTGGAACAACTCGAAGGCGAGAAAATGATGACAGAATTTTCATTTTTGGGTGATGTATCCCTTTAACTAGCGATGGCAGCTAGGGCAGCAGATCGCGGACGTTTGCGAGAGATGTTTTTGAGACTGCGGGTCGAATTAAAACATCCCGACCATCGCACTCTGTTTTAAAATCAAGATTGTGTCCTCTGCCCTAAAGTAAAATGAAGGAAAAGTGTGTAAATATTGCCTGCGTCTTGCAGATGTGCACTGTAAACCCGAATGTTCAAAGAAATTAAACAGTTTAAGTAGTGTAAACTTAATTTTATAAAAAAAATTCCTAACTTAAATGTTTTGAGTTCCTGTAACTAATTCTTACTTTTGAGTTAGTTTAACTTAATTTCAACAAGTTAATTCAAGACGATTTGTTGAGAATGAAATTCAGTTCCCAGCATGCTGTGCGTGAGACTGCATTAGGAAAGTAAATTTTGAAATGAAGTGTTATTTTATGAGTTTTTAGAAAGGAAAAAGCCTTGTTAATGATGAATGTTCAATTATCTTGGATATTTAGAAGAGTTTGTTGTATTTTTGACTTTTGGGGTTACCATCGTTCAGAAGAGTGGTGCTTATGCTTAGGTTGTGGGGGGTGCAATAGCAGTCGTGTGTGTTGCATCACTCTCTGTGAAGGCTGTTTGTTAATTGTTGATGCAGCTGAACTGTCTAGGTTGTCTTAAGACCTTTCATTTATTTAGCTGTAAAAAAAGTTACTTTGCTAAATGTTCAAAATTAAAAGGAGTCAACAACAGTACAACAAACTCAAAACTTACTAGTTTTGCTTACTTAAAATTGTTCAAAATTAAAAGGAGTCAACAACAGTACAACAAACTCAAAACTAGTTTTGCTTACTTAAAATTGGACTCCATTGAGCTGTCTAACACCACGTTATAGTTTTACTGCTAGCGTACCGGAGAAGTAATTAATCAAGAAATCACAGATAATAACAGATAGGGAAATAGGAAAATCACAGATAATAACAGATTGAGAGTTCAGAGAGTCGAGTCGGAGAGTCGATTCACTAGAATCGAACAGCCCAGAGCAACAGATAAAGCGTCACCGGTCATTCTTCCGTCTGCAACTCATAGTACATACAACTGTAAAATGTTTGCAACTCAAATTATATAAACTGCTTCAATATTAAATCAAACATAATATACAATTGTTGTATTTGCGTCTGACATACGTCATAATCAAAAAGTTTTGTGTTATTACGTGACATTTTTGTTGCAAAGTTTGTTACCTAGTGATAGAAATGTGTCCATGGTTTTGAATATTAGAAGCATTGCATCTCTTAAGTGCTTTTACCTCTTTGCCTGTGCTCCTAAAAAACAATTTAGAGGTGAATGCACATGTTTTGTATTTTATCTGAAGAGCAGAGTCATAGTGAAATCAATACTGGTAGTATAATTATGAACACAGGAACTTGTCGCATTAAAGACTTTCACAAAGCAATCAAAAATAATGGCGCAAACTATATGAACCCATTTTTAATAAGAGGTCTGTTGGCCTCGATGCAAGCTCCACATCCAGTGACAGACACAAAACAGCTCTTTCTGATCAGTAAATTTGACTGACTATAGATGTTTAAAGCAACTACACTTTGGGCTCCATTCCATGTTAATTTATCATCATTTAGATGTAAATGCGATCCACTCCTGGGGTAAATTAGATTTCACAACGATCAAGTTTGCAATGGTTCTCAATGGCTCGCTCCCAACAACCATGTTATAATTTATGGTTGGTACAGTGTTATCAAGAAATACTCCACGCTCTATTACTCATGCGGAATGTTTGCAACAGCCTGTGTTTCGCCAGCTCGGGTTGAGACACTTTGGATTGAATCTCTATTTTTACAGCAGAGAATGCTTCGTGGTGTCATTTTGTCAATGCAAGCTAAGCGTGATGGATCTCGCTCTCCATCTCTCAGGTCTACCTGATAGAACCGACATGTATCGGTTTCACATTGCCCATGCCTGAATGAAGAGGTCTAAGGTAAACAGATCAATATCTATTGAGAGTTTTGACAGTACTGATGAAATAGAAATGCAACAGAAAGTTCGTTGCCCCATGTCACAGGGGATCACTAAAAAGGCAAATCCCAGCGTGAGCGGAATTATCTCTGTGAATATGGAAAGTGGCCTGTATGTGGTGGATCATTGACTTGTCAGCGAAATCTAGACCGCATCATGACAGTTTTTCCCAACATTAGGCAGCTAATTGGCCTTTGTGAAGTTGCCATTATTGGTTAATGGATTTGAATGCGTGTGGCCCATGCAAAGGTCATAGGAGAGGAATGTCACAGTTATTCTGGCTTTTAGACTTTCTGTGTTAGTGTAAAACCTGTCAGATGTCAAGATCATTTACTCCACATCAATGTTGTACTTTTCTTCTATTGACAGACTGATATCATATCAGCCAGGTCTATGAGTCAGACCATATATTTGGAAAGTATTGATCTGCTCAGCTGATTGACAGAAGTATTAGCTCCCTCTTGTGTCCATTCCAAAATCTTTCAACAGCTCTAAAAATGGATAATGCCTATAGATATTTTTTAAGTTTAAGTATATGAGCTCAGATCACATTTTTACACATTTGTCTATTTAATTCAGATTTGAAATGCATAGTTTTAAATTGCGTGATTGTGGTTGTGTGCGAAAGAAGAGTTAAAGAAGGTTTATTGTGGCATTGAGAAACGGTAATTGCATACATAAATTTAACAATGTGCAATCCTCTATTGACAGCTCAAGACAACCGCGCTGCTATACATTACACAGGAGGTTTGGGAGATATTGACACTTAAGGTATTACCTCCTCACAATATAAGCTTGGGGAATGACAAAAACGTTCCTTATCCAATAAATATGACTACACTCTTTAATGTCCTCGTTTGATTATGTGAATCACGGCTACAGAGGAAAATAACCACACATTAGATGATGTAATTTCAACCATGAATATAAAACTGAGAAAAGTTCTCCCAATAAACTGCATTATTTACGAGAGCAGTTTCATTTGGAAATGAAAGTAAAATGCATTAACCATGAATATCGCACTCATCCAAACAGGACCTAATGCAAGGGAATTCATTAAGATATTAATTAGACGCTCAAAAATTGCCCTTTTGGTTAATGATATTTAAATTGAAAATTGAGAAAATTTGCGGAAGGCGGGTAATGCAAATTTGCACGCTCGTGCAGCAAACGTTTTCCCATTTTAGAGCTCGGAGACGTCAGGAGAACTGGACTGACACCAAAGGCGGTTTGGCTGCGGATCCGGGCACTGCTAATGACTGTCTTCGCGTGCCTCCGGTCTGAGCTTCGTCTTGTCTTGTTTAGAAGGTGCTTCATCGTGCCTGTTGATAAAGAACGCGAGGAGCTGACAGAGAAATATATGCCAACACCAAATTAGTGGCACGTCCTTGGGCGATAACACAGTGCCATCTCACTGCGAACTAAATTAGGGTAATGCAACATCTCAATCACGGTGTGAGATCTTCTCCTTTCTCACAATTAAAGAAATGTCACGCTCACGCCCTCCACAACACCTTCCTACACATCTCTCGGCTTCTTTAATAATGAAATATCACACATGGGCGAACGTTATCCAGATTAATACAATTCACCAGATCACGACAACAAGAGAGATTTGTACCGTACCGAGTCTTTGAGCAGGTTTTCATGAGCTAATCCCATCTTAAATCTGTCTTTATCATCTGAATGCGATGTTAAAAGAATCAATCACCTGATTTTTATGTCATTATTTACTGATCCTCATGTCATTATATCGTATTTGTCAGTGGCCTATAAGGTAAAGACATTTTTAATCTTATGAAACTCTTATGTTTAGCAACATTGTTTGTAAAAAAAAAAACACACACAAACCTATGATATATAAAAATATGTTTGTGAAATATCTTATATGTTTGTTCACAAAAATGTTTGTGAAATAAGCCATAAAATAAGCAACAGCTTTGTATGATTTATTGACTAAAATTTTCATTTTAAGTCCCAGTGAAATTAAAAATAACAATTCCTATTTGTTCATGAAATATTGCAGCGTTTATAGTAAATAGCTTATCAATGTGGGTCACTTTCTTTTTAAAAATGTACCCTCATAATCTTCAGTTAATATCTGAAAATGCACTTCCGCCCTGAAATGACGATCCATTTCCAATGATGTATATTAGACGGCTTGGGCGGAGCATTCGTTAACTCCTCCCCTTCAACTGTCAGTCTGCTGCTAGTTTCATTTCAAAATGCAACCGCTGTTTTTATACATCCTATCAATTCGCAGTAAAAAACGCAAGCCACGCCCACTAATTTTCTCCTTTGAAATTCCTTTTCACACGGAAATGCGTCAGAATAAGGAAGTGAAAACGATCGCAACTTCCAGGGACTTTAAAGTTGGCATGAAACGGAAGTAGCGATTGTCTTTTTTTCGTATCGTGAACTATACTTGAGTGCAACGACTTCTGAAATGAGAAAAAAATGTATGGCGGGACTTGATTTCATCCACTGACAACTGATTGGATCGTTAAAAGGTGAAAGATTTGGAATCTTGTCCAGTCATTGCAGCACCGCCCTCGCGCCATTCCTCGTGACCTGAAGTGAAGAGAGGTCGTTTCGAGAGGGGGAGGAGGTTAGCGATTTTGATCAAAGATTACAAGTGCAAATTAATTTCAAAAAAATAATCTTGTGCACAAATATCTTTTTTATAATACACACTTCACACTTCATTTTTAATTTCATGCCGACTTTAAAGTCTTTTTTCAAGGCCAGTCAACACTGCCTTTTCATGAAAAAGAATGACGCAAAGAAAAATCCTCCCCGTGCTCCATAGAAAAAAATGTAAGTAAGGTGGTGAGGGGTGAGTAAATAATGACAGAATTTTAATTTTGGGGTGAAATATTCCTTTAATATCAGCTTCTGATTGCTTGAAAATCCCATCTGCAACTTCACAGCTTGAACCGCTATCTCTTAAGCGCTAAAGCAAAAAAATACATCTAGGCTATATATATATAAATAAATAGAGAATGGAAGGCAAAAATTTTGGACGATATCTTCATTGGTGGATTATCACAACAGGCCCACTCAGCTTGTTGGAATTTAACAATGCTTGTAGCCTGAACCAAATGCTCTATATCTTGCTGAACCGCAGCAATTTACATGTTTGTAATCCCCGCAAATAATGGCGCTGATAAGATTCTGATCTCTCTGTAACCTCGAATTGTGACTTTCCATGCAACACACCAGCTAGATAAGGGCAGTGTTTTTATTAAAGAGCCAAAGCCACTCATTACCAGTGTAATACTCACAAGCACCTGCTTATTAGTGTCCAACACAGTCTCACAGGAATTCGTGACACTGTCATGAACTGTAATCTATTAATTTGCGTTTACTGACACGAATTTCCCCCTTTTTTCGTGTCAGTCAGCACGACTTTCAACCTAATGTATTTAAATATGCAATATCTTTCATATGTATAAATCTATATCCACGCAATCTGATGGGAATTCATATCTATTTTACAGGGAGGCTCATTCTTGTGAATTCCTTTTTCCTACGATCTCGTTGGTATGGTTTGTTAGGATTTAACGTTGCCCCTGTGACGTTAGGTTTAGGGGCGGGGTTAGGGGAGCCACGTTTCTTACCTCTGTAACACACAGTACTGACGCTGAGATAATGCAAAACTGACGATGTACTGTATACACACACTGTGTATAGAAGTGGGCGGAATAAATAAGTCATTTTCATGAGTCAAGAGTCCTTTTATTATCAAGATCTTTAAAATTCAACTGGAGATGTTTGTTAAATTGAGTTGAATACATTACACGATACATAAGAGAGCTACTTTATCTCGTTTGATTGTTTTATTTGGAGCTGCACAGAGGGAAACCAAAAGATTATTCATAGCAAATAAATAAAAACTATAATAACAGGTTGTCTTGTTTGCCCTTACAAAAATGAAGTATAGTTCATTGTATTAGCCTAGCGGAGTTCAAAACCCCATAGCATCCGCCTACCAAAGATAGCTCATAAATCACCCGTTAGGCAAGTTTTCTTTCATTTCGGACTGGTTTTGCATTTCTTTTTCAAACCAATTAATCGTAGGCCTAATTAACCTGAGCTTGGGCACCTCTGTTTTTGACTGAGAAAAAGCATTATTTGTGAATAATTTTGGCAATATTAAATAAAATATGACCAAAATTTGCACTGTTGTTCACACTAACCTGCTTGAATGTTTAACCAGAAAGTTAGTTTTAAAATATTTTTATTTTGTGCAAAACCTGTCATTTTTGACCCGGGAACACCACAGCTGCATTAACGAGGTCTACGATTAACCAGTTCAAAAGAGAAACACAAAACCAGTACTACATGAAAGAAAACAAGTTGACAAAAAGATTGAATCCAATATTTGGTGATAATATAGCATTTCGAGTGATATATAAGATGTCTTTGGTACTGCACCAAATAAATGCATACTAGTGTGAACAACTTTTTTTCAGTCAAAAACTGAGGTGCTTAACCTCAGATTAATTAGGCCAGTCCTAAATGAAAGAAAATTCGTTGTGAAAAAGATTGAATCCAATTTTAGTGATAGTATTGTATAACAGTACAGAATACATCCCTACTGTTCCGTCCAAATGGTTTGTAATAGTTTTGCTACCTGATCGATCCTATTTATTGCTGATCTATGCCACTTTTACACCTACACCCAACACACACACACACACGCACGCACGCACACACACGCTCGCACACACGCACACACACACACACACACACACACACACACACACGCACACAGGCCATCTATTGTTCTCTAAATCATTGTTTGTTTACAAACTTTTCTGTTTAGTCCATTCCTCTCTCTCCGTCTCAAGCGTCCTGTTTTTGATTCAAGCCGAGTGATGTGGAATTGTGTTTTACCTGCGCTGGTCTTTTTCCCGTCTGGCGTTTTCTCTCTCGGTAACTTTGCCCTTTCTATTTCCTTTCATAGACACTCTTGGCTTGAGGAAGAGAAAAAATACTTGAAATATTTATTGATCTGGGTTTTTGTTTCTCGCCGCTTTATTTATTTTCTTCCGTCTCTCTTGCCCTCCTCCGGAGCGAAGCAACAAGTTTCGATGCTGCCGGCTGTCAGAGACAGAGGTGGGACTCAGATCCGTTACACAAACCCCCTATTTAGCATGTTGATCTTGCTCGGGTTCCACAAAAGAGAGTGAAAGATGGTTGGTGATGCAATGAGGATGGGAGAGTCTGCCTGAAGAAAGATGCTCTTTTTGCAGTCGTATACTTCAAGTTCATTTGATCACATATAGGTTAAAGCACATTTTTACAGTAAGTATACTTTATGTAGTAAGTACTAATACTTGTTGTAAGTGTTAAAGTTGTATGCTTTGAGTGCACAACTACTTTGAAAGCACATTTTTCTGAGAAGTACATAAAAAGTATACTTTCTTATTTTTAGTTAAAAAAAGTATACGAATGGCACACTTAATAAACTACTTTTTTTGTAAGGGTCTGATTGCACTGCAGCGGACTGAACAAACATGTAACAGTTTGCCGTAATCTTACTAGTGCTCATCTGATCTGAACATTGAAACATATTACATCACCTAATAAATATACATGAGCTAAGATGATGCGTAATATTATTTCTGTGTTCATTTACCCTCTTTAAGTGGAACACAACTCAAAAAGGACAAAAGATATCATGAGCCACAGAAGAAAAACACACGAAGGTCAGTAAATAATGACGAATCTTTTCATTTTCTGGCACCGTGTCGATTCACACTGTGTCAGATTTTTTGGCAGCAAACACATAATGTGTTTTCAACGACTTTTGAATAACGCTGAAACAAAATGGTTCATTTGGCTTCTTTAGCAGGAGTTGTAACAGATGAGGTGTGAGAACAGCAACACAAGCAGCTGCTACTGAAAGAAAAGAGGTTCTGTCCTCGTACCCGCTGCTACGAAATCACCGTCATTTCGCTTTCATTACAGGTCTGCTGTGCTATAATAACTCAACATTAAAAATTACTGCCATTAACTTTGTGCAGTGAGGCTCTTTCGTGTATGTTCTGCAGAAGCAGTCTAATGGACGCTTCTCCTGCCGTGTAACACGTGAAGTCACGTGTGTTTGCTAGGAGACACGGGTGGCATTGGCGTAGAAGCCGCTGTCATCGATTCCCGGCCGAGCACCTTGTCTTCAATAATGAGGACAGGAAAATTGCAAAGACCCTCATTCCTGTAGGTCCCTCAGGACAGAAAGCTCACTCCAATCTCAGCCCGCACGCTCACCAAACAGCCTTATTAGATTCTCCCTTCTGAAAAAGATTTTTATGTACACAGAGTTGTATATGAATATCAACCAGCGCTGCCAATCGATTAAAAATGTAATGTTAAAACACCATTAACTGAAAAGTCAATATGCATCAAAATTGGCTGATGAAATCCCAAATGAAGATCAACGAAGACATCAGATGGGTGAGGAATTGAAGAGATATTGCCTTTAAAGTCTTGATATCACTTGTTATGTTTTCATATCAGTCAATGAAATCACTGGCAGAAACATTGGTGTTTGTGAATCTGTTCAAATATTCCAACTACACTTATTGGCTTCCATCTGTGCTGTTCTTGAATTGTTGTTAAATGGACACATGCATCAGTCGTCTTTGGCTGTTGTGTCAAGTCTCTCTGTTTTAAAGCATTGAAAGAAAAAAACTGATACGACTTTGTCAATCTTAGTTTTTCTCTAGACATCAATGAGACTAAATGGAGAGCGAATGGAAGCTTTTGCATGAGTCTCAGATATTTCTCTTGAGAAAAGGAGTCAGAAATGTCTCTTGTCATTAGAGTTTGAGAAGAGATGTCAACAATCTGTCAAACTGAGCTCAGATTTGTCAAGTCTGCTATCAAAAGTCAATTTTATTGAAGATCTCAATATCAACGCAAACATTTCTCATCAAATTTACTCAAATCCAGATTATTTCACCTCTACAATCTACATTCATTTCATGTGTTTCAACAATTACTGTACACTCATTAGTTTTTTCTATTTGAGGAGAAACATCTGATACTACTTAAAGGGGTCATATGACGCGGCTAAAACGAATATTATGGTTTGTTTTAGATGTAATGCAATGTGTATACATGGTTTTAGGTTCAAAACGCTGTATTTTCCACATACCGTGCATGTTTGTATCTCCTCTTTGCTCCGCCTCTCTGAAACGCGCAGATTTTTTACAAAGCTCATGGCTCTGAAAGCGAGGTGTGCTATGATTGGCCAGTAACCAGTGTGTAGTGATTGGTGGAATACTGCAAGCGTGTGAGGGAAATGTAACGCCTCTTACCATATTTGGAACATCAGGTTCCTCTTCAATTGTACTGACAGGTACGCCCACCTTACTTGCGTATACATTTGGGCGGTCTTAGTCAAATCAGACCACCAGCTGACGTAGATTTGTGTGGGTGTGGCTACACGAGGCGTTTCAGTCAGGCCTGGGTGAGCATTCGCTTTTAGATAGAATGCATTTTTTGTTCCCACACTTTTATTTTTGCAATTTTACGTGTCTAATACATGCATGTGCAACTTATAACTCACCAAAGACACAGAAAAACACGTGTTCGTGCCATATGACCCCTTTAAAGAGTAACTATTACAATGTCCTAAAAATGACATTTCATGCAGTGTGTGATGTTGCTGTGTGTGAATGCCAAGTTGTAATGCCGAAAGTGAACGAATAACAAAGTTCTTGGCTTGGGAAAAAGGAGTCGACTCAGAATCTCGCTAACGAGTCGTCTGTCGTTCTAATTTCAGTTCCGGGTCAGATTTGCGTCACTCGATGTAATGCCCACCTGTGTTCCATTTGCGACACTGCACGCGGTAAACCAATCACAGCAGACTAGACCATCTGACCAATCAGATCAGAGTAGGCTGACAGAAAGGAGGGGATTAGACGGATGAATCGCCGAACGAATCATTTGAGAGTCACTTAAGAAGTAAGGCAATAATAACTGCCTATTATTAGAAAATAAAAGTGTTTTTACACCTTGTATGTACGTAAACTTGCTGTTGGACACTCCATAAACCAAAGTAGGACCTTAAAAATCACAAAATATTTACTCTTTAAATGAAACACAATTGAGAGATCTGTGAAAGAGCAACATCTGAGCAATAACATTTGACTGTGGGGTAGAAGACAGGTCAGAGTTGATGGTAGATTTCAGAAAGCTGCTCTGCTCTGCATTTATGGTGCTGGCCTACTTAAAGCTTGAGTGTTTCTGCACTTACATTTTCTATTCAGAAGGCCAAGCAGATACGCTTCAATAATGCACGCAGCTAGGCAACTGCACGCCGACTATGCCACACAGTGATGTACGGGGCAGTGAGCAAAGTAAGGGATACATTATCCCACTTATTGCACGGCTACTTGCCACATGAAAAAAAAACTGGACATGAAATGTGAATTTGAAATTATTAGCTCATTTTACCGAATGCAGACCTTCCGCAAGGAAAAGCCGTTTACTTTGGTTTTAAGGTAAGAAGCGACATTCAAATGTCACGAACAGGCAATTTGGTTTAATCATTTGTAAATATAATGTCATGTATGTTATTAAAAGACATATTTATATTTAATTTGTAAAAAAAAAAACTGTCAAAATGATTTGCTGCATCTGGGTTACCGTGCCGTGTGTTATTAGTTTTGAGCGGTTGTTATCTGGGAATAACGAACCTGCAAATGTCGCAACTGGCCAATCAGAATCAAGCATTCCAACGAGCCGTGTAATAAACTGAATTAAAGATCATTTTATTAAAATAATTAACATCACTAAAGTACCATGGTAAACTGACAGCTGGAGTATAAATATGTGTTTTTGTTAATGTACCTCAACACCTTCTCCACTGGAAGTGTCAAAATTTGTCATGTTGGTGGTGCAGAATCCAGGGCTACAATCGTGCGTGTGCTCGCAGCCTGCATGCATGCGGACACATATTCATGCCATGCATGACTGCGTGTGTGCTAAGAATATTTGCGAGGGAGGACTGTGTGCTTCTCACCCCACTTACTTCTCCTGTACCTCTTGAATAAATCCTCTTCTGCCGTGTTAAATAAAACATGAAGGTTTTTTATTATTATGAGAGTGAAGTCGTGTCTTCATGGACATGTGAAAGAGTTGAGCTGGGAATTGCAGAAGAGTGAAGAGAGAAAGAGAGATGATAATTAAAGATGCCCGCAAACCCTTTCTACAACCCTGAAAGCCTGTTTCATTGATAAATCTTTAATTATGTTTTTATATACAGTATATAACAAAGTTGTCACAAGATTTGTGGATTTGGGAAAAGCCCAGATGCTCATTTGAGACCAGCTCTGTACCTGCGGGTTTGGTCACAGTTGAAGCAGTGAGTTTGTCATCTTTCATTTATCAAAAGCCGGTCACGGAAAGGTCGATGTTTCTCTGGATGTTCTACCTGTCCAAATTGGCTAAACGGCTGCGCCACATTACCAAGTTTTTCACCTTAGAACACACACGTTAAAATGCAGGCTTATTTTCAACACAGCCTTGGGTTTGTTTATGAATGTTTATATTTGACCCAATAATAGGTTAAAACAACCTAGCATGGGTTAATTTATTACCCAACCGTTGGGTTTGTCTCATTTTGACCCAACACTGGTTTGTGCCACACTTTATTTGAGCATTCTACGTAAAAAGGTCATAAAGGTCATCGCTATTTTACTGTTTAATCTTTGAAACATAAAATTGCAGGTTACTTTACATCTTTACATGGATTGAAGTCAAATGATGTCAACGTGACATTTCTGGCAAAATCCAAACCAACAGTAAAATATTTATATTTTATGTTTTTACATTTATTTTTATTGGTACATATTATTAAAAATAATATACTTATTTTTGTATGAAACTTAATATATTAAGTTTTATTTAACCGAGACAATTGTGGATTTTCTAGTGATCGTAGAAGCATGCAATTCATCAAAATGATGATGCAATCATGAAGAAGAGTGTTGGAATGGGCATATATCTAGATGTGCAGGGCAGTCTTGTGCAGTTTCTGAATTTTAAAAAGCAGATGTTTAGATGGCAGTGGTGGAGTTGTGATGCTGTACAGGTCCAGTACAGTATGCCAGATCATGGTATTCTGCTGCATTTCCAACACCCGAGCACTCGGAACCGGCCGGTGAGATGGGGAATCACGGAATGCAAACTGCATTCAGCACGAATTTTTCGGCCGTGCTTACATTGTCTGATTTGCAAAATCGGGTGGTAAAACAATGCAGGCATGTGCGTGCAAATAAACACCGCTTCAGCAGTCACAATATTTATAACTCCCCCTGTCGCGTGGAAAATGTTTACAAATCCGCCTCGGCTCGCCTGCCGCAGCAAAACATTTTAAGATCACCCGATCGCAAAAAAACGCCATCTGTCATTCCTGTTTCCAGCAGGTGTAATAATCACAGAACCTACCGCGGGCTCCAGGCCCAGTGACTCGTCATTAATCTAGTGAATCAGCCCACCCCGGCGCTGCCGTTACGTCAACAGCCCTGTCCCACCGGACACCAGACCGCTCTTGTGGACATCACACCGGCAACAAGACAGAAAGCAGAAAAGATCCCACGCCGCTCCAGAAAAAACACAGAGAGCCAAAGAACGTTCACGGGCCAGGCCTGGAGAGCCACACATTGCAGTTGGGAGATTGGATTTGAAAAGAGAGCCAGTTTTGAAAGACATGGCATCTGTTTTGGCTGGCAGTGGTTGGACTCCGCTGCTCTTTTTGTGCCAGCCAACGATCTTGGTCCAGCAGGGGAAGAGGGAGATGAGCAAACATAGGCTGTGCACATTTACCCGTCTGCCCCCCGTGTGTGGCATTAACGGTGACAGCACGTTATAATGAGCTGAACGAATGTGATTGACCTGCAAACTGCTACCTGTCGACGCGTCTTCGGCTGACGTGATAATGTCATCGATTCTGGGGTGGTTGGGCAAATCACATGTTTCAGTGATGTGTGGAAGCTCAATAATTATAGCTGTCAATCAATCACAGATTTCATTCCGTCCTTTGTGTTTTCGTCACATCAGTACTTGCTTAGAAAAAACAAACGAGGATTATTTAATGACATTATCGTGGCACAAAAGATTAGACAGACGTTATAAAAGGTGAATGTAGAAGTCGATACATTGCTTGTTTTATTTGCACAGCATTGAACAGAAGCCTGGGCTTATACAGTTTTATGCTGTAATTAATCACACGACAATAATATGACAGCCCTATTAAAAATGCATTTTATTCCAAGTTTATGACTGTAAAATTAAAGTTGCCAGTGTGGCGTTTAGTCATAAAAGTAAACGCATTAAAAGACACAACAACCACAAAGTCAAAGCCAATGCATTGCTGTCTATTGAAAGTGAATCAAACCTAAATGTGTACGGCAATTGCAACAAATATTTTCCAGTTTAGTTTCAAGATGATTTCATATACAGAGTGTATAAAATCTTTGATAAAAAGAGCCTTCCTGAGCTGAACAGCACCTTAGATTTTTCTAATGTAAATCTGTGGAAGCGAATCTTTACTGCTTGTTTTTACATTACTCAAACTGACATCAGTCAACAACAGCGCCATTTGTTGAATTCCTATTACAGATTATGTTTGAGAGATCGCCAGATAGTGAGAAACTGCCTTTCAAACCCAGCAAGATAACTGTGCAAAGGGTTTACAAAAGAACAACCAAAAAATAATTCTAATCCATAAATAGTTTTGTGTTTCTTTTGTGTTTGTTAACGTAGTATTCGACAGTCCATTGAATGTAATGATAGTAACAGATAGAAGCCATAAAAGACGGATGCAAGTACACGGTTTGATCTCTGTAACCTGCCGCTGTTAAATCACCATCATTTCTCTGTCATTACGGGGCTGCTGTGGCTTCACATTTGGTATGAAAGCAATCCGTCCTCGTGGAAGCGAACTGCAATTGATGACGTGTAATTTGCATCTTTGCACGCTCACGGTCACACATATTATGGTATATTTCTCATCATCTCTCGACAGCCGCTCGCCGTCTTTACAGCTTCTGCAATGCATCCGTAACACACACACGACGTTAGTTTTGGTGGTAAGATCACCCAAAAAATGAATGCGTTTAATAACTTTTACCACATATTAAAACGGATATATTCAACGACAGTGGTTTGACATCTGCTGCTATCACCCACGGTGGTACTCTGGATGACGATGATGCAAGCGTACCGAGGTTTGACCCAAAAGTGAAATGTGAAAAACGACCTGCAGGGAGTAGTTTAAAAAGTTAAAGGGTCAACTGGAAACACACCAAACAAACGTCTCTCTGTCTTTTAAAGAGATCAGTCTTACAACATTTAATCACTCAAGGCTTACAACTACAATAGATGCCGGGGAGAATTTATGTCTGTGATGTTTTATTATTAACATTCTGTTGCTCACAAACCACAGTCTATCACAGCTCAACCAAGACCACATACAGAAACCTTAGTCTCTGTGTTTCTGAAAGCAGCTCTGTTGGGTCAAGAGGAAAGGCAATGGCATGTGTAGGTCATGTGACCTGCGCAAGGGGACAAAACCGGGGCACAGACCCAAACACCTTCCAGATACTGATGTGATTCCCAAACGCCCACTGCAACATTTCGGAATACATCCCAGTAACAACACAGACAGAACTAATGGAACTAAACACATTTTAAGAACAGGGACCCTTTGCTTTAATGTAAAACAAACCGTGCTGTAGCGATGACATCAGACGACCAGCAAAACCAAGGTGATGTCATGCTTTAATAAAAATATGTTGTGTACGTTTCTGTTTTCGGAAAGGATCGTGTCTGTAGTACAAAGGAGAGATGAACTGCGAGTGTCTTTTCACGCTTTTGGGGGTTTCAAGGTCAAAGGTGTTGCAAATGATTTGCTAACTTCAGCAACAACGCCTTCGCAGCAAAACCCTTCAACCCCCAAAAGACACACCAGCACCCTGAAAGTGCAAAACGATTCACGGACAGAGAGCCTTGCAGGTCAGACGTAAAAAAAAAACATGAATGCATTTGGCAGCATTTATATATCCAATCTAAATCCCTGGGATATGAACCCACGACCTCAAAGATACAGAAATCCGAAGCAACATAGAGGAAAAGTTTGAATCAGTAAGATTTCGCATTTCAAACTTGATGCGTTTATGAAACTGCAGCTGTTGACAAAGAGCGAAAGAAATCCAATGTGGCACAAATGGAAGGGCCTGCACGTCGGGTGAGCATAAATGATTTGGTCAGTGCATATCAAATTATCATACGTACGAATCAATTTCCCTTGTGCAGAACTGCTGAATGGTGAGAAACAGACCATAATGAGTTTCAGACGGATTTTCCCCTGAGCAAACATCATCAACAGTGTTGTTGAGTCTGTAGGAGAACAAACTCTCGGGGTGTCTCGCTCGCCCCTCCCACCAACCCAAACACACGCTGACACGCAAATTAAAAAATCCGGCTCCCTCGCACACCGCGTGTCCTTCAGCACATCCACCCTGTTTCATTTGCATTGTTAAAAGAACGCTTTATGCTGTTTCACGTGATGTTCCGATCCCGTGTGACCTTATTTCATCTGTGCCACGGAAAAAGATGTTTGAATTCAGTTTCTCGACAAAATGCTCCTTTTGCATGGAACCGAGAGATGCAATCAGATGCAAACGCCAAAATGTTCATCTCTTGGAATCAAACATTGATCTGTGCGCGTTGTCCTTCGCTAACGAAAATCCATTATGATCATCAAGTGATTTTGAACGGTAAGAGGAGACATTCAGTTAACACGTACACATTAACACGGGAGAAGGTGCTTCACGGATCTGGTGCCATTGTAGAAAAAACAATCCCTGCAGGGTAAGAATGATTAAACTTGTGTTCAGCGCCAAAAAAGTGGAATCAAACATCATTTCAAAGCAACTATTCCTCAATTCACATCACTCTGAAAGCTATTATTTCACCCCTGATGCCCAGCCATTTTCTGACAGATCAATAATACAACAACAGTACTCCAAATCCATACAAATCAGCCGGCGCCGGCTGCCTTTCTTCATGTTTATATCATGAAGGTGAAAAAGTGGAGAAAAAGAATTCCTTTATGAACAGGTAAAACCGCAGCAACAAACCATTTTACGTCTGTGGATTATCATTATAAGTTTCTCATATCAGCACTTTGTTTTAGAAATGTACTCGGGCATCTGTATCATGCTTTTTTTAGATAAATTCTTATGCCCAAAAGTGCCAAGCAGGCCTGATCGCTTTCATTTATTTATTTTTTAACCAATATTTATATTTAATGTTTGCGGGGTCTTGAATATCAGCTCGAACGATCAATGCCATCTGCTGGCTCTCTGTAAAACAACACCCAACAACAGCATTACACCACTGTCGTTCAACAGGACGCACCGTACAGTTTTATACAATGTTATAATTACATTATTTGATTAATAGGCCTATATGCCATTAAAATATAATTCATATTATTGACATGGTAAATATACTAAATGCAATTTAAGGTTTACATTGTTGTAGCCTAGTCATCACGTGGTTGTTTTAATCAAATAAAACAATAAACAAAATTAGTTTTGCATATCGGACACCAAAAAACAAGAATGGTCTGTATCGTAAAAATGGATCAATCTCTAATGTCATGCCTTGACTTGTTACACGCACACACGCACAGAGAGAGCGCGCGCGCGCTCGAGAGAGAGAGAGAGAGAGAGAGAGAGAGAGAGAGGAAAGCCGTCTTGGTCTTTTTTTCTCCCAAGTGTTGATATGCAGAACTCGTATGTTGTGGAGCGCACTTGTCTCTATGATTCGAACACATAACAAAACCCTTGCGTGGACACACGCGCGCGCGCGCTTGATTCATTGGCAGGTAGACCCCCGGAGCCGCATTTGTATTCAGCTCCAGGTCCGAGCAGAAGAATGAAACGAGAACGAGCGCGCATTAAGGAATGCTTTAGGAATTCCAACTTACCTTTCCACAGCAACGCCAGGAGCGCAGCGGCGAGCGCGCGTCGCACCATTGCGCAGCTCATGGTTCGAGTTTCGCCGACTGTTTGTTATTTTTACGTGGCAGTTCTTGCAGCAACAGTCAGCGAGCAGGAAAACGCATAAACCGTTCCTCCTTTTGCGCTATGCACGCGTCCGCAGTCCACAAATCTTCCAAGTGCGTAAAGAGTGCCTCAAAACGGGTCGGTTCTCCAGAGTGACCCTGCGCAAGGAGACCAAACACAATCTGCTGGAGTGCCAAAGGACGCGCAAATAAATGCCTGTGCAAAATAACACACGGAATTTAAGAAGCATCCAAGGAAAATGCGTCGGGATGACGGGAGTGAATATAATGCAGAGGTTTTGTGGGAAGCTGATGGTCTCAGTGGTTCAGCATCACTGTGCATCATTAAAGGCGTTTGAGAGCGTGCGCCAAAGAAACCTTTGATTGACAGCTCAAGGAGAAATCCCCTCCGCCAATCGCGGGCGGGCAAGGAAGGAGGCGGGGCGCGAAGGAGGAGACTTGGCCAATGGTGATCGCGGAGGGGGCGGAGATAACTGGAGCGCTATGATGAATATAAGGTGATTTATAGGGAGCTCAGTGTACTGCGGTACTGGAGAGAAGGTGTTCGGCACGTTAGGGCTTTATAGTTCTCTGTTGGGAGCTGATTTGCGTTGGGGAACTTCCGAAATAATGTACACTTGATTTATTGTATCATTCTTACTATGCACTACATTTTTCCTCCGATTTAACATGTTGGATTACATATTTCCACAAGTAATGTTACATGGAAGTGTGATATCAGTCATTTTGGATTTAGTTGCCATTTTACATCTACATATTTGGCAGACGCTTTTGACCAAAGTGCATTCAAAGTAAACATTTTATCAGTATGTGTGTTGCCTGGGTATCAAACCCGTGACCTTTTGCACTGGTCACGCAATGGTCTACAAGTTGAGCTACAGGAACACTGTAGTACAGAAACATTTTTGTGTCTTGCAACATTTAAGTAACGTATGCTGCCATTCAAGAAATCTATGAACGTGTTCCGTTTAAAGGCCTAAACTTGACCATACGATATTTCTCTGTTATGTGCATTTATGTCCAGCTTTGGATATTGATTTCTTGGCCCTTTAGTCAAATATGTACAAAGGTTTTTGTGTACTTATGTTTGGAGCATAAGCTAAAGCGCTCAGCCTTGAGAAGAATGTAAGAAGGATTCAGTCGACGACTGTCAAACAATGAACAAAATATAAAAACCTTGATACAACTGTACTCAATGTATGCTGCGAGCTGGTTTTTAAAGTTGCACAGTAGTTTTGCCATTTAAATCCTTAGTCAAGTTCACTGTTTTGAACCCAGCTGCTCGCCTGTACAAGGTCTTCATCAGAACATGAGATTCAGGTAGAAAATGTTGAATTTAAGTCTTGGTTGTGGTTTAATGGTGATTTTGTGAGGTTATTCACGCCATACCTCCACAAGGTCAATGACTCTAACGCTCTCCAACCGGGTCTTGGCTGTCATATGTTGATTGACGGCTGTCCAGACTGAAGTGACGGGACGTGACAACAGCGTTTGAATATCAATATGCCAGACTAGAAACGAGGCTTTAAAGGAAATGTTCACACACAAATGAAGATCCTGTCATTATGTGCTCATGACATTATTCAGTCCATAAAATACATTTGCTGTTCTTATTAGCATGTTTTTTACACAGCATGTAAGAAGATCAAAAGATAAATTGACTCTCGCTCCATATTCCACATTTTCTGATGTCATACAAAATCCTTGTGTGCGGAAGAGACTGAAATTTAGGTCATCTTTTCCTCCACAACAACTCCAATTAGACTTTGTGTTTTGATTCCTAAGTAATATTTTAAGAATCTGTCATTTGTCAATGAAATTAATATTTAGAATTAAGTTACCCTCATGTCTTTCTTTCTTCTGCAGAACACAATAGAAGATATTTTATAAAGAATTTTTAAGAACCAAACAACATTGACCCTTGACTTCCATTGTATGAACACTAAAACCATTTCTCAAAATATCTTCTTTTCTGTTCCACAGAAGAAAGAGTCACATACAAGTTTTAAACCACACAGGGATGAATAAATGATGAAATCATTTTGAGTTTTGAGTGAACTGTAAGGCCATGCACATACACATCAGCAGTACGTTTCATTTAAAATGTTTTTTTTTGATTGAGTAAAATTGAATAAGTTCTGACCTTCAGTATAAAAGTCAAATCTGGTTTATGGCTGAGGGGCTCTGAGCTACACCCAAAAACCATGGATTTCACCAATCCGCTCATTTGGCAATCTGACAGAGAAATCAATTGTGAAATGGTGCAGAGATCTCATGTGCTTTCCCCCGGACCTCCAATCATTTTCATCCTATTAAGTTGCATTTATCACACATTAATGGTTCACAGCTTCATTTAATATGTGAGCGAGTGTGTAAAGAGATCAAAACTGTTACCGAGTAACATGAAGCATGCATAGACACATTTCAGACTGGTTTTTATTTATAATTATTGATTGCAATCGTCAGCTTCTGTTTGGTTGAGCGCCGCATGAGTTGTCACCTGCTTGCATTTTCTGTTTGCGTTCTACTCAAACAGAAAACATTTTCGACGGAGGAGACATGCGGCGATTTGCATTTGAAGATTGCTATCTGAAAGCCCGTGTCCTTCAGCCATTCAACGTTCTCAGCATCGACATTTTCAAATGCAATCCAGTTTTTGACATGACTTAAGATTTTTGGTGGCCTTACTCTTAAAGTGTGTGTGATAATTGTCATTTTTCTGTTGAAATATCCTCACTCCCAATTCATGTAAGAGCAGAGCACGTCACAACAACATTTACTGTCTGTCGGCATAGTTGTAACATTGCAAATGTTTCCATGAGTAACTAAATGCTTGAGCAAACCCAGGCTTTCAGAGAGAGGTCAATGTCATCACAACACAGAATGTCCAACCGCATTCAAGAACTCTTTCTTTTCCAACCTAGGAGGTCATATGAGGAGAAATCACTTATCGGATAATACGTCTGAGCAGAGGATATGTGACTGGGATATGAAAGCAAATGTGAACTCTTAAAGACACAGCACCAAAAACTGATCAATTCTAAGGGTGGGAGAGAGAAAAGGGGTTTAAAGCTGTAAAGTTGTACACTATACACTACAGTTTGCATTTAAAGTCGGCATGAAACGGAAGTAGCGATTGTTTTTTCTTCCGTATTGTTACGTATATCCGAGTGAAACAACTTCTGAAATGAGAAAAAATGTTGTTGAGTTCACTTAGGGTGTGTTCACATATGCCATGTTTGGTTCGATTAAAAGAACTCTGGTGCGATTGCTCTGTTAGTGAGGTTTATTTGTGTACGTGTGAACGCTGCCACCCAAACCATGGTGCGCACCAAACAAGCGCACCGAGACTGCTGAAAAGATGGCATTGAGCTATATACGATCCGAAAATCAAGTGATTTGGTAATATAAAAGCAATGTTTATTAGATCTGTACTTGCGCATGTAACGGAGGAATTCCTGGTGCTGTTTTGACTGCTTTAAACACTTCATGAGATATAAATAATCAATAAATAAAAATTAATAATCAATTTGACTTGACTTAAAAGTATATTTTTATAAACTAAAAAGTTGGCCAATTTGGTCTCAAGTAGTATTAAAATAGTATACTACACTGTAAACCCGGATAAGTTGGCAATACTCAAATATTTTGAGTTTTAGAGATTCTTGGTTTAAGTAAGCAGAACCTTCAAATTTTGATTACTGTTAAGTTAAAGTTCTTCACTAATCTTAGTTAGTGAGACTTAAATATTTAATTGATCTTTTTTTTGAAATTAAGTAGACAGAACTTAAAACAAATAAGTACCAAAATTGCATTTTTAAGTTAACTAAACTAAATTCTTTCGGTTTCATTATTTTGCATATTCCTTCTTAATATGCATAAATCAAACACTTTGACTTATGCAATCCAAAATGAGCAAGAAGAGACTGATTTCAGAACTGGCATTAGCACAGTTAATGCTCACTGGTAACATACCACATGTTACAGGTGAAATGTAGCTTCTCAGAGACTAGGCACATGCACCACTCTTCTAAACAACGGTAACCAAAAACTGAAAAATATGTCAAACTCTTCTAAATATCTAAGAGAAGTGAACATTAAACATTAACAAGTCTTTAACTTTACTAAAAACATATAAAATAATTTTTTTTTTTAATTTACTCTCCTAATGCAGTCTGACGCAAAGCATGCTGGGAATTGGAAATCCTTCTTGACCAATTGTTGAATTAACATGTTTAAATTAAGTAAGGAGCAAATAAAATTTTTGAGTTTTAGTCAAGTTAATCAAAAATAATCATTATACTTTACTCAAAAGTAAAAAAGTGTTTCACAAACTTAATTTTATAAAAAAGTTCTACTTACTTAAATATTTTAAGTTTACATTACTTAATCTGTTTGATTATTTTGAACATTTGGGTTTACAGTGTACTAGTACATTAATATTATTGTCAAAATTAATGTAAACATAATTGATCACTAATGAATACTGTAAACATTATTATAGTATTAAAGTAACATTATTAGATTTTAGTATGTACTTTATGTATTTGTATTCTGTTTATTCTTCAAAGGCAAATTGTTTTTATAGCAAATTTAACAAAGTAAATTCTACAGTTAGCATTGCATCAAAGCTGTACAAGAGCACCAAAACCAAAAGACATACAATAATAGACCTAAAGACACTGACCGAAAGTAAGTTCTTTCAAAAGGTGTACATGAACGGGATTTCCTCCTGTCCGCTTGCTGGAATTTAATTACTGAAGCAATTTCCGGATAATTATCATTTGAATTCTTTTTGGCCTACGTGAATGCGATGCGACCATTAAGTCTGACAGCTCTGCAGGATCAGCGGGCAACAAACCGTGACACATCCGTCCACGGGAGACGGTCTCCAGTGCAAGCATGCTCAGGAATGTTCAAAAGGTTGTGCTCCAGGGCCAAGTTTGCTAAGAAGTGTGTGTGTGCGTGTGTGTATGTGTGTGTGTGTGTGTGTGTGTGTGTGCGTGTGTGTGCGTGTGTGTGTGTGTGTGTGTGTGTGTGTGTGTGTGCGCGCCAGTAAGAGTTTTTAATGGTGGCACACTGAGATGGTGAGTCTTTCCAGCCTATTTAACATGGAAATGTATGGAGATGGCACTACTGCTTTTTCCTTCTGTCTGCATTCACACAAGCCTTAAGCTTTTCTCATTAATTGCCATGGCACAAACAGAAATTCACTAGTAATCACTGTCCCTCAGAGGGCCCCAGAGAGAGAGAGAGAGAGAGAGAGTCTGGGAGAGGGCCAAAATTATAGAGATGGAGGCAAAAGAAAGTCAAATCATGGAAATTCAATAAATAAATAATCATTAAATACATTCATAAATCAGCCTCTGTCTGAGTAAAACAAGGCCAAAAACATAATTTTACAGACACTAAAAAGAAAAGTTTATCCAAAAATGATCCTTTTGTTATTATTTAATGAATTATGTTGTTTATAAGCCATATACTGTTGTTATTTTTTTCTTCCAAACCCAATATTGAATTTTTGAAGAATAATATTACCACTCCCTGTTCAGTGAATTCATTTATTGTTTCTTGTTTTATTTTTTATGTTTTGCATTGATACTGTGTGAAGCTGTGTTATTAATAAATGTCTTTATGTAGGTGAAGTTGCATTTCAAAGATGTCTCACAAATGTCTTTGTCATTAGAGTCCGTTTATACGATTACCCCCAAAAAAACATTTTATGCATTTTAGCCGTTCGTTTAGACGGCGTTTTGGGGGACTGAAAACGGAAACTTTTGAAAGGGTGTCTCAAAGTGCCACTTTTTGAAAATGCTGCCATTTTCGTTTCCATGTAAACTGCAAGACGGAACTCTCTGAAAATGATGACGTCACGCGCATGCGTTTACGCGCTCAGTCGCGCGAGTATAGCCTAAACAATATGGCGGCTTCCCGTACTGTGCAGAGCGCTGCTCGACTATGTATTATCGTTTCCCCAGAAAATATATATATATTACAAAAATAATAATTAATGTTTCTCCAGCAAAATGTGGATTTGCTAAACCAATAAGACCAGCGGAGACACACTATTTACATTCGCCAGACTTTAATCACACATATACGTCGACCAACGGTATTAAAAAGCACTTTTGGCTTATAACTGAGCATGTGTATGTGCCAAGGCACGTCCTGTTTCTTTACACAACAACATCGCCGTCCACTGGCCTGGCATGCATACTACAGCGGTTTTATCCGCTGTCATGTTTACGTGAAACTTTTCAAAAACGCAAAGGAAAAACTTCTCCGTTTTTTATCGTGTAAACGTGGCCTAAGAGTTTCAGAAGAGATTTGTCAAGTCTGCGATCAAATGTCAATATTATTGAAGATCTCAATATCAACTCAAGCATTTCTCATCAAATTTACCCAAATCCAGATTATTTTACCTCTACAATCTGCATTCATTTTACACCTCCATACTTAAGTGTTTCAACTACTGTCCCATTTGTTTTAGTTTTCCTAGTTTAGGAGAAACATCTTAGACTAAGCAAGAGAGAGAGAGTCTGGTATTGGCCAGTGAAGGATGGCAGAGACCCCACAAATGAAGGCCGCAGTGGGGTTTCAATGACAGAAGAGACAGAGTATCGCTGTAAAAAATAAAGTTAAAGGAGACCCCCTGGCATCACCCAATAAAACCCCTAATAGTGAGAATATAGTGAAAGAACTGAGCAAGACTTCTGGCCACTTGGTATTATGGACAAATGAAAGAAAGAAAATCCTCACGGCAGAATAAAGAATCCTTTATTTGGTTTGATATGAACTGTGTGACGAAAACAAGCCCCAACCGTTGCGGTGGGTGCGAGAGGGGGGTCTTTATTACAGAGAGGAACAATTTATTCACTGTTAATCTGCTTCATTTTCAAGCTTTGCTCTTGTGCTGTTAGCGCTGCCGCAATTCAACATGTGCTACTTTGTGATGGCAATGGCTTTTGTTGTATTTTATGACTGTAAGTCACCTTGAAATTGAAACACTGAAAGGAAATTAACGAAAGAACAGTCCGTAAAACGCCACTGTTTTAAGTCAACATGAAATTAAAATGTACGCTATATTTCATTTATTATTTATAAAATGCTGGTGCTATCCCATGAGGCCACGCAGAAGAGCTGACAGACTCATCTGGGATGCACACAGATCAATATGTACTGCAACGATCAATAAATATGTATTACTGGCATTACGGCATGCATTTCTTTCAGTTCATAACACTATTTATCATTAACTTCACTACAAGTTATTAATATGAATGGGGGGACTGGAACGTTCAAGGCTATTAAAACCAAAAAAGTATCATACTTTTTTCATTTATTCTCTCTCGTGTGGTTGTAAATCTTTATGCGAGTCTTTCTTTGGTGGAACACATAAGAAGATATTTTCTGAGAAATGTCCCTGTGGTTTTGTGTCCATACAATGGGGTTTAGTGTTGTTTGGTTATCAATGTCTTCTTTTGTGTTCCGCAGAAGAAAGAAACTCATACAGGTTTGGAATGACATGAGAGTGAATACATTGAGAAAGAATTACAATTTTTAGGTGAAGTGTCCCTTTAAGCCATGCCAACTAAGAATTGATTTGAGCACATCATTATATATGTTGTATTCTTTTCCTGTTGATATTACAAACTTTTTATTTATTTTGAGAAATAAATGGTTGAAATAACACAGCGAGTGTGTTGACTCTGGGGGTGTTGGCAAAGGGCTTTTAGGCTTCAGATAGCAAAAACAAATGGAATTAATTTCTTTCTTGTCCCGCTTCTGTTAATCAATGCTTTCTTTTCCTTCCTTAACCCACAAAAGAGAGAACTCTTAATTTTGTTCTCCCCAAGGGCAGTGTAAATTATTGATATTACATATGTGATGAAACAGCCCTGGGAGATTCACCTTTTTAGACGGAAAGTTCAAAACGTACAGCCCAAAGTAAGAAGCATTGAAGACGGATCAAAGCCGAGCCTAGATGTTGGAATTTAATCATGTCTCTCTCTCTCTCTCTCTCACACACACAGCATGTTTCTCTTGTTTATTTTTGTAATACCAGCGCTTTATCAAACACTAGACTGGACACCAGAGGCAGTATTTTTCTTTCTGCTTCTATGTGCATCATCAGGTCTGTCGCTGCGGATGTTCTGTTTCAACACATGTCACGTGCGCTTGCTGGAAACCATTAAAAACTGAATGATGAAATGTGCTGACATGCTTCCCTGTTATTTACTACAGTACAACATAATGCCCCTCCCAGCACCGCACTTTAATCTGAGCACAATAATCAATGAAGCCACGTCGATTCTGACTCGCAGAAAACGGCGTGACAGACATTCAAATGAGTCTGGACACGTGTGTGTGACCGTCAGCAAAGTCGTTTTTAAAGAAACAGTTTAGATAAAGAAATGAAGAAAAATACATTATTCTTTACTCACCCTTCAGTAAAGAATTTTTTTTTTTTAGTGGAATACAAAAAGAGAAATTCATGTCAAAGAACAACCGTTCACATGAACCATGTCTGTCAAAAAGTAAAAAAACAGGTTTACCGTAGACGTCGTCCATTCAACTCAATACGTTATATGAAGTACATTTGTTGACTGACCTCGACAAAAGATGTTACTATGAAGTTCCTTCAGATTTAGAAATGTTTTTGCAATTCACTTCTGTTTCCTGAAGAATATCTCAAAATTCATAAGGAGAAAAAAAATGCATAAATGAGACAAATATTGACATACCGTACGAGTGTAGGTCAATAAATTATACAGCTTTCCTGTAGCTCAGTGGTTAGAGCACGGCGCTAGCAATGCCACGGTCATGGGTTCGATCCCTGGAATTACACGTACTTAGAAACAAATGTATAGTATAATACAATGTAAGTTGCTTTGGATAAAAGCGTCTGCTTAATGCGTAAATGTAAATGCATAAAGGCCGCAAGCTTACAAAATTTGGTCTTAAAACAAATGATCAAAAATGTAAATCATAGTTTGAGACAATGTTGAGATCTCATCTGCAGCTCGAGAGGAGACACATGTGAGATTACTCATGCCTTGTCGTAGTTTGCTGTCTAGACGAAACAATTCAGATGAAGGACAAATTATTTCAGATTCTTCTTCAATCTCACCTCGCTGCACGTTTGCTTGATTTTATTTGTCGAGTCTCTTTTGGCGGTGTCCTCTCCCGTCTTCTCGGATGTCAGTCTTCTATATATATCAATGCAGTGGGCTGCTCAGTCTGCTGTGAGTGATTTTGAAACTGAGGGTGGCCGGGGGTGAACCAGACTCAGGCAGGAAGTTAATGAATCGAGCGACCTTCATTTGGGAAGAAACCTAGAGAAAGTTCCCCTGCTGAAATCCAATATACCTCCTACACCATCAGTCATTCCATACTAATTAGTGCTGTTTTTTAAGGCAAGAATCACTATTACTGTGGCTCAGAGTTAATGATTTGAACACACCCCAGCAACCACATGGCAACAAGCTGAAATCCATTCAGAGCATCTTAAAAATTGAATACCAAAGCACTAACATCATCCAAAATACCCTAGCAACCACCTAGAAACACACTTACATTACTCAGAACACCTTATTAACCACTGATCATCACTCAGAACACCTTAGCAACCACCTAACATCACTCAAAACACCTTAGCAACCACCTAACATCACTCAAAACACCTTAGCAACCACCAAGAAACACACAAACATCACTCAGAACACCAGAGCAACCACCTATCATTACACAGAACAGCTTGGCAACCCCTTAGAAACACACTAACATCACTCGAAACACCATAGCAACCACCTAACATCACTCAGAACACCTAAGCAACCACCTACCATCACTCAAAACACCTTATAGCAACCACCAAGAAGCATACAAACATCACTCAGAACACCTCGGCAACCATATCGTCACACAGAACAGCTTGGCAACCACTTAGAAACTCACTAACATCACTCAGAACACCAGAGCAGCCACCTGAGATCACCCAGAACACATTAGCAATCACCTAGAAACACAATAACAACACTCAAAACACTCCAGTAACCACCTAACACTGCTCACAACACCTTAGCAACCACCTATTGTCACACAGAACAGCTTGGTAAATACTTTAGAGAAACACTTTAAAGAAACAAACTGTCATCACTCAAAACACCTTAGCAACTGCACAGCAATGCCTGAACAACACCCACAACACATTGGTGACTTTTATGTAAGCAAACATCACGTTTTTTGTGAGTTTAAAAACTGAATGTAAAAATCCACTTTGATTCATTTGTCCATTTGTAAATGTCATGCAGTCTTTCGAAAGGTGAAAAACAGCTTTTGTGCAGGAAAAGATTTTAGGAAATTGTTGCTCGGAGTTTAACAGTAAATTGTTTGACGGCTTTGCATGTGCTTTTGTATTTCTCTTTTTTTCTCCTTCTAACTCTTACGCACAGCACACTATTGATTTCGTCCATCGTTCTTTGTCCACCTCGAGTCTTCACGATCCTACACAACACATGCATTTGCATCCTTGTTCTCTCGGCCGTGCGACCCTCTCTATATTTCTCTCCTTTGTTACGGTCCTGAATCAATCATGCTTATTTTGGCCGGAATCGATCGTGCCGTTTCACATTGTAAATGCTGCCTACTTCACCACGCCTATGTGTCTCAATCCCTTTCATCTGTCACTTTCTGTTCTCTGTTCTAACTCAGGCAGGCGCTCTTATCTGTACTCACTCGCTCCGCTTCTGATGCACGAGTGTGAGGGTGACGAAACACGTCAAGAAAATGTCCTGCTCATTTTTCACTCCCGAATCAAAAGAAAGATTTAAGGCATCCTGAAGAAAATGAAGGCTATTTTTAGGAGAGTTAAACGTTTTGCATTGTGACTTTTTTCATGATAATTAAGCACACTTTGCCCGCAGATCTCATTACCATAATCCAAACGAAAACAAATCTCTTACACATGTGCTCATCATGAGTAATGTGATATGTTATTTATCAAAAGACAAAGTATGTATATCTTCATGTAGTTTATCTTTTATATCCAAAACAACTTTAAAAAATTGTCATCTTGTACTTGTATATATTATACTTAAAAATAAAAATATAATGAAAAAATACTGTTTTTACAACTGTTACACTTAAGGTATACTTACTTAAATACTAATTCGTAAGTATTTTACTATTTGGCTAATTCGTATGAATTCATACGTTGTGAATTGTACAAAAACGTACGATTACTAGAAAAAAAAAGAATGGTGAAGCCCCACCCCTAACCCCGCCCCTAAACCTAATGTCACTGGCATGAAAGCAAATCGTACTTAAATGTACGAATGAGATTGTACGAATTCTTATGAATTTGCCAAAATTCGTAAAATAGTTACGTTTTTGCCGCGAGATTGTGTTGAATATAAACTAAACATATACTTAAATAATACACTTTATACTAAAAAGTGAGCCAATTTAGTCCCAAGTTGTATTGAAATACTACACTTACGTGATAGTACTAGTACATTGATATTAGTATACTTACTACATAAAGTATACTTAACAATATACTTGAAGTGTACTTAGGTATACTTTAGGTTATTGTAAATTTGAATGATGTGGACATTGTATTCAGAATACACTTAATCATTGAAAGTTTGGAAAGTTTCTAATAATATGTAGATGAAAGCGAACAGCTCGCTGTGAAACACACATATCGGCTGTTCTTCTGAATAATAAAAGCGGCCCTGGAAGGCCAAACAAGCCCCAGAAAAAGACAAATTCTTTCACTGAATCTCCACTGAATGCATTCCTCCATCACATTGGCTGTATGCAGTATATGTTTTTTTTTCCAGAGATGCAGTGTGCTGTTTGGGCGGCCTTGATGGAGATAAAATATCCCAGAGAAAAATATATTCTTGGTTTGTTTGAAGGCAGCGTCGGCAATGGAGGAAAGAAAAATCTTGTCAATGAATGACACGGCACCGTATATTACTCTGACAGACATTTCATTACTGCATGTTTACTTAACCATTCCACTATTGATTATCATCCAATTTCACATGATTAAGTGTTTGATTTTGAGCTATTTCCTACGTTTATTTTTGCACTGTCATTGCGGTTATTGTTTTGTCATTTATTTAGATGAAAAAGTAAAAAGCAGATTTTACAAACTACAGTGGAAATTCAATAACCTCATATCCAAAGTTCAAATCAAACATGTGCCAAGCCAAACTGATCTCATTTGTATTCATCCTGTATTTGTATAGTGTGCACATATATTTGTTTAGTCAGACACTGGAAATTGTTATCTGAACCTTTATAAGACTCCTGTCACAGGCGGCCGAGTTCAATATTCACATTCAATCCCATTAAACATTTGTTCATCTCTACGGCTGTTCTTATAGAGAGACTTTATATTTAACATGCTCTTAAAATTGATGTTGTAATAGTAAATAGAACGTAATGTAGCAAATGTTTCATGTACTGTGGTAAATATTAAAAATTGTTTTCAACTACACTCTTCAAAAAAGGTGCTAAATGATGCAATGGAAGAACCACTTTTGACCGAAGCGCCTTTCTGTTTCGCCAAAAGTTCTTTTCGTAGTGGAAAAAAGGTTCTTTAGATCATAATAAGACAACTTTACAAATAGTCACCTAGAAATAGTGCAGAGAAAGTTGACCTAAAAATTCTTTCAATCTCCATTTTTAAATAAAATACTGAATCCTGATTTTCAATGTACAATGTTCTTACAATTAAAAGACGTGGATTACAGCCACTAAACTCAATTCTGATTCTGGACGTGTTGTAGTTATGGAATGGGTGTAATCGCTGCTGTCGTCAGGTTCAGTTTATCCATTGATCAGTCTTTCCTTTCGCCCCCCCGTCCATGTTAATCTCCTAACAGACATGTTCTGCTGGCCATTAATTAAACACGTCCCGCCGCTCCATCAGGGGCTTCTGGTCAATTCTCTTCCAATCGAATCCTTTAGTGCTGATGCAGGTCTGGCCCACAGCATCCACAGCACCAATCGATGGCCTCTCTCACACTCTCTCTCTCTCTCTCTCTCTCTCTCTCTCGGCTAAGATCTCTGTCTCTCGCCCTTAGCCTCTCTGTCCTCTCAATAATAGTTCATTTGTTAATCTGCAGTCGACCACAGAGACCACGTAGCGAGTTTAAGTTACTTTTTAACAGTCTTTTGCTACATTTGGCAACGCAGTAATTTATAGTCTAAAAGTCACAAAGTTTCACAGCATGACACTCATTATCGCACATTTGTAAACACATATATCCCAAGAGATTTGGACCCTACTTATTATCTCCTAATACTCACAGCTGTTTTTGGGAGGAATCCAATGAATTTTTTGAAAGGTTAGATGCAACCAGGCACCAAAATTAACTGTTAATGGTTCAGCTTTTTTAAATACTCAAATCCAAATTTCGCAGATACAACAAAAGTTATTCATAAACTGGGACGTCTTCAAAACATTACCGTCACAAAAAATACATTTATTTAAGTGTGCGACAGTATTCACGTTTAAAGTGCTTACTTCATGTACTTCTCAGAAATACTTTATGTACATCAGATTTGAGGAGAAATAGCTTACAGTAAATAAAACATATTTGAACACAGTGTTTATAAGAATGTCCTTAAAGTAAAAATAGGAACATAGTAGTACAAACTGCGAAAATAATATATAAATAGTAAACTATAAGTGTGAAGTTCACTAGCAAGTATACTTAAAGTGTACTTTCACAGACTAAAGCAGTTCAACTGGAAAATTTAGGTCTGTACTCAGTACACATTTTACAACCTTAAAAGTATTTAAAAACTATAAAGTAGGCCAAATTAGTCACAAGTATTACTGAAATAGTACAAAAAGAATACATTGAAATTGGTATAGGCCTACTTTTACTGTGTCTGCCCAGCCCTAGAGAAAAATATACATTTCATTGAATTTTATATAAATTTAAATGAATATTGTTTTAAATGATGGTGTGAGTTAACTGTCAATATGAAAGAAAACATCTTTTTTCATTGCAACAACGTTCATCAGTTTTAGCCTCAGAAGGTATTATACAAAAAATACCATTTAGTTTGTAAAACCAGAAATCAATCTGGCACAACAACCTGCGCTGTTCTTCATAAATATACACAGAAAATAAGGTAAACAATTCAATTGTCATAAGGACAAAAATATATTTTCTTCAGTTTCATAGTCAATAAAAACCATTACTCACCTGCTGAGTCTTCATTTTTGGACCCTGGACTGAGCGAATGCCGACTTAACTCTCACACAAAAACCTAAAATATAAACCCGCTGATGACTTCAGCAAACAAACATGTTCACACGGCAGGTGTTGCTGTTCAGCCGAGCGTGTCATCTACACGTGAAGGTGAAACCTCATTTGTTTGATCATTATCCAGATTTCCAGCATAGCAAAAACAAACAGCTTGGCAGCAGAAAAACATTAAAACATGTCCAACTGTTATATTTATCTATCGTGATTTAGTAAATAGTGTGAAATAAAACAATGTCTAAACTGAGATTTCTGGGTGAGCTTATCCTTTAAAATGAGTTTACCATTATTCAACAAGCTTCTTTTTCTCCCTCCTATGTTCCCAGGAGAGCACGATTATTTTATTTTTATTTTTCCCGCATCTAGATTGAATCTTGAGGTGATTTACAGTGGCTTTGCAGTGTTAAAACTGCAGATAAACTCAACACTGGGAGAGACTGATCAATGTAAATTGGAGTGTGAATGGTCCCGCTGACCTCTGCGTGTCCTTGAAGAGCGAGGAGGGCTCAGGCCTGCTGTTATTGGCTTTTTCACACAAATCCCCTCTATTGCAGAACTTGGCCTGTTTCTCTGCTCTGAGAGCAGTGTCAGTGATGTCATCGAGCCTGGGGCCTCTCATTGGCTGTAAACGCACTCAGAATCTGTTTTCATGAACAGTCGCAGTGCAGTTTCTCAGGCCAGCGTCGAGACTCATACTGGAAAAATAAAGTGACATTAAAACAACAGTTCAGCCATAAAATGAAAATTCTGTCATTGCTTGTTGCTCATGTCATTTCAAACATGTTTCTTTTTCCGTCGAACACAAATAACACAATTTTCACTTTTAATAATGTAGATACACAGCAAAATCACCCGTGTTAAAAATGTCAAATCAACACTCAAAGTGTATATACAATCCACACTCTCAAAGTGTGGATTATATATACACTGTGAGAGTTAATTTTTTTAACACGGGTGATTTTGCTGTGTACAACACATGCACTATATCTTATGTCTTTTAAATCATACAATAGCTTTGTGAGAAACAGAGATGTATTATTAGGTAGAAATACATATATTTTTCATTTACCCTTGAAGAATGAAGGCCACAAATAGTAAATGAGACTGAATGCTCATTATTTCTATACTAAACTGACAATTCAAAATGAAATCATAGTTTAAATAAACATTGATTTTATTTGTAGTAACCACAAATTTACCATGGTCTGAATAAAGTAACCATCGTTAAACCATAATATTTGAAGTAAAAGCATGGTTTATATATTTTTACTGTAATAAAACCACGGTTACTTTACTCCAGGATATTCTCTCTCTCTCGCTCTCATTTTCTATTTTCAGAAAGGGAGAGCTATGACAACATCCCTCCGGGCGAAAGTACTTGAAAACCCGTATCGCCAAATCCTGACATGCAGGAAAGGACCCGAGCATCTAAGCAGCGGCCTACAGGCAGTCGTGTACACCTGTAGCTGTCGTATACCTGGCTGCACGCGCTGGACAAACCTCAATGTATGCCCGGGCTGTCCTGTTACACCCAATTAAAGGCCGGATTGTGTACAGCACATTGTAAGCCTCTTCTGAGGAATAAACCCCGCCAGCTGGAGGCAGAGAAAGCCAACGTGCCAACCGGAATGTAGCTTTGCCTCAAACCTGTTCTTGCCCAAAGATTTCTTCTGCTCTTTCCTTCAGGGGATTCGATCATGGGCTGTTTCTGCTCATGGTACAGACTGATCTCAGTAACCGTGTGTTAATCTGTGTCTGTCGCTTAAGAACCATCGGTGAGAAATGTGGAGGGGTGCACAAGACACAGGCTGCTCAGGATTTAAAAATGTTAAAATGGAGTCAAGCTCCTTTTTCTGAAACTAACAGACACTGAATTATGGGCGTGGGATCTATTTAACCATGTAAGTAATGAAATCCATGCTAAATGAAAAAAGATCAAATCAGTAGAAGATTATTCTTCTTATTCAGTGTTGTGTACTTTAACTGTAATTGAAAGAAATTCTGTTGGGATTAAAATAGATCATTTGCAGTTCATTTATATAAGACCGTGTATGTCAAAACCGGATGGAATTGCCACAAAATAACAAAATATATTAAAAACATAAAAAAGAAATTTTCACAAAATAAAACACTTAAAATATTTGCATTGCCACAAAACAACAATTATAAAACACAATACAATTCACCAAATTTCCTGATAATGCTTCATGATGTTACAAACTGGAAAAATTTAGCTGACACTTTAATCTAAGGCAATTTAGAAATGCGGAAATAATCTAAATTTGTCAACAATAAGCATCATTGCAACAATTGATTCAATCGCGCCACTTACTTGTCCAATAGTTGTTTAGTCAACTCAACCATGTCTATTTTGAAAATATGTTAATCTGCACATCCCACTCGTAACTATTTTATTTTTATGAGGTGGCTAATGTAAATGAATGTGTGCATTTTAAATTGTACTAAAACGTACGATTACGAGAAACAAAGCAATACTGAAGCTCCTCCCCTAACGCCACAGGTACGAATGCAAATCGTACTAAAATGTACGAATGAGATCGTACGAATTCACGAATTAGCCAAAATAGTCACATCGTAAAATAGTTACGTTTTTGCCGTGCGATATTGTGTTGGCAAATCTCTTAAAATCATCATCACATTCAGAAATTGTACAAATGGAAATCATACGAGTTCTTTTTTTCATAATTGAGTCAACATAATTTGTCAGCATAAACTAAACCTAAAATAGATGTGGTTGAGTTGACTGAACAACCTTTGGACAGGTAATTCTTACAGAAAACCTTGATAATGATGCACCATGTCCACAATGTTCAGATAAGATGTGTTATAATTACAGGAACATTGCTGAATCAGCTGAAGATGTCTTGAACTGGTTATAGAAGCGCTGGTTTCATGCATGTGGTGCTGTTGGTTTAAAGAAGATAAATTTAGAGATGCGACGTCTTAGTCGATTTCAGCACGCCGGAGCAGAAAACACTGTCAACGTGCTAGAACTAAAGATAAACAACCAAAAAAGAAGAAAATGTAGAAAAACTTGTCAACAGTACAGACAAATTGCAGGAATGACCCAATTCTGTAAAAATCTATGTTTACTATGTGGCACATACCATATACCTTCTTCTTCAGCAGGGGTAAATAAACGCAATACACACATCACCGAGGTGTGTTCATCTCATTGCAGAACGAAGCCAGGTAAATGTGAAAGAGAGCTAAAAATCCACGTGTCCTGCTCTGAATGGCCTATTTTCTGTCCTGAATGAGTTTTCTCTCTGCACACAGAGTAAGTGACACACACCTTGACACACATCTATTCATGATCTGTGCTCAGTAATGAAGGCCCGCGTGCACTCAATATTCCCCCGCAGCTCAGCGACACGTTCTGCCCTCTGGCAAAGGAAAGAAAGGAGAGAAAATGAAGCAGATGAGTGCAAAGAGGCTCTTGGGGGTGAAGGAAATGCATCGGGCACGCTAAACGGGGTGAGACGGGGTCGAGAGAAGTGCCGCGGTCGACCGGGAACATCCCTCAATCTCAGAAGGTCAAAAAAACGCTCTCGTGATGCGTTGTGTGTTTGTTTTCAATCTGGGTCTTAAAATCTGAGCATGAAAGAGGATTTTTTATCTTCTATTTGAAGGATTTCACCCTGCTAGAAAAACAACAGAAATGTCTGGTCAAAAACACGAAGCGTGTGCCATGTTTGTTAGAAAATAAAAGTTCACACATCTTTAAAATTACTTTTAAAGCTTTTGTTTCGCGCATTTTTCAGAAAATAAGACCCCATGATGGCATCACATCATGTGTAAAAGACTTTAAAAATGGCTCACATTGGGCTCAGATGTTTCAAGGCATGAAATCTCCAGACCAAAATGGTTTTTCCCTGAAAAAAAAAAACTTTTAGAAAAACATGAAGAAATACACAACGAAAAAAACCTTTCTCAAATTCTTACTGTCCAAATTCATTTTACATTGTTTAACTCTTAATTTGCGTCGACGATTATCTTTACATGTTTTCTTTATATAAGGAACAAAGTGGATACTTGATCATATAGACTTAAAAAAAGAGAAAACATTAAAATTATCACCAAATGTACATTATTAAGCAAATATGTAGATGAAATCCATTATTTCTGCTCTCATATACAAATGGAAACGCATCCCAGTATAACAGACCTGGTAAAATCTAAATAACTAGAAAAATAATGATAACATATTGGTCAAAAGATGTGGGAATCATGATAACGTTGTGAGAGCCGTCCATCCAATCTGAGGTTTTGCCGGCAGCTCTCACGACCGTCTCTACGCCCGTTGATATAATTATTGTAAATGTACACAATCGTACACAATGTTACAGCCAGTGTTGGGTGTAACTATTTACTAAATAATTAGTTACTGTAATTAAATTACTTTTCCCTTGAAAAAGTACTTTTTTCTGTACTTTAATTACAGTTACTTCTGATATAATTAAAATAAATACTTTGTGTAATATGTGGGTGCAATAGTGGAATTGACATCAAAATTCATCAAAATTCAAAGTCTAACTTTAAAATCCGTGCTTTAATGTATAATTCTCACATTTGTAATACTTTGGTCAGTTAATAACACTACTTTATGTAGTTTTATATTATTTATTTGAATGATTTAAAAGAGCCGTTTCATGTCTATCCTTGAATCAATAGGATTTAGAAAGTAATTGGTAATAAGTAATTAAATACTTTTTGGAGAAAGTAATGTGTACAGTAATCTAATTACATTATTGAATATGTAATTAGTAACTAGTAATTAAGTACATTATTTTAGAGTAACTTGCCCAACACTGATTACAGCAGACAGCATTTTTACATGTATGTTATTTTTATTATGAAAAAATAGGTTTTCTCTCATAATCTATAATAATTTAATTATTCAAACTAATTGAATTTATTGTTACAAATGGCATTTCAGGTTGACTTAGACTGTTCCTTTAAGACGCCTGTTTTCTCCTCACCGGTCCGTTCTGGCGGTTAGATGGACAAAAATGAAATCATACATCAGATATTCTGCCGTTCACATTTGGAGCTTGTCAACAGCGCTGACGGTGCTGTCTGATCCATCAAACCAAGTTACCGGCCGGCAGTTGATCTGATGTTTGTTCCGCGTTTGACATTGATCTTGTCCTGGTGAATTTTAATACACTTGTGTTTCTTGCACCTCTTCAATCTCCTCTACCTCTGCAACCTCCTTCAGTCTCTGCCCATCATCTGACTGCTGACAGATGACACTTAAAGCAGGGGGTCCTTCATCTCAGCCTCGCCCCCCTTCAGCTTTGCATATGTCCGTTTCCACACCTCTACTTTACTTGCTTAATAAATCCACCAAACACACAGAATAAAACCCCATTGCACTCTTAGGCTCTGTTCCAAAACCTAGCGGGCTGCCCCGGTGTCTAGTTACACTTAAAAAATTGATTTGTTGAATTTACTTTAAAAAGCTGCGCCAAGTGGTTCCACGCAACAGTATTAAGTAATTTGAACAAATAACACTTAAGTTGTATGAACAAAATAAATGTAAGTAATGTTGACAAACCTTTTTTTTGAGTAAATCCAAACCATTCTGATACCAGGAATTTTAAGTTAATTGAACTCAATTTTTATCCTTCTCAATGGTACTTTTTGTTGTCATACATAAATTATACACAGACCTACTGCATGTACTGTAAGTCAAAACACATATATTTCTTGAGAAGACGCCGTGAAAAGGAAACAAAGATCGGATAGGGAAAGCTCTGGCTTCATGTCGATGTGGCCTTGATTTAGATGCATGTATGTATCTTGATTTAAGAATGTGTCAATATTTGTACAGGGAAATGAGACAAAAATACAAAGTAAGAAATTAATTTTTCGCCGTGTTGATATCCTCAAGATGGTACTTACAGTATGTTGTCTGGCTTTTTACAAGTTTGATTGGAATATACATTGGGAGTGTATCTGTAGTGTCTTAAAATGCAGTCTGCAACCTCGGCTCTCTGGGTTTTGGAACAGAACCTTAATCTCGGCCTCGCTCTACACGTCCCCCTTCATTTAGGAGACGTGGGCCAGTGGCTTATAGAGATTCCAGAGCGGCTAACCACAAGGACAGACACTCACGGTTCACTGAACGCCCCTATAGCATCAAAGAGCTGCAGGCCATAACGGACGTATAGCTCAGTCCACAGCATCACTCTAAATGTGAAATGACCGCTGAGGCTCACAAATCACGCCACATGCTTATTCTATATGGACATAAAAAAATCTCATTTACTTACCATCATGTTGTTTCAACCCCAAAACTTTATTCTTTTTTTCTGTGAAAAAGTTAGAATTTCTAAATGTCTCTAACTAGAAAAGAAAAGAAATACAAGAAGTAGATATGTATAAAGAAGAAAGAAGAAATAAAACTTATCAATGTGTATGATAAAACTAAAAACATTTATATAAATGTATTAAACAATTATATAAAGTTGTATAAATGTAGACATTTTAATATTTACATTTACATTTATGCATTTGGCAGACGCTTTTATCCAAAGCAACTTACATTGCATTATCCTATACATTTGTTGTATGTAGTTTAAAGGCTAAACGACTATAAAATGTATATACAAACTTCATTCTTTTCTGTACAAAATACAAATGATGTTAACATTTTATAAAAGAAACAAAAAAGGTAAATATCAGTGTTGGGTGTAACTTACAAAGTAATTAGTTACTGTAATTTAATTATTTTTCCCTTGAAAAAGTAAAGTAAGGGATTACTGTTATTTTTTCTGTAATTTAATTACAGTTACTTCTGATGTATTTAAACTTAATACTGTGTGTAATATGTGTGTGCAATAGTGGAATTGACATCAAAAGTCTAACTTTAAAATCTGTGCTTTAATGTATAATTCTCACATTTTTAATACTTTGGTCAGTTAATAATACTACTGTATGTAGTTTTATAATATTTGAATGAATTAAAAGAGCCGTTTCATGTCTTTCCTTGAATCACTTAACTAATCAAGGTTGATATAGAATATAGAAAGTAATAAGTAATGCGTAATTAAATACTTTTTGGAGAGAGTAATTTGTACAGTAAGCTAATTACACTTTTTAATATGTAATTAGTAACTAGTAATTAATTACTTTTTAAGAGTAACTTGCCCAACACTGGTGAATATATACATTAAACATTTTATGTATTATAACAAATATTTTTATATAAATATTTTTACATAATTATATAAATATAAAAGTTATATAAATATATAGCTTTTAATATAAAGGCTATTTAAAAATAAAAGTTACATACAAAAGACAAAATAATATAATCGTAATTATTAGTAGTAAAAGCACTCAACAAAAGCCCATAATAAATCATACAGCTTCTGATATTCATTATATGACACACATGTGCATATCTTTATAAATGATTATTTTCCTATAAATATATTACATGTAGATCTTCCTCTGGGACTGGTTAACAAAGCATAAAGACACTAACCAGTAACCAGTATAACTAACCAGTAAAACCAGTCTAGGTCAGCAAGAAAATAACACTGTGAGTTTGATTTGTCAGCAGGAAGAAATAATCCTTTGGTCTTTGCGGCAGATGTGTTTTAAATGCACTGCGCTGCAGAATTATCAATATGTGCAGTCTCTCTCTCTCTCTCTGTCTCTCTCTCTCTCTCTCTCTGCTCTTCAGTACAGACACGCTGCTCATACAGTTGAGATGTTGACGTCATGCTCTGAAGGTCCAGCGGTCAGGTACGCTCTCAGGGTTAATGGTGCCTGTCTCTCTCTCCCGTCTCACAGTATTCCACCCTCATGCGGTACGGCTTCAGTCACATGACCCCTGACATACAGGCCGACTCCTGTCCCTCACAAACACACTCATTCAGCTGGACGGATCTCTCTCTTTCTCTCTCTCTCTCTCTCTTTCAGATTGTTATTGAAGAAGCGATTTGGCATGGTCAAGGGTTTACATTGCAAAGCATCGCTCTCTCTGGCTTTCTTCCAAAACCGGCTGAGTGGTCCTGCTGTCCATTAGTGTTGAGGAAGCGACTGTGAATGTGAAGCATGCCAAACTACAAGCTACTCATAATTTAAAGTAAATCTACAGTCAATTTCCTCTTTAGAAATGCAGTTAGTTGCATGCACAGCTATACCAGATGATAATATTTCGCACATTTTTCTAATTGTTAGTATGATTTAGTAAAAACGAGCAGTATTTTCCAACATAAAAATGGGAAGGATATGCAATGCATACTTTTAATTTAAAGGATCGTCCACCCAAAAAAGAGCATTTACTCATCCTCATGTCATTCTAAGCAGAACACAAAAGAAGATATTTTGAAGAATGTCTGTTACCAAACAACATTGACTCCCCATTGACTTCCACTGTATGAACACAAAACCACTGCGACATTTCTCAAAATATCTTATGTTGTGTTCAACTGAAGAAAGAGTCACATACAGATTTACAACCACACGAGGAGGTATAAATGATGACATCATTTTTATTTTTAGGTGAACTATGGCTTTAACAAGAGATGCAGTAAGTTACCCTTATAGAATGTGCAAAATTGTAGTGTTCAAGAAGAATAAGAGCAATCTCTAAATAAGCCATTTCTCATAACATTATTTATGGTCCACCACACAAAATAAAAAGCGAATCTACGAAAATGGTCTGTGTGATGTTGCTGTACCTGATCGATCATTGACTGTTTTTATGTTTTGTGAGTCTCTTGATGTCCTGCACATTCTTCTGTGTTTGAGCCCTTTCCAAATGTGACTGTATGATGTTGAGATCCATCTTTTCACACTGAGGGCATTTGAGAAACTCATAACGAAATGCAACACAATACATTATGAGACAGGTGTTTGGATGATCGGCAAAATTGTCCGTGTTTTTCATTAAATAAACAATACAGAAGACAAAATAAATTGTGTTTCAAGACAATAACGTACTAAACATGCATATAGAGTCGGTTTCAAAGCGACAACATAAACACCTTAACTTCCGGTACACATTCACAAACAATAGAGGGCCTGTATTGTATTATTTCTGATAACAATCAAAAGAAACCGAGAAGAATCGTTACTTGACTAAACTCGTCTCTCCAACATTTTGAATTTAGACTGCGATACCAAGCTCGACCACTAGATGTCACACAGCACATTTTCTTTAAATGCGACCAAACTACAGGACCCATTCAACAAACTGTGTATTTAATAAAATGATCATACAACAAAATTTAACAAATCGTTTATTTAATACAATTATTATACAGTGAAATAATAGTACAAATTTAATATGAACATAAATTAAATCAAATATAGTTATATTATTAGACACTGGCGAAACACAGACCGGATCGTTAACTGGGGGTCGCGCGCCGGTCTACAGTAAAAAAAAAAAAACCTTACATTTGTGAACATGTGGCAGTACTTCTTTAGACTGCAATCCGCTGTCATGAACTCAGCCTCTTCCATCCAAACACCGGATCAAAGCCGCATTAAATACCAGGAGTGCACGCTAATCTGTCTCGCCTGCTTGTAATCGAATCACCTAAAACAGATGTTAATACCAGATGCAAACAGGGCCAATGATGCCTTAAAATGACGCCATGCAGACAGCTCACTCGGTGGCACTGCACCTCATATTTGGCTCTCAGGTCAAAAATAAATCTAATCTCATGATGAATCTTTGTGTTTTGCTATAATCATTGTGTTTTCACACCATCTAACATTTGCATGCTTTGCCTTTCCACATCCTCCATTAATAACCCCATTTTCTCATATTTCTCTCTTTCTCGCTAAAATCCCAAATGCGTTTTATCGGTTGAGCGTTCGTTGTGTTGCCAGCGCATTTCTCACGGTTCAGACGTGCCACTGCATTCAATTTCGTATGGAATCTGTCACGCAGAAACATTACACGACACAAATATTTATTTTTCTGTTACAGTAGCTCAAACTCCATCTGCTCCACACACTCGCACGTCTCCGGCTCACTTTTTCTCGGTTTTATCTCTCTGAACATCTCACGCACGCACGCATGAGGGCCGAGGACAGAAAACGCCTTTGAGTCTGAGAAAAACACTTCTGAACGATTGATCCTGAAATCAAAGAACAAAATCACATCCAATGAAAAAAGAAATCAGTTCGCTGGACCTCGACCGGCGGCCGAGGAGAATGTTTAGAAGAGCTTTTCAGCTGCCAAAAGATGGTAGATTTAGTTACAAGCGAGAGAAGGAAACGAGCGAGATGAAACGCACACACGCCGGACCGTAGTTCACGCCGGGACTTGTTTGTTTTCAAAGGATTTGTCACGGCTTCCTTGATGGTTCCTTTTTTGTCGCCTGGTGATAATTTTGTACCTGCGGGGCGGCACAATTATTTCATTATTTGCTCTCTGAGAAACATTTATTGCGTTTTCACCTGCTGTCAGCGCAAGAAAGTGAACAACACAAAGCGGGAACACAGAAAGTCTAATATTTACAATAATAGATGGACTGATGGGTGATGATAAGAGCACAATGCTAAGGGTTCACAGGGTTTGAATACTGTAAAAAAACTGCTTTGGAGAACAAATGAAAAACACATGAAGATATTCACTGTAAAAAATGATTTGTTTTTTGTTGTTTCAACTTAAAAAAATAAGTTACCTTGTTGCCTTAAAATTTTAAGTTAGTTCAACTTAAAAATATTAGTTCACTTAATGAATTTGTTGCAAACTCGTCGTGTTGACTAATATTTTTAAGTTGAACTAACTTAAAATTTTAAGGCAACAAGGTAACTTATTTTTTTAAGTTGAAACAACAAAAAACAAGAAATCATTTTTTACAGTGTGGAGGTGTAAAATGAATGCAGATTTGTGTAAATTTCATAGTTCATATCTTCATTAAAATTGACTTTTGATTGCAGACTTGACAAATATGAGCTCAGTTTGACACATTGTTGACATCTCTTCTCTAAAAAAACGATTTTTCTCAATATCTGAGACGCAGATGAGACTCAAGCAAGTTTTCATTTGCTCCTCATCTAGGATTATAAAGCATCAGCATTACATCACATTTCTCTTCGGTGGTCAGCGTCTGAGGGTACGGCTCATCAGAGGTGATGTATTGACGGAAACTTTTCTCTGATGTGTTGGTACCTAGTGAAGTTGTGCGTCCTCTCAACCCGAGATGCCAAGAGTGCGGCACAAAAAACCATGGTTACTGTAGTAAAACAATGGTTATCACAAAATAACCATGTTTTTTGTAAAAACCGTAAACGATGGTTACTGTAATAAAACCATGATTTTGCCCCAAGTAATCAATCCACCAAAAAACCATGGTTACTACACTTGTACCACAACAAAAACATGGTTAATTTTCGTAAGGGGTCACATAATGCTGATTATGTAAATTGAAGCATGAACCACAATGCAGGTACTTGTGTAATTTCTGAAAACGAGTCATCTTTTTTCCCTTTACTTTAAACGTCTGGATGTGACAGGCCTGGAAATGATGAAGGCGCAGAATAGACGCTCGGGTACGTGCACGTGCACACGAAAGAGCTCGTTTACATCAGCGCATGTTAGTTTCTCACCTGTCTGGTGTGCATACGCTTACATGCAAATGTTTTACGGTCGCAATCGGTTTGCGAGCGTGCACCATCACCTTCATCCCCGTCTCACCTGCTTTGCTTACACGACGAGCGCCTGCAGCCCGCGGCACCCATGCACCTTCAGTAATTAAAGTGTTTGATCTGCTTCTCTCCCCACGGAGACGCATGCGTCCCGCCGCAGCGCGCAGCTGAAACTGTGATCAGTGACCGAGAGAGAGAGACGGCCGCAGACTGACATCACTGAGACTGAAGAGAGAGTGCAGATAGCTGCGGGGTAAGAAGAAGCAGCAGAATCATTTCCTTATTTGCCCTTTATTATAGGAACAGGGCCGTCAGATGAGAACTGAAGTGC
The DNA here is from genome assembly GCF_024868665.1 of Triplophysa rosa. NCBI lineage: Eukaryota > Metazoa > Chordata > Actinopteri > Cypriniformes > Nemacheilidae > Triplophysa > Triplophysa rosa. The sequence continues at coordinate 1,742,727 of NC_079897.1, forward strand.
GTGAAGAGCCAAATTAATAATTATGACGGAATAAATATTGAAAAGTTTCTGTTTCAGTCGTCCCTTTGGGTCAATTTAAATGCATTTATGAAAGTGTAGGGATAGTTCACCCAAAAATGATAATTCGTTCCATCATTTACTGATCTTCATGTCATTTCAAACCCGTATGAGTTTCTCCTTTAGAACAGAAAGAAAGATATTTTGAAGAAAGTTGATCACCAAACAACGCTGAACGCCCTTGACTTACACATTTCTCAAAATATCTTCTTTTTTGTTCCACTGAATCATACATTCCGGTTTAAACCCCACGAGGGGAATCAATTGTAAAAACAATACATCTTTTTGGGTAAACTTTCAAGTAACCAGTGTATAAATGAGCACACTAGTGACAGTAAAGATGACTGTCTATCTATGCCGTTTTCTGCATTGTTTACAGAACAAACGGTTCACACCTGAGTGCGAGGCTTCGTCTCCTCTCCTCTCTCGTCTGGCTGACCTTGGGTGGGAGCAGATCAGACAGCTCGAGGTAGAGACCCCATCTATCTTTCAACCAGCTGCCAGCTTTTCTAAACAGGCTGGAGAAACGATCCCTCACCAGGGAGCCTTCCCAGTATGCCAGGCCCATGTGGCGTAATCGCTCAAATTACCCGAGATCCCTGAACCTCGGCTGTACCTCCAGCTAAACGCGTCTCCTACAGCACACAGATATGAAAACGGTGAGGAATATGACCATGTTGGCTCCATTTAGGATTTACTTTTTCATTTCTTTTATTTATGTTTTGTATGTTATGTACTTTTTAACGTAGGAACTGAACATCATCATCACAAATATTTGTCTGCTATATTGTAACAAAAAACCAAGAAAAACCGATCAAGGTGAAGAGCTGGGTTAGTATACTAAGTATTCGTATACTTATTTTACACCGACAATAAACTTGTAGATTTGTATTTATTCTTAGTAACATACTTAGAATTACACTGACAGAAAATATCTCAGTAAGATAAAAGATCTTATCTTTTTATAGTGATAAATGTACAATGATAGAAGTACAAGGATGAATTCTAAGTACACTTGTAGTTGCGTTTACTCTTTTGATTAACTAGCCTATTCAATACTTTTCACATGGTTTTACATATTGTCTTATAAACTTACTGTACATGTGCATGTTTATTTAGGAAAAATAACGTAAATAATATACAAATAGTAAACTATAAGTATAACATTAAGTTCACTTAAAGATAACCTACAATTGCGATATAAGAACAACTAAACTAGTAGTTTACTAAGAGTATACTTTAAAAACTACAAAATCATCTAAAATATTGAAGTAGTATGTGCATATAAGTTCAATTGTAGTGTAGTTGCAGTAAACAAAAAGCGTAGTTGTATACTTAAACTTTACTGTTACACTTAAAGTATACTGAGTGATAGTAAAAAACTAAACTAAAAAGTGGGCCAATTTAGTCCCAAGTAGTATTGAAAAAGTACAAGTACACTACAAGGACATTGATATATTAGTGTCCTTACTAGGCTACATAAAGTATACTTAAACATTTCCTTGGACCTTACGTACGTATACTTCATAAAAAACTTGAGACTTGAAGTATAATATACTTATTTTTTTGGTAAGGATATTTTGACAATGGTTCACTTACGTGCACTCTTAAAAATAAAGGTTCTTAAATGGTTCTTCACAGCGATGCCATTGAAGAACCATTTTTGGTTTCACGAAGAACCCCTCAGACACAAGAACCATGTCTTTCTTAGCCACAAAGAACATTTGTGAAACAGAAAGGTTCTTTACGGAACCAAAAGGTTCTTCTATGGCACCGAAGATAATTCTATGTTTATATGAGGTTCAAATAACTATGGTTTATTCACGTCAACGTAGAAACAAACCATTATATTTCATTCACATTTTCTCTTTGACAGTCGCTTTAATTTAAATCGCATTAAAGATTTATCGTTTTTGTGTAAGCTGGGAACTGAACCCACAACCCTGACGTTGCAAGCACCATGTTATGAGAATGCCCTATAGCTTTCCATTCTCTGTGTCAGATTACTCCTGTATATGCAAACTACATGTACGCATTCTGTTTGGTTTACATTTTCCTTCATGCATTTCATTCATTAGCCTGTTATTTTCAACACAACAGTCTCCGGTTCTGCTCTTTCTTCAACGTGTCTCCTGTCTGCTCTCTATTGACTCTCATTTCCTCCTCTTTTTATTCTCCGCTACTTCTCTCTTCCTCCATCTTCGTTACACGCCTCTCTCAGCGCAAAAACAAATGATAAGACGCGGCACTCCGGGGCTGTTTGGTCCTATGTGGTAATCAGTTTGCAAATCATTGCGGCGAGAGGAAAGCGCAAGCGAGCTGTTTGGATCACTCTGCCTTAATCTAAGAAACGTCTGGAACGGTGCAGGCCACGGAGCGTGCCGTCAGGAGTGGATTTGAGCTGCTTTAAGAGCCACAGAGAGGGAGGGAGACATATTTCTTTGAGAATGAAGCACCTCATAAACCTCTCCTGAGCTTGAATGATGACAGAATACAAAACACCGCCAGCCAAAGCTTTTCTTTATGGCGACTATACGGTGTTGTGTTCTAAATTGTGTTGAGGAAGATAATAGTGTAGACGTATAACAGACTCTAAAGAGGATTACAAACCAGGAGAAACTCTTCAAGGTCAAGACTCATGAAAACATTTCTGTAGAAAATTGCAGCGGAGGGACAAAAGAAAATGTCAGATGTTGCTCTAGCTCTGATGGAGTTCTCAGTTGTGCTTCATTTAAGTATCAACTTAGTCTCAGATTATTTTCCTAAAATAAAACAGAAACAAGTGAGAGTGTAATTGTTGAAGCACATGAAGAGGATGGAGGTGTAAAATAAATGTAGGTTGTCGAGGTCAAATAATCTGGATTTAAGTATAAATTTGATGAGAAATGTTTGAGTTGATATCGAGATCTTCAATCATATTGACTTTTGATGGCAGACTTGACCAATAAGAGCTCAGTTTGACACATTCTTGACATCTCTTCTCAAACTCTAATAGAGATATTTCTCAAGACTCTTTTCTCAAGAGAAATATCTGAGACTCAAGCAAAAATGTTCATTTTCTCTTAATTCAATCTCATTCACGTCTACGAGAAACAATAGAGATATTACAGAGATCTCATCTGTGATTTTTCATTTTCATAAGCAGATTTTGCTTATTAAGTTTTGGTTAGTCTAACAAGCATGTATTTCATTTCAATTCTATGTTTCCATCTTTGTTTGAATCAGGTTCTCTACATCTCGTGAATGTCAATACAGAAATAAACTTGCGTTGATGTTTACGAACTCATTTTCTCAACCTCAAGCACACGCTGATTAAATTGAGAAAGATCCCGAGAGAAATCTGGAAGTGAACAAACAAACAAAACTCAAAGCGAACAGTCCACATATTCAAGAAATAATTGACTCAAAAGTTAAGGCGTCTGGCATTATTTATGTTCTAAAGCCACGTGCTGTTCGTTTCTTTTTCAGTTTTTGACGTTTTTCTATACAATAACAGTCAGAGAGAGCACATCTATCAGCATAAACGTTGTTTATATGATTGGTCGGAAGGCACGATTTGGTCAAATATAGTTTAAGGGTTTTGACTGATTTATGGTGCCTTTCTTTATTCTTTTGAAATCTCGTAATGAAAAAAGCTGTGACCAACTCTCCGTCTGTGTTCATTTGAAAAATAACAGCATGCGGCTTTGGAAACAACATGGAAGTAAATTATTTTTCTTTTCACGTTTTAATAAATAAGTCAAAATTGAAGAATGCCGCAGTCGCAGTGATGGACGCATGGATGTGCAGCTGCGGCCGTGTCTGATTCCAGACTGCACCCTCTCTCTCCATTTGGCATCATGTGCGGGGTCGAGCTCAGATTGTGGACGCTCTTTGAGGAAAACTCTTTTTCTACAGACCAGAGAGGCCTCACATCTGCGGCACATGCGCAGATGCAGACGGTGACAGCTGCATTCAATAAAGCACCCTTGCATGATGGAACGGACCGGGCAGGTGGGGAGAGAGGGAGGGGACGTTACTCGCTCACCTATTAAAACCGCAGTCCTCCGGGGAGCTGAGTCAGCATGCGGCACAGGCCGCAGAATAGCCGTATGCGTAATTTCACCAAAGAGCAATTTGTTTAGGTGTCTCTCCACTTCTGCATGGAAATAACTCAAAGATGTTCTGCTGGGGCACGCGTGTGTGAATTAAGACCCGAGAAGTGTCGGTTTGTGCTCATGTATGGACAACCAAGGTCGAGCGCTATTCAGAATTGAACTGTGAAAATCCTATTCAGTTTCTAGCATTCACATTTACATTAATGGAAGTAGAATTAAAATGCATTGAGATTTATTAAAAGCATTTATTGTTAGGCATATACTTAATAACTTAATTTAATCAATGCACCTTTCACAAATTGAAGGACTTTTCATCAATTACATCCTGCATCACTTTTGAGATCTTTTTACTCTCAATTGTTTCTCTTAGACATCGATGAGATTAAATTAAGAGCAAATGGAAACTGTTTCTTATTGCTCAGACATTTCTTTCGAGGAAAAGGTGTCCGAGATGTTTCACAAACGTCAGAAGAGATGAGCTCAGATTTGTCAAGTCTGCGATCAAAAGTCAATATTATTGAAGATCTGAACATTTCTCATCAAATTGATCCAAATCCAGATGATTTTACCTCTTCAATCTACACTCATTTCATGTGTTTCAACAATTACCATCTCATTTGTTTTTATTTCAGTTAAAAAATTTAGGAGAACCATCTTAGTTGACTTAGTTGATACCTAAATGAAACGCAACTGAAATCTCCCGAGCTATGAAAGGCTGAGCAATCCCTTACGAAAATTAACCATGTTTTTTTGTGGTAAAACTTTTATGTGCGTTGATTACTATTGGCAACAGCGCCGATCCTTCCTACACGCAAACTATGCAAGTTGCGTAGGGCCCCTGCACCACCAGGGGGGCCCCCTTGAGTCCCGAATCAAAAACACTATAATGTAAACAAGACCCAAATTCAACTTTCTGCATCATGCAGTGCGTGCAGGTGATGACATGCGCATATGTGATGATGCGTCTTTACATATGGCCATGGCTTCATAACGAAGCTCCCCATCTGTAGTACAAAAACGGCAACAACGTGAAGCAAAAGAACAAGAAGGCAAGTGTTTTTGTACTATTTAGTCTCATTTAGTTTTGCCAAATTATGCAAGTGATTTACAAATTCAGTATTTGTCCACTGGCATACAGTTGGTTTGACTGTGGATGTTTGATAGTCATGAATTTAGGGACCGTCTCCAAAGTTACATACACATTAATATTCTAACTTCAATGGCTTTTACAGGGAATCACTTGAAGTCACAAAAAACCAGCTGTACAATGTTCATGTGAGTCTCAGCTACTGCAATCCACTGTATTTCGTTTGCCCAGGATAATAAGTCATTTTTGTTTAGAGAATTATTGATGTGTTTTCGTATGCTTAGCTTTCTTGAGTAAACTATATTTATCATGTTTTATTTTTGTTAATCACTTAAAAAGCTACAGAAGATGGTTCCAGAGCCAGGTGTTACTTTAGGTAAAAGATTATTTACATGTGAATCAAAATGTTAAATTGTTCTTACGTCAGTTTAATGTTTTTTTGTCTTTCAGTTTTAAGTCATTTAAGTGTGTTAATTGATTTGTTATTTTTATTTTTTTATAGTTTACAGTTATGCTTATGACAAGGGCCCCTCACAAAGGTTTGCATAGGGCCCCAGATGTCTAGGATCGGTACTGTAACCACGTTTGTAATGTTTTCAAGGTTACAGTAAAACCATGGTTAATTTTCATAAAGGATCATATTTTTCCTCTGGTATACTACGGAAGGCTAAGATCACCTGGCACGAGGCGCTGGTCTAAACTCCGTCTGTGATCGCTCAATGCGCTGCGCTCCCGCAGAGATGCTGCGGCTTTGAAGATGCACACAGACGCTGCCCTGAAATCAGATGAGTATTGTGTAAGTGCATACAAGGAGCAGTTTGCAAATGATCACGTGGAAAATGGAGCGAACACAAAAGTGCCGTCTGAGACTGAAATTAGGACGCATCTCCTGTTGCTACAGATGTGCATGTACCACATTCTTGAGTTTTTTTGTTTGCACCGCGAATCACATTCACTGTGTTTACATGCACAGATTGTCGATCTTAAGGAAATGAAAACCAATTGGAGATTTTTAATGTAGGCATACATACCAAACATCTTAACTGAAAATGCTCGTCTGGAACTCGAGCACACAGGAAAATGATCTCATACTTCTACAGACAACACAAGAGACAAGAAATAAATATTTGACAGAGAATAAAAATAAACTTAATTAAATGATATATTCTTAGTAAACAGGCCTTTAGGAATATGAACGTTTTGTTTTGTTCCTCAAACATGTTTATTCAAGACATACAAAATGATTTTATGAAGCTTTTTTCAAGTCAGACAGTCATACGGTTTTGCAAAAACATGAGGGAAAGTAAATAATGGCAGCAGCTGTACAGTAGGTGAACAATTGCTACAATATGTCATACAACTTTGCTTCTCACATAAATTCATGTTGCAGGATTTGGAAAACAAGTCAGATGAAGAAAACACAACGTTGTTGAACGTGTCCTTGACTTTCAGATACAACCTTATCCTTCCCCCGGGAGCACGATTGCAAACATGGATTCTTGTTTTTCTTCTGTGCATTCTCAACAGCTGTAATGCATTTTGGTTGAGACAAATGATTATACACATTTTCTTTTTGGTTCTGTTGTACAGGTATGAAAGAAGCGGCCATGCACGAATAGACAGCTGGACGAGAGATGGCATGAGAGAATATAAAAGCTCTGGTTTGGTGTTATTTGTGCAGGGGATGAAGTGATTAATTCAGCAAGAACAAAGACACATTGTGACTCACTAATATTACACCTCTCGTTCCCTGAACCAAGATCAGTTCATCCTATAAAGAAAATCTTTTACTCACCTCGTGTTGTTTAAGACTTGTTAGGATTTTCTTTTCTTCTGTGATAAATAAGAGAGAAGAAGAATGCCCAAGATGATTTTCGTGTAAGACAACTAGACAGTGACATGAACTGCAGTTTTCTTTTCGGTGTGCTATATTTAAACTAAGTGTATATAAATAAGTTTTCTTATTTTTAATAGTAAAAATGCTTTGGTTAATGACAGAAACCTTGGTTTATGACAACCTATATCTAGCTGGTTGCAGAGAATTTCTTCCAGGAATTGTGTTGGACAAAATCAAATTTGGTATACAATGTTGTATACAATACAATAAAATACCACAATTTTACCTTTTTTTAAAAGGCATCCATTCAGGGGTTAAATTGGGATTTGTTATGTGCCGGAGCTCTGTGGGGGATTTTGGGGGGTGCGTATACGAAGCTTATAATCTAATTAAATAAATATAAATCTAAACTAGCACAAAAGTAATAGACTGACACTGACTACATTTATTTATCATATGGGCTCTTTAAGCTCCCAAAAATGACAGAGATGTATAAAACAAAAGAACATTATGACTTATATTGTTTTCAATGATATTTGTATGTTTTTTAGTCCTTTAAGTCTAGGAGCTTGTACAGTATGAAGCATCTGTATCTATATTCTCCAAATAAAAGAACATCACGTGGGTTTGGAACAACATGAAGGTAAGTAAAGTAAATTTTGAAAGTTCATTTGTACACGATTTACTGACAAGAAAATCATTGTTGGGCAACGGAAACAGTTACAGTTACAGATGAAAAAAAATATGATTAAATAAATCTGTGACCAATTATATAAGTGTGAATATGGCAATGCTTACATTTGCATGATTTTGCATTGATCACCAAAGGGCATTAATTCAGTTTCCAGCTGAATAATGTATGCTAAACACATGAAGTAAACAACGTAACTGATGTTTATTCTCTGACCAGTTGATACATGACCTTCTAAACGCCATACTATGACCAAATACAACTTTTTTGTCTTTATTCGCTGCAAAATACTTCAAAACAAATAATCACGTTAAGAAAAGGAAATCTTTTAAGAAATACAAGGACCCTTATGCTGTTATTTCAGCACATAAATATTTATTTTCTTGCAGAAATTGTTGCACAGCTCTGTTACAAGAATATTGCTTCCTATAAAAACCATTATATAAATGTATTTGATCAATATAAAAATAAATACATGTCCAACAAGTGTATTTCAATACATTTTATAAAATCAAATTAGATTATTTAAGAATCAATTATAGTCTATGACATGTGTGCTATGTAAGCGGCGCATTTTATATAAACGTTTTGTGTAAGGAAAAGAAAGAAATTTAAGAACCAATGGGCAATTTCAATGATATCAAATCTAGTGCAATGAGTCAAAGTAAAATGATCTTTTTTAGAGTTGGGGTTTTGGGATTTTCACTGAAAAATAACAGCGCGTGGGTTGATTTTTGTCAACTGAATGTTTCTTTAAGTAAATGCACAAGAATTGGGATGTAACTAGTAAGAAAGATATTAAGTTGTTGTGGAACAACAGGAAAAAAACATGTGTTATTCTCAAGGAATTCTCTTTGTGTTGTATCATAGTCAAATAAAAAACAACATTTTAGCACGGGTTTTAGTACATCCCTGGATTTGTGGCTATCCTGCTCATGCATATGCTAAATAATGCATGAGAGAGCGAGTCATATATCTTCATTTTTTCACTGTTGTGTGGTAATGTGAATGTAGCCACTATCAGTGTTCCTGAGAGCAGGGTTTGGCTAATGTATGGAAATCTATATGAGCGTAAACAGATGCATTAGGAGCAGATGAAGACATGGAGAAAATGATGGGATACAATATTTACTGTTGCTTTACAAACAAACAACACACACACACACACGTCTGGTTTATTATCTCCGTTGGGACAGTCCATAGGCGTAATGTTTTTTATACTGTACAAACTGTATATTTTATCCCCTACCCCTAAACCTAAAGATCATAGAAAACTTTTTGCATTTTTAGATTTTAAAAAAATATTGTTCTGTAGGCCTACAATTTATAAGCTTTTGTGATTCTAATAATATTAGATAATTCACTCACCATGTCACAAGCCATCCCTGTGTTTATTTCTTCTGTCGAAAACAAATTGAGGCTTTTGAGGAAAACTTTCCAGGGTTCTTTACACGACACCAGCCGATGAATAAAGGTCTTTGCACATTCAGTCCGAAATTTTCGTATGCGTTTTTTCATATTTGGTGCTCGTTTTTACGGTGTCTCTGAATTGTCAAAACGCCTCTCAAAATGCTTGCTACAGATGTGAAAAACGCAGAAAATCGAACCCAGTCCGAATGTTTTTACGAAAATATCGGAGGCAGTGTGTAAATGTGATTGACACAACGTGAGGTCGCATTTATTTTTTAACGTGCGAAAATTTCGGACGCAAATTTCGGACTCAATGTGCAATGGCCTTAATGGTGTTGTCTAGCGAAACGATTGGTCATTTTCCAAGAAACCTAAAAAATGATATACTTTTTAAACATAAATATATGGCTTGCTCTGCCTCTGAGTGCTCCCACGATGTGCGTCCATGACTTCACGTACTACGCAATCACGTTGGAAAGGTCACGCGCGACGTAAGCAGAAGTTCTGACCCAGTGATTACGAGTGTGGAGAAAGTTGACCGTTATATGTCTTTGTGCAAGATTATTGTGTAAAATGGTCAGTTCGTGTGCATATCAGGGATGTTTAAATCTTTCCAACGTGATTGGGAAGTAAAAAAAAAAAGTATATATATATTTTTTGTTTTCTTGGAAAACAACTCACCCTTGTGTTGTTTCACAACTGCGTGCTGTTCATTCAGAAGAATCTTCATCAAGTGACACTTCGTTGTTCAGGACAAAACCAACAGTGAATGAAATCACAACCCGTGTTCTGAAGCTTCTAAAGTCACGTGCTTTAAGTGAGTAACAGACTGAAATTAACATATCAGAAGCCTTGTTTTTTTTGTTACTTATGAATCTAAATAGAAATGCAGATGAGATTTTCACATGCAAACAGGCTGTTGACTACTGTTTAGCAATGGTGAATGACGTGGGTTAATATTAAAGGGATAGGAACACAAAAGAAGATATTTTGAGAAATGTCGCAGTGGTTTTGTGCTCATATAATGGACGTCAATGGGGTTAAGTGTTGTTTTGGTTATTCAACAGGTTTGTAAAAGAAGAAGAAAGAAACTCCTACAGGTTTGAAATGACCTGATTTTTGGGTGACTTTCCCTTTAATGATCTAGTCCTGTATAGCATCAACAGAACAGAACGTGCTGTTACAAGTCTTTATATTTGTAGAGAGAGAGAGAGAGAGAGAGAGAGAGAGAGAGAGAGGGGGAGAGAGAGAGAGAGAGAGAGAGAGAGAGAGAGAGAGAGAGAGAGAGAGAGAGAGAGAGAGAGAGAGAAGAAGGGGAAGAGAGAGAGAGAGAGAGAGAGAGAGAGAGAGAGAGAGAGAGAGAGAGAGAGAGAGAGAGAGAGAGAGAGAGAGAGAGAGAGAGAGAGAGAGAGAGAGAGAGAGAGAGAGAGAGAGAGAGAGAGAGAGAGAGAGAGAGAGAGAGAGAGAGAGAGAGAGAGAGAGAGAGAGAGAGAGAGAGAGAGAGAGAGAGAGAGAGAGAGAGAGAGAGAGAGAGAGAGAGAGAGAGAGAGAGAGAGAGAGAGAGAGAGAGAGAGAGAGAGAGACAGAGAGAGAGAGAGAGAGAGAGAGAGAGAGAGAGAGAGAGAGAGAGAGAGAGAGAGAGAGAGAGAGAGAGAGAGAGAGAGAGAGAGAGAGAGAGAGAGAGAGAGAGAGAGAGAGAGAGAGAGAGAGAGAGAGAGAGAGAGAGAGAGAGAGAGAGAGAGAGAGAGAGAGAGAGAGAGAGAGAGAGAGAGAGAGAGAGAGAGAGAGAGAGAGAGAGAGAGAGAGAGAGAAGAGAGAGAGAGAGAGAGAGTGAGAGGGAGAGAGAGAGAGAGAGAGAGAGAGAGAGAGAGAGAGAGAGAGAGAGAGAGAGAGAGAGAGAGAGAGAGAGAGAGAGAGAGAGAGAGAGAGAGAGAGAGAGAGAGAGAGAGAGAGAGAGAAGAGAGAGAGAGAGAGAGAAGAGAGAGAGAGAGAGAGAGAGAGAGAGAGAGAGAGAGAGAGAGAGAGAGAGAGAGAGAGAGAGAGAGAGAGAGGAGAGAGAGAGAGAGAGAGAGAGAGAGAGAGAGAGAGAGAGAGAGAGAGAGAGAGAGAGAGAGAAGAGAGAGAGAGAGAGAGAGAGAGAGAGAGAGAGAGAGTGAGAGAGAGAGAGAGAGAGAGAGAGAGAGAGAGAGAGAGAGAGAGAGAGAGAGAGAGAGAGAGAGAGAGAGAGAGAGAGAGAGAGAGAGAGAGAGAGAGAGAGAGAGAGAGAGAGAGAGAGAGAGAGAGAGAGAGAGAGAGGGAGAGAGAGAGAGAGAGAGAGAGAGAGAGAGAGAGAGAGAGAGAGAGAGAGAGAGAGAGAGAGAGAGAGAGAGAGAGAGAGAGAGAGAGAGAGAGAGAGAGAATTCCTCGGTATAAAACGAACGACTCCAGGTGCTCCTACAACCGGCATAACAAAGATCCAGGCGGCATGTTTGCATTGGTAGTTCACCGTGATTAAAGTCTTCATCCATTCGGCTTACACATTTCTAGAATATTCATTTTCTCAAGATGAGACGAGAGGAGATCAAGTGGTACTCCAAAGCGGCATATACTGTATGCTCCTTGTGAGCTGCCCATGTGTCCATCTAAACACTTATGAGCCTTCATTCTCCTTAGAAGTCAGTTGTCTATGTAAACAGAAGAAAGTCGGCATCTCAGTAGGTGTTGAAACAGAGCTTTGGTGTCTGTGTGTGACGGGCTGTGATTGTCACCGAGATGTTGGCATAAAATACACCTCACTGCTAGTGTATGGCAGTGATGCTGTGTTTGGGTATTGAGCTCCCCCTAGAGCTCCGACACAAGCAGAAACATCCAATGAAAAGGAAAAGTTTTATTACAAATCTCACTTCACTAAACAATCATGAATTTAACATCGTAAAAATACATACATGTAAAAAATACATACGTTTTCTTTAACAAAAGTAGTCCTTGTGTTGTTACACAATTCAGCAGCTGTACAATTTTAAAAAGCGGTACACAAGGAGACGCAGCACATTTATGGCCCATAGATGGGAAAATACTCTAAGCAGAAGATAAAAGTCCAAATAAGTTAATGCACACAAGCAGCTGTTCTTTCTGAAATAAAATGAGCGTATTTTCAAAATTTGCAGCAGAATCCACAGCCTTTGTTGTGACAGCAGTTACAGCAATATCTGCAGAGAGAGAGATGACTCTGACGCTTGCTTCTGAACAGAGCCTGGGGAAAGACCAGAAGAAATGAGATTTTAGTGACCTCTGACCCTAACTGCAACAGAAACGGTGTATTAGAGTATGTTACCGCGGTGAAGAGGTATTCGAAATGCTTGTGATCACTATTGTGTTTATACAGGCGGCAAAGAGAAGACACGTGGCCGTGTATGTTCAGTAAACAGCATTCGAAATAAACCAGTTACACACCACAGTGTTAAAGTGACAGTTCACCCAAAAATGAAAATTCTGTCATCATTTACTCACCCTCTTGTCATGTCAAACCTGTATGACTTTCTTTCTTCCACTGAACACACAAGAATATATTTTGAAGAATGCTGATAACCGAACAGCGGTGGCAGCCATTGACTTCTATTGTATGGACACTTAATCAATGCAAGTGAATGGCTCCCATCGCTGTTCGGTCAACGACATTTTTCAAAATATCTTCTTTTGTGTGCTGTAGAAGAAAGAAAGTCATACAGGTTTGACAAGAGGGTGAGTAAATGATGACAGAATTTTCATTTTAGGGTGAGCTGTCACTTTAATACTCGGGTGGTTGGTCAGTATTAATACTCGGGTGGTTAATAGTAAGGGTTAGGGATAATAATGAGAAATAGTAATAATGCCAAACGTCTTTAAAAGTCTACATACCAGTGGATTTCTCTGTTCCAGTGATGTTTCTGTACTGTGATGGTTTATCTGTGGAGCTTCACTCTTCACCTGATCCTCATGTACCTGCTTGTAGAAATATACAGTGAGATTTTAATTTAACAAATTACGTTTTCATGGCGTCATACATATACATCTAATCCCCCTAAATAAATCAGTTTACATATGAACAATTAATGAACGATATAAATGAATGAGGTTTCTTGGCATTTAACTATTAAAATGTTCATTAACAGGACGTTAAACATCATATGATGTAAGAATGTTTTTTTAGTGTTTTAAGGGATTATTAGAGGTTATTATGGTCATTGGAGAATTGAATTGAATTTTACATTACAAGTTGTATATAAATGTAAATGTAAATCTCTCTCTCTATATATAAATATATATATGTATATTTATTTATTTGTTTATTATTATTTTTATTATATACATACATACATACATACATACATATATATATATATATATATATATATATATATTACAAGAAATGGGTGAAAACTAATTCACCTTCAACAAGAAAGAAAGAAAGTAATGAAGGTGAAAAATGTTTTCTAAGAACATCTGATTCTTCAAAGAACCCACTTTAATTTTCTCAAAAAAATCAATGCACATTTGTAGGATCTCACCTGTGTAAAAGGACCGGCAGCAGTCTGAAGGATGCAGAAACAAACGACTATGAGCACAGCAGAGAGAAAGACACGTGTGAGCTTCATCTTCTCCTCTTCAGCGATGGTCCTTCTTCTTTCAAGTTTCTTCTTCCTCTGTAGACGTTCTGTGCACGACACGTCAATGCACACCAAACTAAAGGATGAACTACCTGTCTGAAAGTTCTAATGAAATGCTTCTTTAGGTTTATTCTCAGCTTATATTGCTTTGTCCTGTTCACTGGTTGTGACAGGCAGCGCTCTGATATTTATATTCAGCGCTCACAGCGTCACTTCTGCCCTGTGTCTCTTCCCGTCAACTTCTTACGCAACCGCGGGAATTCTGCGCAACACCACGAGAAGCGGCTTGAACATTACTAAAAGTTTCCACTTTGGCACAGTAATAAATCACATTCAACAGATCAAACAACTATGAAAGAAATAAAGATTTTAAAGATAACAAACTGAAATTTTAAATATAAAGCTTAATCAAAATATTAAAGGGATAGTTCACCTCAAAGGAAGATATTTGGAAGAATGTCAGTAACAAAACAGATCTCCTCCGTCATTGACTCCAAATGTATTTATTTTCCCAACTACGGGAGTCAATGGGGGATGAGAGCTGTTTAGTTACTGGCATTCTTACAAATATCTCCCTTTGTGTTCAGCAGAACAAAGACATTTATACAAGTTTGGAACAATCAGTAAATGATGACAGAATTGTTATTTTTGGGTGCACTATTCCTTTAATAAAACAATGAAAAGAAAATCGATTGTATCACCTCATGTATCATTCCTCGCCACAGCAGAGCAGTGCAGTGTTGGCTTGCTCACCGGGAGACTGCATTTATTTATTCATTTATTTATTAGATATTATTTATTATAATGATCTTGCTTGGTCTATAAACACCATGCACTGTGCTGTGTTTTACCTTTCTGTGTTTTTCTTATTTGCTCCTGTAAAGCTGCTTTGGAACAATGCACATTGTGAAAAGCGCTATATAAATAAAATTGAATTGAATTGAATGTAACCTCAAATAAAAATGACAAAAAATGGATCAAGCCTTTTCTTATTCATCCCAGACTGCTATTTTGTAAAGGACAAAACAAGATAATTGCATGACAAAGTGTGACGATACAGACTGGAAACGCCAGGGGTCTGTTAACATCCATATGCTGGAATGATCCGGAAATACTCTATAATTTCCTTCATAAATACCGTATTCAACATGCATTATTAATAACCGCAGACTTCATTAACACCAACTGAGCAGTGTACACACATTATACTAACTGTGTATAATTGTACAGCATCATAGACTCGTTCTGCTGTATTCTCAAGTCAAATCCATGAGGTGTGTGAGGCAGAGATAACCTTCTTTCTGCAAATGTTGACGTCGAGTCAATGTCAATAATGTCCATAATCATAAGACAGTTTGGCCTCATGCTGAATCAATAACCATTTCACTCATTGTTCCTCTTCTCTCATCAGAAGAATTTAAATTGCAGATTAAATCAGCAGAACGGAGGCAGAACATCTGCGGTCTATGATGTATTATTTTGGTAAGGATAAAATCTCCATTAAAAAAGGATCGGTCGAGGACGCATTTTTGGGAATAATGATTTCAAAATTTTGCCTGAATTATTTGAAAAGTACGATTATTATGCTCGATTTTTTTCTGAAATGTACTATTATATAAGTGCATTTCAATGAGAATATGAGCTTCCGCAGAGGCCATTGAGCTCCTGCCACGCTATGCTGTTGCTCCAGAATGTAATGCGTATTCTGTGCACGCCGTGTATATTTTCTATACGCACAGGATACACAGATGACCTAAAGCATTTGTCAAAACGCTCGGCGCACAACGGAGCAAGCAACACAGAATGCCACGTCCCATAATGCAACGCGCTCCACTTTGCCTTTCAGTGCTAGTGTGACCAATGAACCAGAAGTGACATCAGCCGCAATTTTTCACTGTCTCAGAAAACCCCACTAACATTCAAACTGTAAACTGGTTTCATACCGGTGGATTCCTTGGTTCCAGTTAAGTTTCTGTACTGTGATGGTTTCGTCTGTAGTACTTGCTCACGCTGTACCTGCAATGAGAAGTAAAAGGTGAGACTTTATAACAACAAATAACATTTCAATGACATCATACGTGAACATATCAGCGTAAACAGATCAGTATTTCACAAAAACAATGAAGAGACCATTGCAAACGTTCATTTAAGCAGCGCTTCTAGATGTATTGTGGTCATTTCAGTCCAGTGTCTGTTGAATTTCAACAAAATCAAACCTCAGGAGTGACGTAAAGTCATAAATACATCGAAATATTACAGTTGTATTGCTTAAAAGTGAATCTGAACTTGTGTTTGAGGTCTGAAAAAACACGGAGCATCTTTTCTGTTATTTTCACCTGTTTCTCCAGTTTTCATTTTCTGCAAATAAATGCAAATAGAAACAATATTTTTATTTGACATTCGGGAGAAATATTGTTAGTAGTTCACAGAATGAAACAAATATGACCATTTTACCTAAACACATACCTAGAAATAGTAAATTCAGAAAAACTGAAAATAATTTTGAAATGTTCTCCTAAGTTTTTTCTGCGGGTGTATATAATAAATCTATAGAATATTTTAACTGCATTATAAAAGTAATTTGAATGCAGCAGTCATGACAATAAAATGCATGTGAAATACAGTTATATCTTTTTCTTATGTTGCCCTTCCACACTTTACACAAAATCTGACAGATTTTCTTAACCTGTTCGTCATGGTGCTGTTACATGTTCCTTGTTTTAGGTGTTTTACCAGAAAAACATTGTTTCTCAAGAGTTTGACAGACACATTTGCACATTTGTTATTAAGAGACGCCAGCGCTATCAGCAGTGATCTTCTGGTCAAACAGACGCAGGCTCCAGCGTGACGGCTACTGTCAACCTGACAGGCGCCACAACCCCTCTCTCTCTCTCTCTGTCCCGGGCCAATGACCCCTCTGCCGCTTATTCTGTCCTCACCTACACGGATCTCATCTCTGCCTCCCGTCTGTCAGGAATTCATTCACTCGGATTTTCCCAAACAACGATTTTATAACCAAAACATGACAATCGATATAGCTTGCTAAACGTTTTTAGCCAACCACCCATTCAGAAGTCAACACAGCTTGTTTATGGAAACTGAAAAACACCATGGATGAGAAAAGCAAACATGAACATGATTTAGAGAGCAGATGAAACAAAAATCCCATAACGCCTTATCTTAAAGGGATTGTTCACCCAAAAAGGAAAATTCTGTCACGCTCATGTAATTTCATACCTGTATAAATGACTTTGTTCTAATGAACACAGAGAAAGATATTTGGAAGAATGTTGTGATTTTCAGTTCCGGGACATCATTGACTACCATAGTAGGAAGAATTAAATGGTAGTCAAAGGTGCCCGAGAACTCTTTGTTTTCCTAAATTCTTCAAAATATCTCATTATGTGTTCAACAGAACAAAAAAATACAATATTGTTTTCCTACTATGGCAGTGGATGATGTCCCAGAACTGAAAATTGCTCACATTCTTCCAAATATCTTTCTCTGTGTTCATTGGAACAAAGCAATGTATACAGGTTTGAAACAACCCGAGGGTGAGTAAATGATGACAGATTTGTCATTTTTGGATTAACTATCCCTTTAAGACGCAGGCACATAAAATAAACTAAATTAAAAATGACTAAGCGATAGCATCATTTATTCCAATTAATTTTGATAGATATTACAATCACATTTGTTATTGTAAATTCTTCGCCAAAATCTGCTTTTATGTTTACTTGTATAACGTTGTTTAACCTGTTTGTTTCTACTGCATCACTGGAAAAATCTTAGTAAAGATTACTTTTTTAACACGTTTAAAAAGGATTATTAAGTTAAATACACCAGGAAGGTGTGTTTAATGAAAACAAGGTCAATTACGATTTCATGTCGACAAGTCTAATGGTTATTCGCAAATATTATTGCAATGCTATGATTATATTAGACTTTATTTGCTATTTAAGCACTTGCGTTATTGGAAAAGGTCCAGTGTTTTTCTTTTAACCCATTTTTATTACCCCAGTTGTTGTTTTTATTTACGGTTGGCTGTTTTTTATTGGTTTGTTTGTGAAAGTACTGTATAAGGAGAAGAGGAGAAACACACACACTTGAGGTCAGTAAAAACGCCACCTCGCTGTTTCTCTACACATTAGACAACATCACCCGCTGTTTCTTTTGTTTGGATGGTAAGTGAGGTTGTGTTCTCAGAAGCAGAGGTGAGTGACGCTACTTGACCTTGTACATCTAATTGGTTTAGTCAGTGTTTTAACCCAGATTGAGCCCGGCACATGGTGCAGAGGTGTGGTGCGGCATGTGCCATTATCAAACATCTGATGGTCAAAACGTCCGCTTCAACAAACCACCGGAAAACTAAAGAGACGGATTCAATGGAGAGCAAATGTAAACTTTTACTTAATATCGGTGTCTCAGATATTTTTCCAAAAAAAATGTCTCAATGACAAATGTCTCTCTCATTCGAGTTTCAGAAGAGATGTCAACAATGAGTCCGTTTACATGCACAGTCTTAAGGTCTTTGCACATATAATCCGAAATTTGCGTTTTTTCGTATTTGGGACTCGTTTGTACGGTGTCTCTGAATTTTCAAAACACCTTTCAAAATCCTTGCTACGGATACGAAAAACGCAGAAAATCGAACCCAGTCCGAATTTTTTATGACGGACGAAAATATCGGCGGCAGTGTGTAAATGTGGTTGACACAACGTGAGGTCGTATTTATTTTTTAACGTGCGAAAATTTTGGACGCAAATTTCGGATTCTATGTGCAATACTCTGATTATTCTTAATAAGCTGATAACAAGTAGGTCATGTAAACGCGTAAAACGGTTTTCTTTTATCGGGGAAAGCTCATAAACGGCGTAAGCAAAATCCGCTCGGCAGAGGTTTTTTGCCCATTACTCTGATTTCGCGCTGCATATACTGTAAACGCCTTTACCGGTTTTCTCTCAGTTTTGTTTATGTGCGCATGTCTGACAGCGCTATAGTAAAAGTCCCAAACAGAAGTAATAGTAAAATAACGCATAAAAGTCCGCTCTCGAATCATGCAGTTGATAGAAACATCAAAATGAAGAACTATTGTTGCATATACAGGCACTGCGGACATGAGAAGAGATATAAAAATACAGCTTCTGACCGTTTTCCGCTGCATTTTTAATTCCTAAACAGACTATCGACGATGACGTCACTGCACGCGAGAAACCCGGCAAGTCTCAAACTTCCATGTGAACGCGGTTTTCTGCGTAGCCGGTTTATTACTATGCATGTAAACACGTGACTTTTATAAGCTGATTTTTGATAGATATCAGTTTATTTTGTGCAAGTAAACGCACTCAATGTGTCAAACTTAGCTCAGATTTGTCAAGTCTGCAATGAAAAGTATGTATATCTCGAACTCAAACATTTCTCATCAAATTGACCCAAATCCAGATCGCACACTTGTTTGCGTGAACACTCACAGACAGCAGCTGTAGACCTCTGATCCACTTACACCACACGCTGTCAAGTTTCGTCCGCAGACATTTTCATTTATGAGCTGATGGGAAATTAAATGTGTCAGATAATCAGATTCAAAAGTGCAACAGAATTTTCTTTTTTTTTTAATTCTTTTAGGATTTGAGATCCTATGTAGCTCAGTGGTAAGAGCATTGTGTTAACAACGCAAGGTTGTGGGTTCGATCCTCTGTATAAATGTATAGGATAATGTAATCAATGTAAGTTGCTTTAGCGTCTGCCAAATGCATAAATGTAAATGTAAAAAAATTCCAAACCAGTATAACTTTCTTTTTTCTGCAGAACACAAAAGATGTTATTTTCAAGAACGTTGATAACCGAACCACATTGACCTCCATTGACTTCAATTATATGAACACAAAACCACACGATTGAGGCGGAGTAAATGCAGGATTTTTATTTACTCTTTAACATTTTACATTTAAGAATTTGGCAGACACACGTATAGAAAAGGTAAACATATTTTCAGTTTGTGCGTTCACATGACCTTTGCTTAAAGGAACAACATAATATCACATCTTTTTCATTTCTGTTTCCTCTCATTTATTAGCTTTTTCCAGTATTGCTCTATTTCTCTAACCTATCTTCTTTTAATCTTTCATATCGCAATGATTTACCGAACGCACTCGTGCAAATTATTTGTCTGCTTTTGACCTTTTTGCATTTATTCTTGCAAAAGACAACGAAATGGCTGCCGTAAGAACAAAACTCAAAGATTTAAAAGTAAAAAAGAGGAGCTTGCTGGCTGGGTGTGAAGGCCCGCTGCATCGCCCCGTGAAGCACAGCCTCGCGTTGCAAACGGCTTCTCTCTTCAGTAAACTGAGACGCAACAAGCTCCTTTGTCGGGAAAGAGCCGAGACAGTGTTTCAACGCTAAGACGAGATGAGCGACGCTGGGGAATAGAGGCATGAAACTGTATAAATAAATAAGAACGACAAGCTCCCTGGCTGTAATCGCCCGACACAAAACCCAGCAGCCGATAGAAAGCACGGCAGAGACAGACGGCAAACAATGGTTTCTGCTGAAACGGTATTACGGTGCTGTAAAATCCATCCACGGCAACACAAAAGAGATGGGCAGCGTACGGCAGAGTTCACCGGCGGTCTGACATGAGCGTTGCGCCGCAACAATGAACTGCTTCTGAGGAACATAGTGAGATGTCGTGAGGTGTACTAAAGCGAGCGACGGCCCTAAACGCTTAAACGTCTCAGATTTTTGTGCAATAGATAGCTTTTGTGTGCTTTTCTGAGCAAAACGTTGCCTTTGAACTCGAGTGGCTGGTATTGCAGGCTCAAATCCTACAGAGTTTCACACCGTGCTATAGAAAAGACGTACAGAAGACAGTATTGTTCCTACGATCTGCAAAAACAAGGAAACTGGACAGACAATCAGAGACAGACAGACAGATGGAGACAGACAGAGAGTTTTTCAAGAAAGAAAGAAAGAAAGAAAGAAAGAGAGAAAGAAAGAAAGAAAGACAGACAGACAGACAGAGAGAGAGAGAGAGAGAGAGAGAGAGAGAGAGAGAGAGAGAGAGACAGCTGGAGACATAAGACAGACAGGCTGTTGGATAGATACATAGATGGATGGACTGTCAGACAGATAAACAGATAGAGACAGACAGATATTTCTGTGAGACAGACAGAAAGACAGACAGCTTTCATGGGTTATGGGTTCAAGCCCAGGAATTGCTCATACTTACAAATGTATAGTATAATGCAATGTAAGTCGCTTTGGATAAAAGCATCTGCCAAATGCATAAATGTCAAAGATATAAAGAAAAAACAGACCTATTGATGGACAGACAGACAGACATATAGAGAGAGAGGCAGACAGATCAATAGTCGGATGGATACATAGATGGATTGGATACATCCAGCTGGAGACAAAGACAGACAGACAGACTGATAGATACATAGATAGAGAGATAGACAGCTGGATAGATACATAGATGGAAAGATAGACAGACAGACAGACATAAATACTGATGGACAGACAGACAGAAATACTGATGGACAGACAGACAGATATGGTAGATTAATAGATAGGCAGACAGACCGACAAAGAAACACAGACAGACAGACAGAAATACTGATGGACAGACAGACAGACACCGACAGACAGAAATACTGATGGACAGACAGACAGACAGACAGACAAACAGACAGATAGACAGAGACAGACAGAAATACTGATGGACAGACAGACAGATATGGTAGATTAATAGACAGGCAGACAGACCGACAAAGAAACACAGACAGACAGACAGAAATACTGATGGACAGACAGACAGACAGAAATACTGATGGATGGATGGATGGACAGACAGACAGACCGACAAAGAAACACAGAAAGTCGAACAGAAAAATAGGTTGATAGACAGACAGACAGACACAGACAGACAGAAATACTGATGGACAGACAGACAGATATGGTAGATTAATAGACAGACAGACAGACAGAAAGTTGAACAGAAACATAGGTTGATAGACAGACAGATAGACGGACAGGCAGACAGATATGAATATAAATATAAAATATGAATCATCGTTAAATGGACATGAAGAAGAGAGGTGGTGTTTACATGTTTTTGTTGTAATCCTATAGCCGCAAACATTAGAGGCGACAGACACGCTGATGTCCTAATAGACGACGGGTCCATAGATCAGTCACGTCAAACAGAAGAGGGGACACACAGACGCCTGTCTCTATGTGTGTGTCTGACTGACTGGCTGGTCGGCTGGCGGCTGACAGACGTGCCAAAAGAGAAGACGGGAAAGAACCAGACCACAAAGTCAAGGTGAAGCAGTGATGACCTCTAAAAAAGACGAAAAACAGGTCATGAACAGATTTACAACTTAAAAATATATATCTTATAATCTATTAGTATATCGTACGATATAACATTTGTTATGATAAGTCTTAAATATTTTGGGGGGAAATTCTTCCATTTCGCAATGCATGGTAGGAATCGATGCTGCTTTATCTCCATGGTAACAAGGTCTTCTCTTATTGGTTGATGTGTCTTGAAGATTACGGCTAATGTAGTTTCTCTAAAAACAAAACAAGTTTTTTTTTTATTAAACCAAGATCAATTCACGTTTCTGGCAACACATTCCATTTCATATGATGCAGAGTTCTCTATTCTTGCCTGAGCAATCTGCAATCAAACCTTTTGTACAATGATATATTTTTATTTGATCAGTTTCACATCCCTCGTATCACGCCACGCGCTTTCATCTTACATAGCAAAGTACATTCGAATGGAATCAATATTTCAGGTCTGTTTATAATAAGTGGCTTCACATCGGGGTTTTCAAACACCCTATTAGTGTTCGTTTTTCAATAATGACCAGCTGACTGTACATCATCCTTCACTTAACAACCTCAGAGCTCACAGCACGTGTGTCATGAAGGGTTTATACCGTATCGCTAAAAATCAATTCCTCTATGGGATTTTTTTTACTTCAGCTGCGCTCTATGGAAGACGCAAGACATCCCATAAATAAACCCAATATGCTAATAACAAAACAACACTTGGCAAACTAAGTGTTAAACCCTGAGCGTCTGACATCAGATCAATGCCAGCAGACTGATGTTTGGCATCAGGATGTCTGTCTGTTGTGCAGGTCTGAGATCAGTTCTGCTCACATAGCTGAGGGTCGTTTTCAAAACGTGTGAACAACAATGATGTAAGATGAGAAGAATCGTAATGAGCGGGACATCTCTGGAGACTGCGAGAATAAATGACGTCTGAAACAAGAAAAGATATTAGCGATGCGTTCCGTCTGATAAAATCGTCCCAGATGTGAGTCAAACCTCATTTGAAGACACAATAGAGACGGTTCTGAATTGAGAGAGATTGAGTGAGACGCGACGTACCCAGAAACTCTTTGAAAGTATTATCTCGGAGGTCATTTGTGTTAGACTGGCACATCTTTAAAATATCGGAGACAATACATCAATCACGGGAGAATTACAGGAATGATTTGCATGAATTACAGTAGCCAAAAAGGGTTTAGAGAGAACCGCTAAGTATATTACTTGTGATTTTTCTGTTAATCATAAGATCAGCTTCACAATCCTTCATTGTCTCAGGGATTCATAGAAAATGGTTTTGACAGGGTCTCTGAATTAAAGGGATACTCCACCTAAATTTTGTCATGAATTACCCTCAAGTAGTTTCAAACTTGTGTACATTTCTTTGTTCTGTTGAACACAAAGAAAGACTTTAAGAAGAAAGTTAGCAACTGAGATTTCTGGGGTGGTCAAAAAATGGTACTCCAGAACTGTTTGCTTCCTAAATGCTTAAAAATACCTTCGTTTGTGTTTAACTGAACAAACAAATATCAATACAATATTACTACTATGGTGGTCAATGGTGCCCCTGAAATCTCAGTTGCTAACATTTTTCTGTTTCTATCTTTATTTTCTTAATACAGCTGCAACAAGCTTAAAGAGACAGTTAGACGCAAAAAATCATCATATACTCACTCTCTAGTTGTTCCAAATCTGTATAAATTTCTTTGTTTGGTCAAACACAGAGAAAGATATTTGTAAGAATGCTGGTAACCAAACAGTTCTTGGACCCCATTGAATACCGCAGTAGGAAAAAATACAATGGTAGTCAAAAGTGCCCCTTTGCTTTCAAGAATGCTTATAACCTGACAGATTTTGCCCCCCATTGACTCCCATAGTAGGAAAAAATACAATGGTAGTCAAAAGTGCCCCAGAACTGTTCGCTGTTCTACATTCTTCAAAATATCTTCTTTCACGTT
The DNA here is from genome assembly GCF_024868665.1 of Triplophysa rosa. Classification (NCBI taxonomy): domain Eukaryota; kingdom Metazoa; phylum Chordata; class Actinopteri; order Cypriniformes; family Nemacheilidae; genus Triplophysa; species Triplophysa rosa. The sequence goes on from NC_079897.1 coordinate 1,766,835, forward strand.
CAACAGAACAAAAAAAATGATCAAGTAATTTTTCCTACTATGGGAGTCAATGGGGGCAAAATCTGTCTGGTTTTAAGCATTCTTCCAAATATCTTTCTCTGTGTTCATCAGAACAAAGAAATGTATACAGATTTTGAACAACTCGAAGGTGAGTAAATGACAGAATGTTCATTTTTGGGTGAATTATCTCTTTAACATGGTCAACTTGTCAAAAAAACGAGTTGAGCGTATGATGTAGTATTTCTGTGCTCGATTCAGCCCGCCAGGGTTCGTACAGGTTTCGGAAAGTTTTTTCCGAACATGAATTCCCGTTTCGTAACAAGGGTTCTTAGTCCCTTATTGGACAATTCTCCCGGAAAAGCATGCCCACACGTCATCCACCGAGCCAAAGAGCATTCCCACGCGCGAGCGTGAGAGAAAGTGCACGCCCACACGTCAACCAGCCAGCGTGAGAAAGAGCACGCCCATCAATGCCGCTTCACTAGGCTGACAGACATTTAGCTGCGTTTGTTTGTTTACTGCATTTGGGTGATGAATGTTATGTAAATGGTGGATATAACGCTGGATTTGGAGATAGTTTGAAACCGATAGATGGCATTTAAGCTCCCAGCACTAAAAGATGCCGGACATGAACCGCACGCGGTAAGTCAAATGTTTGTGTTTTGTGGGCAATCGAAGATACGAAGTATGCAATACTACTAGTACCCAAGATTAATTTGAGATTGGCGTGTGTACCTTATCTTTAATGTTAATTCTTGAACGTTACGTGATTTTGAAACAAAGTTTATTTGTTTCTAAAAGTGTCAACCGTTTTTAAACATTTTACGATCATTTTAAAATCCCAGCTATTAATATTCAGTGCCTGTTAAAGTGCATTTATTAGAATACCAAACATACCAAAGCTGAAAGCAGCACATTATCAAGACACATTTTTAATGAGTGTGATATTTACCTTTTAAAAAAGCAGTCACATGAAATAACAGATAGCAAAACAACAGAGTCCATTATTGCTCACTGATCAGTACACAAGTTGACAAAGATTTTTTTTAATTATTTGTGTGTCTGGCTTAAAGGGACAGTTCACCCGACAATGAAAATTCTGTCATCATTTACTCACCCTCGGGTTGTTCCAAACCTGTAAAAATGTCTTTGTTGTGCTAAACACAAAGGAAGATAATGTCAGTAACCAAACTGATCTCATCCCCAATTTACTGCCATGGTAGGGAAAATAAATACTGGGAGTCAATCGGGGATGAGATCTGTTTGGTTACTTACATTCTTCCAGATACCGTCCTTTGTGTTCAGCCCAACAAAGACATTTATACAGATTTGGAACAATCTAAGAGTGAGAAAATGATGACAGAATTTTCATTTTTGGGTGAGCTATCCCTTTAATTCGTTGCGTTTTTATTTTCCCAAAAATAACATTTATTTACCCACATTGCAAACTTGCATGCTGAATCCAATATGATCCTTATATGAAGGCCGCAACTCTCATTGATTGAAAGATTGAAGTGATTAAAACCACACAAAACTGTTGCACAGTAAATAACAAAAAAATCATCATGCGTGAAAGTAGATAAAATGTAAGTATATTGAAGTACTTTGGCATTTAGAAAAGTGATTCAAGTAAATCTGTCTGCACTACGTCACACTCCAAAAACACTGCGTTTGGCTAATATCTGCCGAATACACTGACAGAACAAACTGAAATATCAAAAAACAAAATGAGAGTCTATGTGGATTGCCAAAGGTCGACTGCATTTCGGTCTTTCGGTTCAAACGATAACACTTCAGCACTTCGTAACATACATTTGCTGTTTCGTCATCAAAACAGAATCTTGAGATGCCCAGTGTTAAGCAAACTAAAGTGGCTAGCTCTTTGAATATTTTGCTAGACTAAGCAACGCTTCTCAAAATGTTCACTAAAGCCACCGTCTTCTGAATGTGATCCAAGATAAGAAACTAATCCTCCCAGACGGAGCTCATTTTCCTGCGTCAGAGGACCGTTCGGGTGCTTCGGATCGGCTTTTAACATTAAATCCTAATGGCATTTTATTCCGGGCTTGTTTCATCCCACAGTGACTTTCCCCAAACAGCAGGCAGGGAGACGTTATATGAAACCAGGCATTGAACGAACAACTTAAGCACAACAACAAAACTATCATGAAAAACTGAGAAAGTTAGAGGAAGCAAAACTAAATGAAATCTTGTATAATAAAAGACGATAAAACCACATAAATAAAAGCTTGTGAAAGTAAATGTCACAGTTTAGTCCGTGTGTAAGGACGAATAAATAGTGGAGAGTGAAATGATGGTGTCTTGACCTTTGACCCCGTGTGCAGTGAGTGTCCAGACACTGAGAGAGGAGCTCTTGAGAGCTTAATACTGCATCATCTCCTGTGCTGCACTGTTTGTCTCTTTTTTCCCAGAATTCCTCAGTCATTGTGCAGAAGCATCAGGGACGGCCTCAATGCCGTGTCGCTCCAGCTGTGATCGGAGAAGAATATTCTCGCTCTTCAGCTCCTGCAACTGAAACCCACAACATAGGAAATGTTGATATTTGATCTAAAAGTCGAGGAAAATCGATCAGAAGAGCTAAATTGTTGAAATAGTATCTCAAAAGATCGAGGGACATGTTGAAACATTAGCGATAAACACATAAAACTAGAGGAAAATGTTCACGTACAAGATTTGAACACAGAGAAAGATATTTGGAAGAATGCTTGTAACCAAACAGTTCTTGGTCTCCATTGACTACCATAGTAGGAAAAATGACAATGGTAGTCAAAAGTGATCAGGAACTGTTTGCTGTCCTACATTCTTCAAAATATCTTCTTTTGTGTTTAAAAGGAAAATGTATAAAGCAATTTTTCCTACTGTTATAGTCAATGGTGACCAAGAACTGTTTGGTTACAAGCATTCATCCAAATATCTTCCTCTGTGTATAGACATTTATACACATTTGGAACAACTCGAGGGCGAGTAAATGATGGCAGAATTTTCATTTTTGGGTGCACTGTTCCTTTAAGTGTCGGATGTAAATATAAACGTTTAAGAAAATGTTAAAACAGATTTTAAAGTGAGTGTAACTTAAACCAGTTTGATCTCATAAGAATTCGTAAATATTTTCCAAGCTATGGCTTATTCGCATGTGCAAAAAGGATGATCTTTTAGAAAAAAATTAGAATGAACTTAGTCTCACCCCCAAACGTGACCGTCAATGACACGAAACCAGATCAAACTGAACTAAAATGTACGAATGGGATCATACAAATGTATATGAATTTGCCACCTCATAAAATAGTTACGAATTGTCACGATATTGCGCTGTTTAAACAGGATTTCGCTAGCTTTCTTTGGATTAAAAATAAAAATACAACAACCAAATATTGTAAAAAATGGTTTGTTTGGTGTAATAAAATCAGCCTGTTTTAAGAAAGTAGAAAATCATTTAAAATTACATTACAGCTGCTTTTGAGGCAATGAACCACGTGTAACATCATAAATGCAATTCATAAAAACAATAAACGCTATAAAATCTGGAGAAATGGAGACATCAGAGCAAAGATAAGTGAAATGATTACATCACAGGGTCACTGACCAATCACAGATCAGTTAAAGCGGTGCATACAGTACCTGCTGTCTGAGCAGATCGTGGTCCATCTGTACTCTCTCCAAGCCTCTCAATGTCTCCTGTAGACGCTGGTTATGTTCCTGAAGCTCACCGATGTAATTGCACGCCTTCGATAAGATCCCACCTTTACTCTGAGAAAAAACAACAACCACATGTAATATATTCAAAACTTATCAGTATTCGAACCCAAGACCTTTACAGCTCTACCAAAAAAGCATTCTCCCATCATGCAATATTCCATCTCTCACCGCGCTGGTCTTGGTGCTCTCCATGCTGCAGTCGGGGATGATCTTCGAAAGCGTCACAATCCAGTTGTTGATTTTGTCTCGCCGTCGTCTCTCCACTGGACGTGGGAATAAGAACCGAGGCCAAAAGAAAAAACTTGCTTCAGTCTATCAACCCTATACTGTCCTCTACTGGCAGATGCATGTCAATGCCCTCTGGGATTTGCAGAATTGGATCTGTCATTCGCAAAATTCTGCACCTGCCTCTTTTGCATGTTTGTACTTTCAGCTCCCTATAAATGCATAGTATTCGGAGAGGTGTGAAAAACATCTTAATTCAAGAACACGTTTACATCCATTGCACAAGATTTCCACCAAATCAGCAAAAGGAATCCATTGAATGCATCAAGCCTGGAGTAAGACAAATATACTAAGATTGAGAGAATCCGTTCCGACACCCGTACACTTCTTGAAACGGATGTGGTTGTCATTAGTTCGGTTATCTTCCTGCTTAGAAACCGATCACTTATTTTAACAGTTATACATCTATTACTTTTATTTTATAATACATAATATACATTTTATGACACACACACGTGCTCAAAAGCATTATAAATATAACAATTTTATATTACAAACCTACTGGCGATTATTTTCAGTTAGTATCGCTAAGGAAAGAAATCTCTATTTCTATACCCTATAATGTATATAGAAAATCTATTAAATAGATAATAATATCTATATAACTATGTATTTCATAATTGTCTGATTTTCTGAACATGGTTTTCCTGTAACGCTGCTTTACAACAATGTAAAACTGTGAAAAGCAATGTAGAAATATGTTTAAATTAAACTGAAAGCGAATGCCGGTACCTTCATTGTGTTGCGCTCTTCTCCTTTCGTCTCTAGGGGTGCGTGGACTGTCCATTTTCCTTTAGAAGTAATAAAAGATGACATTTAAACAACCATTATTTCTTTCATTTCTTCACCTCACTTGCATAAACATTAGGGGTGTAACGGTATGTGTTTTCATACCGAACCGTCACGGGTAACATTCCAAATATAGTCATCATTCCTATGCCTTACTCCCTTCGAAGGGCAGAGCCCTTGGAGTTTAGACTTTGTAGTGTATTTGCATTTGCGTGCCATTATGTATGCGTTTGGAATACACTTGGCAAAGGGAGCGACGTAATTTCCTCATTATCTTCAGCTGGCATGTTCCCGTGACAACGCAGCATAATGTTCGTCAGCAGATGTCGCTGTTTTAATGGCATAACTTAAGCATAAAACCTAACTGTTTACAAATAAACATACGTTTTATATTTTAAGAAGTTTTTAAAAGTTTTTAAATTTCCCCGTGACAGCTCGTGACGGTTCGGTTAAGATTAGGCGTACCGCTACACCCCTAATAAACATACATAACCTTTTCTTTAAGGTATAATATAAAAGAAATATTGAATTTTTTATTACAACAAACAAAGTTAATATATTTTTGGGGTTGTTTGACTTTAAATTGTTGCATGTATACATCAGTGTTGTGTTAGCCATCGAGCACCGCTGCTCTCCAAACAGAGGCTTTAAAAACGCACGTTGGTCAACTTCTCAGTACGCCAACCTCAACATCAGTTCTACAAAGCTAAAGCTGATGATGGTGTGGATTGGCAGATATCTCTGTAAAGTCTCTGTGTCCTTCCCTACTGATCTCCGGGGAGTCTCGACTCTGCCCGTGTTCATTAGGTTATAAATTAGGGTACGGAGAAGCAGCTGCCGTCTGCGAGGAGACTCGGCTCCTGTCTAATGACACAACTGTTCACTGCGAGGAATCTTCCCTCAGGTTCGCTTTAATTAAGTCACGACTCCGTCTGTCATACCTCAGAGGGCAGAGTACACAACACAGGGCTGAAACGTCTCGCAAGACGCCACAGAAGAGGCGAGAGACGCCTTAACAGTGCTAATGCAAAACAACAAAGAAAGTGGTTGTAACTCAACTTAAAGAGTAACTATTACAATGTCCTTAAAATGACATTTCATGCCGTGTGTAATGTTGCTGTGTGTGAATGTAAGCAGTCTGCCAGGTTGTTAAGCCGAAAGTTATTGGCTTTGGAAAAAGGAGTCGACTCTGAATCACGCGAACGAGTCGTCTGTCGTTCTAATTTCAGTTCTGTGTCGTATTTGCGTCACTCGGTGTAATGCCCGCCTACGTTCCATTTGTGACACTGAGACACTGTACGCGGTAAACCAATCACAGCAGACTAGACCATCTGTTTTCTGTACAAACACAAACTTTAAAGTGTTGCATACACAAAAGCAATTTTCACAAACAAAAGATCATTTCAACAATTATTGATCAGCATAAAAATAAAGTTGATTAAACAAATGTTGACCTCCTGACCACACTATGTGGGGTAAGTTGTCACAGTGTATTGTAGACCTTTCAGAATTCTACAACGATTATAAAACACAAAGCAAGTCATGAAACAGCAAAAATAAGTAAACCATTGTTTTGGCCAACAAATATTCATGAATTGTACAAATACATATCATTTAAAGCACGTGAGGCAACTTGCACCAATGAAATCTGGTTTGTTTTACCCAAATCAGACAAAAATAAAAGGTACTATTGTTCTACAAAGATGTTAAAGTTTGATTAAAACATATCTTTATTATATATTTACAGAAAAGTGACTCAAAAAAATGGACCTTTAAATTGAACTTTAAACCTTATGGCTACTAGGATATAGCTCCTGTGACAACTAGCCCCGGTCTTTTCTACAGCACAATACACTGTATGTTAGCATTCTATTGTCTAACCGCGGTGGCTCGGATCCCCGAGTCTAATAACCTGTGGGATATAGGATTCAAATTGTTGTGTAATTCAATCATCGTGCTGCAGATGTGAAAATCCTAAGCAGCGCAAAGCTTTACGTGTCCAAACAAAATAATCAAAGCGAAAGAAGCTGAAAAACAACTCGACAGACACGTGATTCTTCAGCAGGATATTTCTTCAAGCCACAGAGTGCATTTTGGTGGATGAGGGATGTTGCGACAGCACAAGCGCATGAGCAACATCATCTATTTACACAATACTTCTGCTTCCACCTTTAAACCGAATAACAAACATACTCTCAGATCATTTATCACTGAATGTGAAAACACGATCCTACCAGAAGCCCTGCTTTCATACAGTATGGATCTGCTTGTTGTTAGCGAGATCCAAGGGTTTAACGGAGAGAAAGGCACGTGCAACTCAATGCTTGTAGGCAGTTTCTCTCCTATAAGTGCCTTACTGTAAGTGCAATTCACGCTTGTTCTTACAAACTGAAACGATTTTCATTGATTATTAACAACACGAACTGAGCCAAGTTATTTTGACATATAACTGTCATTGTCCTATAAAAACAACCTGTAAGTTTCATAACACAGAAGTCCAAGTCCCATCAAATTCTGTCTCAGTATGACATCACAGCGCCACTAAAGAGAAGATAAATGTCTACATCTATTCATGCACAGTGCATAGACGCAAACATGTGGATGTGTAAAAAGTGTGGCTAAAGTTTTAAACTGCACTTTATTTTACTACACATTCAGTTTTCAACAAGACACAGTTTGACGTTTTTAGTGAAAATTAGTTCACAGCTGACTATATTGGATCCGGCATTAAAGGTGCAGTTTGTAACTTTTTTGCAGTAAAATATCCAATAACCACTAGGCCAGTGTTATATATTTTGTTCAGTTGAGTACTTACAATATCTCAATTGTTTCCAACTACTTGTAAATCGTGAGAAAATTGCCATTTTAACCAGTGACACGGACCGTGTCTGGCAATGGCATCATTTCCACGTTACCAAAGAGACTAGATGGAAAGCCTGCAACCTTCAGCGGAATGCAGGAAATGAGACTAGACGCTGTTATATGATTGGCTGAGGTGCCTCACGTGATTCGGGTAAGCCGTTACGCTTTCTCAAGATCTTGCATCTCCCTAATAACACAGTCTCAGGCGTTACCCTCGTTTCCGCTTTTACTGCCGTAGAAACCATGACAACACAGTCTCGTGGACAAAGTGTCACGTATATATTGTGATGTATGTATTTATTGAACCAGCAGATCATCTGACTAATAGTAATACATTTTATGAATTATGTCTAATGCGAATCATCCATAAACGTGATTTCTCCTTCACGTCTGATTGATTATTAGTGGTGGAGTTGAAGACGACAGTTCCCATTATTACACACTCCTTGACAGCGTCATCAAGCTACACCGTTGTTGTACACATCTGTTTTGAATGTGCGGCCATTGCGGCGGATTTTACAAACTGCGCCTTTAATGTCGCAACACTCACGTGTGAGAAATACCGTTTTTTACCATATTGCTTAGTCTCTTACAGATTAGTTTGAGCATTTATACACTTTCAACCAAAATGACCCATTTTGTTATTAAAAAATCCATTCTCGAAGCCAACAAACCAGATGAAACCTGTTCGTCGTCTCCTTTGCTACTTACGCAGTGTATGCATGAGTGCGTGGAGCTATAGTCCTCTGTGGGGCAGAATGCAGAATATCCGGAGGAGTCATCATGACGTAAAACTGACCTACAACGGACAGAAGCACATTTGCATTCATACATGCGTCTTATGACAAGGCTATATTATGTCTTAGATTTTAATCCGAGTAATTGTTCAGGCCTATTGTGATTTTATTTTTTGGGTTCTGAAAGGAAAACCCATGTACCTGTGGTTTGCGTGAGTGAGGGTTCACCTGCAGCCCGCACGGGCTGAGCTGTGGCCGTTCCCTCGCTCACAGAGGCTTCTGGGAAATATGCACATCGTGCCTCCTCTCCGGTACGCTCTCCAACAGCGCTGTCACCATTCCGAAAGGGGTTTTGAATTACTGTCTGAGAGACAACAGGTGTGTAATGGTTACAATCCGTTATATTGGCTCTTAGTCATCGATCAGTTTAATATTTATCGTCTGCTCTGATGTGTTGTCATGTTCAGCCGGCTGTTTAATGAGAGTCAGGCCAATAAACATTTCAGCGCAATAAAGAACTAGGAGCGAAACGGGACGTTACGTGAAAGTGGTGCTGATGCTGGGAGTGAGTCGGTTGCCATGGTGCCAGATTCTGTACCTGTGTAACAGCCTGCTGGCCTCCGGTGAGGTTGGCTGATGACAGAACATTAACCGCTGCTCCTCGACTCAGACCATCTGATACCTGAATCACTCGATAAGTCACCTGATGAGAAGACCGAGAGATCTTCAATGCATCTTTGCATTAGAACAGTATTAAAGTAATACTGAACACCTGTACACACTCACTTTTTTTCGGCAGAACACAAAATGAGACTTTTTGAATATGAAATATGTGCATATTTGTGTTAGGAAGGACCCCCAAATGTAAAGCTCTCAAATCAAATAATCTCATGTGATGATGTAATTGACATCTAACCTGATGTGTTGAAAGCGGCCTTAATTGATTTTAAAGCTATTTTCAGTGAATTCAGTATGAATAGCTTTTTGGTATATTTTTGGACTATTTGTTTGTCATTTATAAGAGATTGACAAACACCAACACTATAAACTATAAAACGTTGTACGAAAGACAGCTGTATGAAATGGAAAACACAATTTCCCTGTAATATCTTTGTTTTAAATAAATGCTTTCTAATGACAACAGAACAAGACACACAATTAAAGAGTTCAGCAAGGATTCCCTAAAGCTCCCAGGAGTAAGTTTTTAGCACACAGCATGACTGCATTCTTCATCTATTTAATAATCACCCCTGCAGGATGTGCAGAAGGCTGTAGATGATTTAATTTAAAGGTCTAGAACAGCACAGTTGTCTCCGAAAAGAATACGTATTTGTGAAAAACCCTTTAACAGGACCTCTGCCCAATCTGCCCGTCATGTGACTCGCCTGCTGACCGACATGTGACACCGGCCCGGTGCCAATCCCAGCTAGAGATTGATATCACATGATTGATGCTGCTAATAAGTGAAGCTCATAAAAACATTTTTAGGTTACATTCTGCCTCAAAATCTAAAGAAACACACATATTTATATTTCGTATAAATTGAGTAATTTGAGAGTTTTGTCACATTATTTTAGCAATTTAAACAGATTTCCCCCTAAACTATCATAACCAGAAGCCTTTGGGACTTACTGTATTAAATATAGTATCACGGCAAAATAGAATACAGTATTATTTGTATTCAGTCCAAGTATGCAGAAATACAAATTGGTATGTTTACCCCACATTACGGTTATTATTTAAAAAAAACTTGATTTTTAATTCCAGAGAATTATGACCGGTGCATGGTTTTGACAGCTTCCTGAGATTTAACAACAGAAGAAACTTTCTATTCTTCAGTAAATAAACCAGGCAGAGAATTGGAGTACGTCGAAATGATGAGAGGATGTTGAAAATCAAGCCCACCTGTCCGCCAGTATTTTCTGAGTGAAACTGATAGTGAAAATTGCCATCTGAAGGTCGAGAAACACTGGTGATTGCAGTGACTTTATCCCCCGAATCAACTGAAAACACACACATCAATGAAAAACAGCAGCACATAACTAACATGTAACTAAAAGATACTGAAAGAAAGATGTACAAGATGGTCACAGATTCAAGTTTCATGCCAACTACTCAGATATAAAGCAAATATTTCAGGAATACAGAGGAATTTTAGAAAACTGAAAAAAGAAAAACTGAGCATGTATCATGACACAAACATTGGGATAAAAAACAGTTTTTAAAAAGGCAATGGCATACCTTCAGGTATCTGTACAACCTTCCTTTCTTGTTGTTTATGACTGTAGAGAGGAAGATTTAAGTATGAAAAGGAAGTTGTTCTTGCAACATTCATAATAACATATTTATTTTTCCTAATTTACACACATGTAAAAAAATGTTTAACCCAAACTCAAAAAGTTCCAAAGCAACTGCCAAAAGTTGTTTTGACAAATAGAAAATGCTTCCTCAAAACACTAGATATGACCTGCTAGTTGATGAAGCGCCAATGCATTCATAATAATTGCATTCAACTTTTTCTCCGAACACACTCAACACAGCATGCAATTCAATCTATGTATTTTATCATTCGCGTGACTAGCCTGTTTATGACAAACTGAATCGCAAAATCCCTAAAATTCAATGCATTACCTCAGTGAAGTGTGTAAGTTGTGCTCCAACATGTCCATCAGTGCATGTAACTACAGCTGACACGCGACGCGAGTGGGTCTGTTGATCACGGGAACAAACACTCGGGTCATGTGAGGCTTCTTTCAACTTCATGCGGCGCTAGGTAAGCGAATCGGCTTATGACAGCAAGTATCGCGAGATCTGTGTTTTCGGTGCGGTACTTTTAAAACGCCCTCGCGATACTTCGATGTCATACGCTGATCGGTCTGCGCAACGCCGTGTAAATGAGAAAACGTAGCGTAGCAAAAAAGTTTATTAAAATCAGACTGGTTCAAATCACAAGCTTGTTTTAATCGGCAGTTGGTTACTTCAGATTGTTGACGTAAGTTAAATTATTATTTTCCGTGTTAAAAACTTTTTAAGGAATTTAAATGTTTCTAAACATCCTTTCCTACGTAAGTGACATATTCAGCTGTTTACAGTTAATACAAATATTTGGGCTTTCACATTCAAGACAGTGAGCGTGATTAGTTTTCTAATATTCAATGCAATAAGACTCCACAACTGCGCATGCGCAGCTCTCTTTCTACGTCCTGCTCTTGTTCTCAAGTCAGAAAGCTTTCGGTCTGTGATTATTTTACGTGTACTGTACATATAGCCGAAGTTTCTTTCAAACGTTTTTTTTTTTGTCCATATTAATCACGTTTTCGTTATTTACAAGTGGATTCGCTCTATTTTCATCCCCGCATTCTGCTCGAGCGTTAAGGTTAGCTAACGTTACCAGGCTCTTGGGAAACTGAGGTGGATTGTATTGGGGGTTTTTTTTGCATTGTTAGTATTGACAGGTAAAATGGATCACAATTCACATCAGTCTATACGCCGTCATAATTTTTTTTTATAAAAAAAAACGTCGTTTTATAATAAGACGCCACTTCATAGGCAAATTCGTCTGCTCATGACAAGCTCTACCTGTGCAGTGTTTGAGGAATCTACGTTAATCCACGGCAAGTAATTTATATTTTGTACTTAAGCAATAACCAACTGAATATCATTTACAGACATCAGAAACTAAATCTTCACAAATGTAATGACTGAAGGACGTCAGGTCCGGGTTTATTACACTACAGAAATCTTATGCGATGTATCATTTATTTTGGACGAATAACCCCCAGGAAGACTATACGTGCATTGACGAACACACGCCACTAGATGGCAGTGTGTTCTTTTAATCAGATTCACACGTTCCTTACACCTGAAATGACACTCTTGTCAAACACAACAGCATTGGCCCAAGGTTACACAGATATTTCGTTTTTGTCTATATTTTGTTTTAAGATTCAGTTTTCTCTGTTGTCAATATACGTTATTCCATTTTCTCGTCTCTACCTCATTGAAGGTTCATTTAAGGTGTTCTGGTAATGGACACAAAGCATTGATTTTATGTGCTACCTTGCAAAACAATACCACAATCAAGTTTAAATCCTTTCAACAGCAAAGCAATATAGTAGCTAATAGATATTATCCTAGTGAAAATCTCAAATCAAATTTATAAAACGGTCAGTTCTGGTTATAGAACCGTGCTGAAAATTCTGAGCCGAGAACAGTTTGTTATCATGCCGTGTCGAACCAGTCTCACGTGGAAACATAACTGTAACCGTTTCAGACTGTGCTTAGAACCGTTCGGCGCGATGGTGGAAAAGCGCTCTTACGAGTGTTTTCTCACCTGACACATTTAATACGGTTGAATCGCACTAGAGTTCGTTTTTCTTCTTGGTGCGGTTCGTTTGGGCAGGTGTGAATGCAGCAATAGCACTCGAGTGCACACGAAAAGCAGAAGGAGGTCTCGGTACGCTTTCAAAGGAACCCTGGAGCGGTTCGTTTGTGGTGAGAACGTGATTCGATGCAAAAAGTACTGCACTTTGTGAACTAAACCAGTTGTTGTAGTCAGCTGCACTGTGCATATGGAATGAGGACAAGTGTTTGTTGACAGTTTGCATTAGCATGGCATCTCGCGGACAAACTTTTAGTTATGAGGAGGTGCGGAGCCTCATAGAAATTTGGTCTGATGACCATATTCCATCCTAGGGATGGGCATTTTTCAATAATTTCATATTCGAATATTTGAGATCATAAAAAAGAATATTTGAATATTTGCTTAAGTTTTTATTTAGTCACAATTTCACATCAAGCTTATAATTATCATAAAATATTCATAACGCATTAATATTATATACTGTATAGGTTTTTTAATGTTGAAAAAAAGGACAAAATAGAAAAATACATAAAAACGGCATTTAAACCTGTTCTGAACGGTATATTACAAAAAGTAAACAGACAAAACAAAACGAACAAAACGCAATGTCTGTGATACGTGGTCATTTTGTTTTACATGTTCTTGATAAGAAAAACAAGCATATACAGTAGGTCTATTTTACTCGTGAACGTTCCTCATACGGTTAACAAGCTGACAGCGGAGAAAACGAGCTGCTCTTCTAACTCCCGGTAACAAAATCCATCTGACAAGAATATCTGGCTTTATTATAATGTTGATAATTAATAAAGTAAACGGGCTTGATACCATGCCGACTGTTCAGATCCTAAAATTTACCACGCAACAATTCGTTAACATTAGTTGCAGTGTGTCACGGAGAGGTCCCGTGACTATACATGAACTATGCACACTGATTCATTCTCACATACATTTACATACATATACATTAACACAGTCTGTTTGCCGGTACTGACCTGTGTAATATTGTAAGGAGATGTGGAATATTGTATGTTTAAATGTGAATTGTGTGGAGTGTAATGAAAGGGTATATTGTGTAAATGTTTGGCAAGTAGCTATAGCATTAGCGTTTGCAGGTTTTGAGTTTATGTATGGCATTATCCACCATTATTCATTATTCATTCATTCAATCATTTAGTGCACATGTAATTTGTTTTCTTACCTGCTAAATGGTACATTCCAGGGGGCGTGGCCTTGGGTTGAAAATGGCTGCTAGATGCAGCATGGTGGAGAGTGCAGTTGTGTGCTAGTCAGTGGTATGCTAGTCAGTGTGTACTCATAGTTTGATCGCATGGTTGGGGCGATTGCCTCCATGTTAATTTACAGCTCATAAATGCTTACTCCAGGTATGGGTTTGCAAATATGTTTATTTTATTTTACTTTGAAGTTTTTTTTTCTTTCACGTGTTTGTTTTGTTTTCATCTGGGATTCTTGCACTGCTTGGATTAAAGCCTTCTTTGAAACGGGACTTACTTTGTCTTGGACATTCTTATGCCTCCAGCTGCCCGAGCTATCGCTCACATATTGTTTTTTATTTTTTGGGGAANTGAATACTTTTGGATAGAACTGTGCCCTTACCTTGTGTAAGTTTCAAATATTAGAATCACGTTTACCAATAAAATTGAGAATAACTTTTCTAAATGTGCTTCAAAGCATAATTGCATAACTTCAAATGTGCTTTAAAGCATTGGCATATTTTCACAGCTCTACAGGGGCACAGGCCTCTCATTACTTGACACTTTTTTCTTTTGACATATTCTTCTAAATTAATCATTTTCAATTATTAACGTCCACTGAATTTTATGTATGATTGTATTTCCAGTTTTTTTTTTGTCAAAACTTTATACAAGATCTACCATGCTCTCCTGCAAGCTGACATTAAGAACCGTTTTCATTCGTGTCAGTGTCTTTCAAATGCCCTACAGTGTGCTTCAGTTAGCTATAAAAAACTACGAAATGTGCCATTCTGTCCTCGAAATTGACACTGAGAACTGTTTAAACTTGTTCGTGTTTATTTTCCGAAAGCAAGCATTAGTAAGTTGCAGATCCGTTTTGTAAATGAATATATGGACAAAAATGATCAATATTAAACTTAGCCCGTGTTTACACTCGACTTCTTTTCGAAGCTGCTAGCGTCTGTTTTACATTATAATCCCATGGAGTAAACCGTGTCTTCAAAAACGTCCTGAGCGCTTTTTTAAACGCCAGCGCCGGCGTCTTTTTCTGCAGCTCAGAGCGTCTTTTGAGGTTGAAAAAAGTTCAACTTTTTCACGTCAATCTCCTTTTCCCCAGCTAACCAATGACTGAGACCTGTCGTTTCCATAACAACATGCGAGGAACGTGATTGGTCGAGAAGGCTCCAGCTCGAAAAAATAAAATGGCGGCCGAAACGTCCGTTGGAGCATAGTTTTGTATAAATGTAAGTTTAATTTTCACTTTCAACAACTTCTGATTGCATTCCTAGGGAGAAATTAGTATTGTAGTCTTTAAATATGTGATTAGTTATTGCAAAGACGCTATCTGTTTGTAATTCAAATAGACTTCCGTTACGCTGATTCTCTGGGCTGCCTTCGTGCACAGACACTGTTTGTAACCAAACGCTGCCAGCGTATTTTTTTTATCTAAAAAATGACTTGGTCAACTTGTTCGTCTCAAAAAAGAAGTTAAGTGTGAACACGGGCTTAAACTAGAGATTTATACTGGGGCTAGCCACTGCCGCGGAGCAGAGCGAGGGCTCAGACCTGGACGTGTAATGTATATTGAAATATCGAAAATGTGTTTAAAAACCATATCATCGTTATCGAAATTAATTCTATCGCGATAGTTATTGAATCTTTTCCTGAAGCCTAGATTCAATAAATGGTTGATTGTACGTGCAATCTTACTAGCAGCAATAGCTTTGCCTGTGAATCCCTTTTTGTGCAACGCCATGATGACTGCAACCATTGAGGAAGAAGAATGATTTCCAGCACCACCCTCCTTTTAAAGCTAGTCTGTTATTCTAATTCAATCAGCATTACAGAGTGATCTCCAGTCTGAACATCTCACCGTTAACCAGAGAATCACTGACATGATGTCAGCTGTTTGTGGCGTTGAAATGGATCATGTTTTTTTTGGACTAAGTTCATTTTCATGGCAAAGAGACTTAAATTAATTCATCTGATCACTCTTCATAACATTCTCAGACTACTTGTTATTACACTATGACTCTCAAATACATGCGACTTACTAGTAGTTGCTATTAGCGACTCCAGCCTTGTGCCTTCGCTTCAACAGCTACTCAGGCCTTGTGTTCTGTTCATACCAGAGACAGTCACAGTGACATGATGTTTCAGACATGGTTGACTTTTTTGTGGCTTAGGGTTGACAATTGGAATTGCTTGAGTGTTTTACGTATATTGGAAGCTTACCATTGATATTTTCTGATATAGAGTCTCATAGTGTCATCGAAATGAAGGATAACTGTCAAAACGCACATAAAAGATCTATAAAATATCACAATCCTATGATACCCGAGAGGACTCTATCAGTTACATAACATGTCATATGATATGTAGTTATATGTGTCCTGAAAATTACTGACAAAAATCATGCACTAAAAATAAAACAAATGCTTTACAAATTTGAAGAGAGATCTCACATGGGTATTTGAACCACCAAATGTTAAAATCTTTGATAGTAAAAATGTAATTATTTGTGTACATTCATTTCCAAAACTTTATTGGCCTACGACTGTATCGACACTATCAGACTACTGACTGATGCATCAAATTTACGATTAAGTACCTTGGGAACCAGGGCGTTGCAACGTAATGACTGAGAATAACTTCCAGGGGAGGCATCGATGGATCCAGAAAGTCCAGACTTTGTTCCTTCATTGTTCACCTACTCTAAACTGAGTCAGTGTATGGAAGCTCGAACGAAATTGCACAGGTAACCTTTTTTCTTGCTATCATTTTACCCTACCAAATGGTGGGATATCCTAAATAATATTTCTTGGTTGTTATTTGTTTTGGTTATAGGTTTAATAGGAAGAGAAAGTGGGCTGAATCTATTTGCAAGTCATCTCTGGCTGACACATCAATCCGTCTCCGTGCAGCTTCAGGGTCGTCCACTCGAGAGCCTACAACAGACTATGAGCCTCCAGAATGTAAAGGGGAGATTTGTAGTAGTAAGAGTTTCAACTGGTCCAATCAACATTTATCCACCTCTGTAAAATGAAACGATCAACTCAACTTTATTTATATAGCGCTTTTTACAATTTTTTATTGTTACAAAGCAGCTGTACATGAAACATATTGACTATAAGCAAAACATTCAAGGTAATACAAAAAAAAATAGGTGAACGCACAGAAGACAGACATGCACACACAGGTTCAAACACACCCACATGCAAAACACAGACTCACAACTCCACACGCACAGAACACAAAATACACACACACACACACCGTTATCAATGTTGCACTGAACCTGTGTGTCAAAATGCTGTCAATTATCCATAAATCATGTAGTGTAGGGTGAATGGTTTTTCTCATGATACATATCGTCCTCTCTCAGATGAAGAAGATGCCATGATCCCTCGAGCCATCTTTAGTGAACTTCAAGTCCATCATAACCAGCTTCTGAGAGAGTGTGACAACTTGCGCACAAAATGCAACGCACTCAAAGAGGAGAACGAGCAGCTGAAGGAGGCACTGGGGAGCAGGAGATTTTCTTTCAGCTCCATCAGGAATAATGCCCGACACTTCCTTTTCTTTACTGGTCTGACCACTATCGTTTTTGAGTGGTTGCTATCAAAATTGAAAGACAGCGTTGCGGTTACGAACGGAGTTTTGGGCCTGGAAGATCACCTGTTAGTCGTGTTAACGAAACTGCGCTTGGGCGCAAGCAATACGGACATTGCCTTTAGGTTTAATGTAACAGATACCGTCATCTCCAATATTTTAAGAAACTGGCTGCCGATAATGGCACGAACATTAAAACCAATCATCACATGGCCAAGCAGGAAGGCTATTCTCAGGAAAATGCCAAGATGTTTTAAAAAGAAATACAGGCAGTGTCGGTGTATCATTGACTGCGCTGAGATTTTTATCGACAGACCTGATAATCCTACCGCTCGAGCACAGACGTGGTCGAATTATAAGCATCACAATACAGTTAAATACTTAGTTGGGGTGACGCCAGCAGGAGCAATTTCATTTTTGTCACCAGGTTGGGGTGGCCGTGTATCTGACAAAGAAATAACAACAATATCAGGATTCTTCCAACTGCTGGAGCCAAATGATGTCATTTTGGCTGATCATGGATTTTTGATTCGGGAGGACCTTGCAGCGTACGGAGCCACGCTTTATATCCCACACTTCACAAAAGGCAAGAAACGGCTCGCCGCTCACGAAGTTGACACATCAAGAAGACTGTCAAGTTTAAGAATACACGTGGAAAGAGTCATTGGTCGATGGAAGCAATTCAAGATTTTAACATCTGTAATTCCACTTACTCAGGTAGACATGCTGGATGACATGGTGATCGTGTGTGGAGCATTAACAAATCTTTGCAGAAGTGTAGTGGTTAAAAGATAGACAGACTGACCCAACTGAGATGGGTGCTAAACATGGTACATCTCCAGGGTTTTATTGTGGGATCGTTTTGTCTTTCTGCATTATTTGAATTGCTTTTTATTGACTTCGAATATTGCACTGCACTGACCGGGCATTATAATTTCTAACATCGTTTGTTTTATGACTATATATATAAGAAAATGTTTTTTATACTCGCACAGTAGTTATAGCAGCAGTAGTTCGAGGGATTGACATTGTTCTATCATACATTACACAATGAAAAGGAGTTAGTACTAACCCAGCCATGCACGTGCACTTCGCAGTCAAAATGATGTTGTTTGTCTTATTAATTCATGGTAGCCTGTGTATAGCTGCTGCGTTATGTCCTTGCCGCTGGCTAGGCAGCACGTCGGTCCACAATAATCAAAACTCCCTGACGCATGTTGACTCTCATTTTGTCTTCGTCCAATTTAGGAGGTTGAATTAATGCCTGCGGGTCC
Source organism: Triplophysa rosa (assembly GCF_024868665.1). Classification (NCBI taxonomy): domain Eukaryota; kingdom Metazoa; phylum Chordata; class Actinopteri; order Cypriniformes; family Nemacheilidae; genus Triplophysa; species Triplophysa rosa. Next base: position 1,785,685 of record NC_079897.1, read on the forward strand.
GGGAAGATTATTTTCTGCAATTCCATGCAGGGACCAGGGTACTCCGTGATGATTTTGATGTGGTCCGGGCAGTCAAACCACTCCAGCATTTGAATGACGTAGGGGATTATGGGAGGTTTTTGCAGCCGAGACATCATTTTCACTTCGGTCATATAGTCAGCCTAGAGAAAAGAGTATAAGAAAGGGTTACTTGCCTATGGTTTACTCTTTAGATTTAAAGAGCATATATTGTTAGAATTATTTGGATGGACGTTTCATCGATTTGATCTGTGTAGATACAGACCAGCTGAAATCTCTGTGGGAACTCAAGCTTTATTGTCTTTTTCATGTCTATTTCTTGTTAACTGCTGGTTCATATCAATTGTATTGTATCATAGGCCATTAAATAACTACAAATAAATTCATTATGATTGGGCGACTTACATTATCATCAGTACTGTAGTGTCGTTTTGAATCTTGTTTAAGGGCGCTTTCTCACCATTAGTTCGGTTAATTTGGTCCGGACCAATAAAAAAAAAAGATTCATTGTAGCATTTTTCAGCGGTGTTGGTTCCTTTTCACACCACACTGATTGCTTTAGTCCGTACCAAAATGCAGTCACGTGACAACACGTGGAACATGTACATCCCGCACTTGGATGTACTGCTGGCGGAGATTCTTTACCTTAACCCAGCACTGTTACACAGGTCTATTAAACCCCCTTTCCCTGAGTTTGCTAAACAATGAAAATGTCTTGCTGTTCGTGAGTTTTTGAAAGTTGGGATATAGAAATGTTCAAATATTCGATCCGCAATAACTATTCAAAAATTAAAAATGCTATTCGAATATTTGTATTTTTCATAAGAATAAAAACTGCGTCACCACATGGTGTTGCCGCTACAGAAGACCTTAGAGTTGTCACGTCTTATTTAATGCTTCTTCAGTTCATCTGTAATGATTTTATAATATACAGAAAATATAAAAAATTTGTATGTGTTCCTAAATCTTTGTTCACTCAGATCGCAAGCTTGTTTAAATATTTTAAGTTTACACACCGGATGCCCGTATCGCGTGTTATTCTCGGCTCACATATTAAAATGTTTAAAAACTGGTGACACAGAGTTTGTTAACATTACTTACATTAGGTATAAAAATTCCAACGTAATATTAAATGATTAACAATAATTCATTTATTACCATAACCTGTTCCGAGCGGTTATTCTTAGTAAATTCATATTCATTCGTTAAAAATATATTAAGTAATGCTAATTTCAACAACTTGAAACATGAAAATGTACATTTCACTGTTTAGCTTATTTAGTGTGTTAAAAATAACAGCTGGTTCCACATAATGGAAACATGTTATCGCTACTTAAATACTTTTAGTAGGATGAACTTATTTGATTCAAGTTATTTGGACATTATTTGGACATGGTTGTTTAAGTTTACTCAGTTCAGTTTAGTTCGTTTTACATTAAGTATTTGAGTAGAGATAACATATTTCAGTTGTGTGGAACCACTGTCCATAATTTAATTATGTTCGTTTAAAGTATAATTTTTTTCAGTGCATGCCGACTGATCAGATCCTAAAATTTACCACGCAACAATTCGTTAACATTAGTTGCAGTGAAATGTACATTTTCATGTTTCAAGTTGTTGAAATTAGCATTACTTAATATATTTTTAACGAATGAATATGAATTTACTAAGAATAACCGCTCGGAACAGGTTATGGTAATAAATGAATTGTTAATCATTTAATATTACGTTGGAATTTTTATACCTAATGTAAGTAATGTTAACAAACTCTGTGTCACCAGTTTTTAAACATTTTAATATGTGAGCCGAGAATAACACGCGATACGGGCATCCGGTGTGTAAACTTAAAATATTTAAACAAGCTTGCGATCTGAGTGAACAAAGATTTAGGAACACATACAAATGATTTTTTTTATATTTTCTGTATATTATAAAATCATTACAGATGAACTGAAGAAGCATTAAATAAGACGTGACAACTCTAAGGTCTTCTGTAGCGGCAACACCATGTGGTGACGCAGTTTTTATTCTTATGAAAAATACAAATATTCGAATAGCATTTTTAATTTTTGAATAGTTATTGCGGATCGAATATTTGAACATTTCTATATCCCAACTTTCAAAAACTCACGAACAGCAAGACATTTTCATTGTTTAGCAAACAACTCAGGGAAAGGGGGTTTAATAGACCTGTGTAACTGTGCTGGGTTAAGGTAAAGAATCTCCGCCAGCAGTACATCCAAGTGCGGGATGTACATGTTCCACGTGTTGTCACGTGACTGCATTTTGGTACGGACTAAAGCAATCAGTGTGGTGTGAAAAGGAACCAACACCGCTGAAAAATGCTACAATGAATCTTTTTTTTTTATTGGTCCGGACCAAATTAACCGAACTAATGGTGAGAAAGCGCCCTTAAACAAGATTCAAAACGACACTACAGTACTGATGATAATGTAAGTCGCCCAATCATAATGAATTTATTTGTAGTTATTTAATGGCCTATGATACAATACAATTGATATGAACCAGCAGTTAACAAGAAATAGACATGAAAAAGACAATATAGCTTGAGTTCCCACAGAGATTTCAGCTGGTCTGTATCTACACAGATCAAATCGATGAAACGTCCATCCAAATAATTCTAACAATATATGCTCTTTAAATCTAAAGAGTAAACCATAGGCAAGTAACCCTTTCTTATACTCTTTTCTCTAGGCTGACTATATGACCGAAGTGAAAATGATGTCTCGGCTGCAAAAACCTCCCATAATCCCCTACGTCATTCAAATGCTGGAGTGGTTTGACTGCCCGGACCACATCAAAATCATCACGGAGTACCCTGGTCCCTGCATGGAATTGCAGAAAATAATCTTCCCGGACCCGCAGGCATTAATTCAACCTCCTAAATTGGACGAAGACAAAATGAGAGTCAACATGCGTCAGGGAGTTTTGATTATTGTGGACCGACGTGCTGCCTAGCCAGCGGCAAGGACATAACGCAGCAGCTATACACAGGCTACCATGAATTAATAAGACAAACAACATCATTTTGACTGCGAAGTGCACGTGCATGGCTGGGTTAGTACTAACTCCTTTTCATTGTGTAATGTATGATAGAACAATGTCAATCCCTCGAACTACTGCTGCTATAACTACTGTGCGAGTATAAAAAACATTTTCTTATATATATTGTCATAAAACAAACGATGTTAGAATTTATAATGCCCGGTCAGTGCAGTGCAATATTCGAAGTCAATAAAAAGCAATTCAAATAATGCAGAAAGACAAAACGATCCCACAATAAAACCCTGGAGATGTACCATGTTTAGCACCCATCTCAGTTGGGTCAGTCTGTCTATCTTTTAACCACTACACTTCTGCAAAGATTTGTTAATGCTCCACACACGATCACCATGTCATCCAGCATGTCTACCTGAGTAAGTGGAATTACAGATGTTAAAATCTTGAATTGCTTCCATCGACCAATGACTCTTTCCACGTGTATTCTTAAACTTGACAGTCTTCTTGATGTGTCAACTTCGTGAGCGGCGAGCCGTTTCTTGCCTTTTGTGAAGTGTGGGATATAAAGCGTGGCTCCGTACGCTGCAAGGTCCTCCCGAATCAAAAATCCATGATCAGCCAAAATGACATCATTTGGCTCCAGCAGTTGGAAGAATCCTGATTTTGTTGTTATTTCTTTGTCAGATACACGGCCACCCCAACCTGGTGACAAAAATGAAATTGCTCCTGCTGGCGTCACCCCAACTAAGTATTTAACTGTATTGTGATGCTTATAATTCGACCACGTCTGTGCTCGAGCGGTAGGATTATCAGGTCTGTCGATAAAAATCTCAGCGCAGTCAATGATACACCGACACTGCCTGTATTTCTTTTTAAAACATCTTGGCATTTTCCTGAGAATAGCCTTCCTGCTTGGCCATGTGATGATTGGTTTTAATGTTCGTGCCATTATCGGCAGCCAGTTTCTTAAAATATTGGAGATGACGGTATCTGTTACATTAAACCTAAAGGCAATGTCCGTATTGCTTGCGCCCAAGCGCAGTTTCGTTAACACGACTAACAGGTGATCTTCCAGGCTCAAAACTCTGTTCGTAACCGCAACGCTGTCTTTCAATTTTGATAGCAACCACTCAAAAACGATAGTGGTCAGACCAGTAAAGAAAAGGAAGTGTCGGGCATTTTTCCTGATGGAGCTGAAAGAAAATCTCCTGCTCCCCAGTGCCTCCTTCAGCTGCTCGTTCTCCTCTTTGAGTGCGTTGCATTTTGTGCGCAAGTTGTCACACTCTCTCAGAAGCTGGTTATGTTGGACTTGAAGTTCACTAAAGATGGCTCGAGGGATCATGGCATCTTCTTCATCTGAGAGAGGACGATATGTATCATGAGAAAAACCATTCACCCTACACTACATGATTTATGGATAATTGACAGCATTTTGACACACAGGTTCAATGCAACATTGATAACGGTGTGTGTGTGTCTGCGTGTGTATTTTGTGTTCTGTGCGTGTGGAGTTGTGAGTCTGTGTTTTGCATGTGGGTGTGTTTGAACCTGTGTGTGCATGTCTGTCTTCTGTGCGTTCACCTATTTTTTTGTTTGTTTTTACTTGTATTACCTTGAATGTTTTGCTTATAGTCAATATGTTTCATGTACAGCTGCTTTGTAACAATAAAAAATTGTAAAAAGCGCTATATAAATAAAGTTGAGTTGATCGTTTCATTTTACAGAGGTGGATAAATGTTGGTTGGACCAGTTGAAACTCTTACTACTACAAATCTCCTCTTTACATTCTGGAGGCTCATAGTCTGTTGTAGGCTCTCGAGTGGACGACCCTGAAGCTGCACGGAGACGGTTTGATGTGTCAGCCAGAGATGACTTGCAAATAGATTCAGCCCACTTTCTCTTCCTATTAAACCTATAACCAAAACAAATAACAACCAAGAAATATTATTTAGGATATCCCACCATTTGGTAGGGTAAAATGATAGCAAGAAAAAAGGTTACCTGTGCAATTTCGTTCGAGCTTCCATACACTGACTCTGTTTAGAGTAGGTGAACAATGATGGAACAAAGTCTGGACTTTCTGGATCCATCGATGCCTCCCCTGGAAGTTATTCTCAGTCATTACGTTGCAACGCCCTGGTCCCAAGGTTTATCTAAATTTGTGCTCAGTCATAGTGTCAACACAAATATTCATTTTCACAAAGTGTGCTGCCTCAGTTTTTATGATGGCGAATTGCATATACTCCAGAATGTTATGAAGAGTGATCAGATGAATTTAATTTTATTGTGAAGTACCTCTTTGCCATGAAAATGAACTTAGTCCAAAAAAAACATGCATTCCATTTCAACCCTGCCACAAAAAGACCAGCTGACATCATGTCAGTGATTCTCTGGTTAGCACAGGTGAGAGTGTTGACGAGGACAAGGCTGGAGATCACTCTGTAATGCTGATTGAATTAGAATAACAGACTGGAAGCTTTAAAAGGAGGGTGGTGCTGGAAATCATTCTTCTTCCTCTGTTAACCATGGTTGCAGTCATCATGGCGTTGCACAAAAAGGGATTCACAGGCAAAGCTATTGCTGCTAGTAAGATTGCACGTACAATCAACCATTTATTGAATCTAGGGCTGGACAATAATTCAATAACTATCGCGATAGAATTAATTTCGATAACGATGATATGGTTTTTAAACACATTTTCGATATTTCAATATACATTACACGTCCAGGTCTGAGCCCTCGCTCTGCTCCGCGGCAGTGGCTAGCCCCAGTATAAATCTCTAGTTTAAGCCCGTGTTCACACTTAACTTCTTTTTTGAGACGAACAAGTTGACCAAGTCATTTTTTAGATAAAAAAAATACGCTGGCAGCGTTTGGTTACAAACAGTGTCTGTGCACGAAGGCAGCCCAGAGAATCAGCGTAACGGAAGTCTATTTGAATTACAAACAGATAGCGTCTTTGCAATAACTAATCACATATTTAAAGACTACAATACTAATTTCTCCCTAGGAATGCAATCAGAAGTTGTTGAAAGTGAAAATTAAACTTACATTTATACAAAACTATGCTCCAACGGACGTTTCGGCCGCCATTTTATTTTTTCGAGCTGGAGCCTTCTCGACCAATCACGTTCCTCGCATGTTGTTATGGAAACGACAGGTCTCAGTCATTGGTTAGCTGGGGAAAAGGAGATTGACGTGAAAAAGTTGAACTTTTTTCAACCTCAAAAGACGCTCTGAGCTGCAGAAAAAGACGCCGGCGCTGGCGTTTAAAAAAGCGCTCAGGACGTTTTTGAAGACACGGTTTACTCCATGGGATTATAATGTAAAACAGACGCTAGCAGCTTCGAAAAGAAGTCGAGTGTAAACACGGGCTAAGTTTAATATTGATCATTTTTGTCCATATATTCATTTACAAAACGGATCTGCAACTTACTAATGCTTGCTTTCGGAAAATAAACACGAACAAGTTTAAACAGTTCTCAGTGTCAATTTCGAGGACAGAATGGCACATTTCGTAGTTTTTTATAGCTAACTGAAGCACACTGTAGGGCATTTGAAAGACACTGACACGAATGAAAACGGTTCTTAATGTCAGCTTGCAGGAGAGCATGGTAGATCTTGTATAAAGTTTTGACAAAAAAAAAACTGGAAATACAATCATACATAAAATTCAGTGGACGTTAATAATTGAAAATGATTAATTTAGAAGAATATGTCAAAAGAAAAAAGTGTCAAGTAATGAGAGGCCTGTGCCCCTGTAGAGCTGTGAAAATATGCCAATGCTTTAAAGCACATTTGAAGTTATGCAATTATGCTTTGAAGCACATTTAGAAAAGTTATTCTCAATTTTATTGGTAAACGTGATTCTAATATTTGAAACTTACACAAGGTAAGGGCACAGTTCTATCCAAAAGTATTCAATTCTAATAATCATATGTAGCTTTGCACACTGCTGGCATCTAGAATGATTTTGATCAGCATTGTATTGTTCATATCAGAGGGCTCTCTCAACTTCTAGCTTACATTTTACTTTTTGTAATACTACTACTACATTTTATTTATAGGCACCTTACTGACACTCAAGGACACCGTACAGCAAACAGTCAACAATAACAATCATCATTAAAGACAATTAATACAAGCTAAATACAAGTTTAAGTGCAGCAGATGATCTGAGAGTGCGAGTCGGAGTGTAATTGCAAAGGAGTTCTGCTAAGTAGGGAGGAGCCAAATTATTGAGTGCTTTATAAGCGAGGAGAAGGATTTTAAAGTTAATTCGATATTTAACCGGAAGCCAATGCAGGTGTTGTAATGTGACACAGGACTAAAGCATCCTGAGACCATTCATGTGTGGGGTTGCTTCTCAGCCAAGGGAGTGGGCTCACTCACAATTTTGCCTAAGAACACCGCCATGAACAAAGAATGGCACAAAAACATCCCCGGAGAGCAACTTCTCCCAACCATCCAAGAACAGTTTGGTGATGAACAATGCCTTTTCCAACATGATGGAGCACCTTGCCATAAGGCGAAAGTAATAACTAAGTGGCTCGGGGACCAAAACATCAACATTTTGGGTCCATAGCCAGGAAACTCCCCAGACCTTAATCCCATTGAGAACTTGTGGTCAATCCTCAAGCAAAACAAAAACCTACAAATTCTGGCTAACTCCAAGCATTGATTATGCAAGAATGGGCTGCCATCAGTGAGGATGTGGCCCAGAAGTTGATTGACAGCATGCCCGGGCCAATTGCAGAGGTCTTGAGAAAGAAGGGTCAACACTGCAAATACTGAGTCTTTGCGTAAACTTAATGTAATTGTCAATAAAAGCCTTTGACACTTATGAAATGTTTGTAATTATACTTCAGTATACCATAGTAACATCTGACAAAAACATAAAAATCACTGAAGCAGTAGACTTTGTGAAAATTAATATTTGTGTCAGTCTCAACTTTTGGCCACGACTGTACATGAATGTCATATCACGTATTACTGTACTGTGTGTCCCGTTCATTGAATGATTAAATTAAAACTGAATGATGTTATTAACTAGTGGTTCTCAAACTGGGGGCCACAGATTTTGTGGCATTTTGTGAAATCTAGACCTTTTTCATAGATTTTATGCTATCAAATATCAGAAAAATAAGACCACCAACCTAAAGAATTTATGTCTGAATATGAATATGTTTTTGGTTTAATTAAAATTCTATGTTTAAGATGACACGTCTTTATTTAGGAGCCCCAAAGCAATGCACTCTGCACACAGGGGATTTTACAATGAAAACGTTTGAGGACCACTGAGCTAAACTATGAGCATTTAGGTTTGTTTACGTTAACATGGTACTTCTGGTAACGTTAACGCTAATGTAGCTGACGTCGTGGTTGCTGCTGTTACTAATGTGTCGTTCTAAACTACATCATTGATTTTGCCTTTGTGTTTGATGAACAGTGGAGAAAACCTTGCCTGATATGAAATGAGCACTGCAGAGACGAGAATTCCCGATGATTTCGTCCGTCCAATCTGTTCGTTTAATGGCTTGCAACCATAAACTTCTACGTTTAGCTTCAAAGGGCTTCCTCGATGACGGTATTCTATAGAAATGAAGCCCATCTTTTCGGCGATTCCTATTTAGACACCCAACAGCACAACACGACATTTTTATGGCAGTTGTCTCGTCTGTTTCACGTGTTTATGGATTGTTTCCGCGCTGTTTTTCTGCCACCAGAATGCGCGCACAGCGGGCAGTGACGCAACCGTGACGTCGACTCCAAATTGGCTGTTATAACCATAGATATAAGTAACTAGATGCCGCATTCAAGCCATCCAGGCACGTAGACGTGCCCGCCATCTTGGAACTGTCCACTGACGTCACTCATAGTTGACCAGAAAGCCCCAACAATGCGCGCCATCACGTGCATTTAAATTCCTGAAAATGGGATAACCTTTCGTTGTTGTCATGTGTTAGTGAAGCAGATATAATGTTCGAGTTAACACAATTACAAATATGTTTTCATAATCATACACAGTCATCTTGATTTTGAATGTTATCGGACCGGCTCGCACAGTTCCAATATGGCGGACGATCTACGTGTAGCGGCCCATAGAAACAGATGCCAATGCGGCATCTTGTTATTTATATCTCAAACTAGGATTGTTTTGGTACTGTAAATATGTAAACCTTCTTTGGGAAAAAAAATATTGGATATTTTTGTGTTTTGATTACAGATTTGTGTGTGAAGTTTGAAAATTTACTTTTAGGTTTTGTTGAATATAAAAAAGAAGAGCCCGATATACTTTATTTGATTAATCTTATTTTGGTACTGGCTAGATGTTATATTCATAAGTGTAAATTTAATTTACACAAGCCGTGTTTCAATGCTTTTATGTAAGATGTTAAATTTATCTGTATCCTCCTCTTCTAGCACGAAAGCTCTGAAGACAGATTTTTATGCATATAATATTTTGTCATACTGTATTGGAGCCGGGGGGGGACATTTTATGAAATATAGAAATGTATCATAGATTGTATGCAATCAAACATCAGAAAAATAAGACCACCAACCGAAAGAATCGATATTCCAGCATTGTATAACTGAATATGTTTTTGGTTGAATTAAAATTCTAAATTTAAGAATATAAGTCTTTATTTAGTGGGCCGCAAAGCAATAATGCACTCTACACAAAAGGCCTTGCAACGAAAAAGTTTTAGATCATCCGCATCAACATTACACATTGTCAAATGGAAGATGAACGAGAACACATATTACATTTGTTCGTTTAGTTAAAACCGATTGTTTTCTGTGTCCAAATGAAAGCGCTCGATGTATTTGTCGCATGATGCGTTCCGCTTCTAGTTACAAAATTTACACGACCTTTAACCTACTTATCAGAGGAACGACTTTCAGCTTTATTTAGCGTTGATTTTAGTCAGAGCGCTGTTGTAAGCGCACTCGTAGGAACACATTGGACACAGCCTGGCATTTGATTGGCCGCAGCTCGGCACTTGATTGGCCGCTCGCTTATCTGACTAATTCCATTGGTTCAAGGAATGGGCGTGCGCTCAATAGCCCGCCCCAACGAGTGTCACACCAGTAAGGCTCCGGTCTGATCCTCGTCCTGAAGCTCATTCGGTCCCGCGGTAGTCCACCAGACGCCTGAACGAACACGATGAGCGCTCGAGTTCTGGTCGGAGTTAAACGGGTCATTGACTATGCTGTCAAGGTACACAGAGATATTCCAATAAACCCTTGCAAATGCTTTTGTTTGTTTGAAAATACGTGGTCTCCAGACTGTTCGTGATGTCGATGTGAGCTGACTTTAGCCCAGCTGTGCTATTGAATGAGGTAATGTTAGGTGTGAACTGGGGCTTTAGATCAAGGTCAGTCTTGTAAGTTAACTTACATGGACATGTGTTTCTTCTCGTCCACGATTTTATTTATAACAAGACAAAACTCTTCGCATTATGATCTTTTGAATTTCTTTTTTTAGTTCAAAAATGAGCTGTTTTCACATTCAGTACTGTTGACCTCGTCTGAACTCGTTACTTCTGTAAACAAGTAACTTATCTTAGGTAGCTGTACTTCAGTAAACATGAATCATGTGGTTAGTTGAGGTACCCTGCTACTCCTAAAACTACTTTAAATAGAACTTTACAAATAAAACAGCAAGTGCATACCTCTTTAAATCTTTATTTATTATCTAACCTGTACATTTTATTGATTGATTTGCTGTTTTTGAGGTTTCACCTTATCTGTCTCAATTTTAGAGGGTATGTTTGAATTTTATAAACATTACAATAACACAATAAACCAGACAAACTAAGAGTAAAATATCACGCCATGCGCTAGTACAGTGGTTCACAGGCTGGTGCATGCAAACGCTGTTGATTATATTAGATCAAACATTCAAAACAAATTTATGTATTTGTCACAAAAGTGCAGATTTCTGGAATGTAAGAGTTATACCGTGCATTTTCACTACAGCAGAAGAAATCAGCCCCTTGTCATTGCCAATTTTGCGTCACTGTCGATCCCACAGTCCACCTCAAAAGCTTGGACTGAAATGAAAATGCATATTGAAATTTTGACATTGCATTTAGATTTCATTTATTAATTTGGCAGATGCAAAAGCGACTTACAAGTAGGAGAGCATTTAACATTTTGTCAACATGCTAAACAGCACTGATAGTTTACCAGGCCATGTTACTAGGAGGATTAAAGCTGAAGTATGCAAGGGAGAGAATGAACAACTTGAAAGACAACATGTTTTATTATTATATACTTCATGCACCCTTGTTGAACATTATATATACATCTATTTAAATATCAAACAGACAGGATGAACTGAAGGGACATGTTAGATGAATACAGATTGACACACTCACCGACACGTTGATGTAACTTTTTGATTGACGGGTTTTATTGAATTGGCTTGTCATCAATACATTGCCCAATATCATCATGACGGTCTGCTTTTCAAAGCAGATTGAAACAGACTTATGTGCTGGACATTGACATGGTTTATGCTTTGTTTTGACCTCAGCTGTGATACCTTTGCATAGAAATATTGATCCAGGAGTATTGCTAAGGTTGCTAGGGGACTGTGTGCTGACACCGCTTCTATTGGATCTGACTCCGTCTGTGTCCTCCATGCTACCCTTGGCTTAAGGTTTAACCTTAGTTTCATTTAGAGACCGGCTGTTATCATCTGCCAGTTCTGCATTGTAAAGTCATCTTGATCTAGCTATGTCGTTCCTTCATTTCTGTTTCTACTAAAGATCCGAGTCAAGCCGGACCACACTGGAGTGGTCACAGATGGCGTCAAGCATTCCATGAATCCCTTCTGTGAGATCGCAGTGGAAGAGGCGGTTAAACTCAAGGAGAAGAAGCTTTTCAAAGAGGTCGTGGCTGTCAGCTGTGGTCCTCAGCAAGCTCAGGTTGGAAAAGCATTCAGTGTACACAGCGTAAACTTATCAACACAGTTTTGCTGTGCCACAGTGTCCTGATGCGTCCTATCACAGTCGTGTCTTTGTTTGTAGTTGTCGTATGGAATCGGCTGCTGGTTCATTATTTTCTTTGTAGGGAAAGGAGATTGATCTACAGCTTATCAGTAATAAGAGTATTACAGTAGGGTTTATATTGCAGGAGACGATCCGGACCGCTCTGGCCATGGGGGCTGACCGTGGCATCCACGTGGAAGTTTCTGGGAAAGATTATGAAGCACTCGGCCCTCTGCAAGTCTCCAAGATTCTGGCTGCGCTGGCTAAGAAAGAGGAAGCCAATCTGATTATTTTGGGTAAACAGGTAACTAAATCATACGAACTGTATTAATATAGGACAGGACTGAATGTTCATCATAATTTAACCGGAAAGGTAATGTTTTTTAGGCCATAGATGATGACTGCAATCAAACAGGGCAGATGACAGCGGCTCTGTTGGACTGGCCCCAGGTCAGTTTTTTTTTTTGTTTTCATCGCTGCTTCGAGCATTATCGTTACTATTCCTGCAATTTGCTAAGATTTAATATCGTTTAAGTAATCAGATTTCAATTTTTATTGAAAACCCCAGACAGCCCCATCGGCCATGACTGTGTTAACAATACAGCACACCCTTAATGGCCGAACATAGTATTTTATAACTTCATTTTTTTGCTCATAGTTTAAACATTAAATGTCTTCCTGTTGACATGCATGTATACTGCTTAAAAAAAAGTGCTGTAACAGAACATTGCTATTCAACATAAATAAATAAATCAGGATTAAGAATCAGAACTGTCCATTTTATAATATTCATTCATTTTCCAGGGAACGTTTGCCTCCGAGGTGACCATGGATGGAGAGAAGCTGAAGGTGGTGAGAGAAATCGACGGTGGTCTGGAGACCATAAAGATCAAAATGCCGGCGGTGTTAACCGCTGACCTCCGTCTCAACACGCCCAGATACGCCACACTGCCCAACATCATGGTACGGTGATATCTACAAAGAACAGAATCCCTGCAGATCGTGTCTGATAACAAGAAATAGAAATAACAAGTATATTACATTAGCTAGCAAGTTAAAAGTATGTCTAGCCAGTATTATTTTGGGTTACCAGTAGAAGAATCGTCACTTAGCTAAATGCGACAGTTACACGACCCATTCAACAAACTGTATATTTAAAAAATTGATATACGGTAAAATTCAACAAATTGTTTATTTAATGCATTTATTATACAATGAAATATTCAAATAAATGAATATTCTTATAAATTAAATGAAATATAAACAGTTATGTTATTAGCAATTAGCTAGACCGATCAACTAACTCAGACCGGAAGTTAACTTCGGGCCAGGTACATGTGTCCGATCCTATAGGTCATGGATTCGATCTCTATGAAATTCATATTCTCATAAAAAATAACGCATAGATTGAATAGTTTTGGATTAAAGCATCAGCCAAAGATGACTGTGGAGAGGGAAAAGTTTGAGATGTTGTTTCCTACATTGTTCTTTATTTAGATGACGCCCAGTCTCATACTGTGGTGTTAATGATAATATTGGAGAATTTGTGGATTTATTAAATATGATTTTAATGACTTGTTATAAAATGGAATTGCATGGTTATAGGATTAGTTGTCCTCTTATGCTTCTACAGAAAGCTAAGAAAAAGAAGATCACTACTGTGAAGCCCGGAGACCTGGGAGTGGACGTGAGCTCACGGCTGGAGGTGCTTAATGTGGAGGAACCTCCACAGAGACAAGCTGGAGTGAAAGTGGAGACTGTGGATGATCTGGTTGGCAAACTGAGAGAAGCAGGAAAAATATAGAGGTGGCAGATGCAGAAGAGCAGAGCGGAAGGTGAGAATATAGATTTACTCATAAGTGACCCCCTGTTAAGGCCCATTGTTTTCATTCTTTTCTGCAGTTACAGGATTTTCTTACAGTCTTTTTTTTCTCTATGACATCTGCAGGTCTTTTGTCACTGGTGATGGAACTTATCTCAGACTTTGAGGCCAGTAAACTTGGCGACGGCCCCATCACAAATCCAGCCCGACGTAGTTCACCATGTCTGCTCTCTTTTGGGTTTTTAACCGCTGTCTGTTTTTGTGGATGCTGAGAGACGCTGCTCCTTTAAAAGTCTATCCGCCCCACAGAGGGGTCACCAGTTTTTCTGTGCAGTTTATATTGTAGGAGTCATTAATATGGTCGGACAGAATCTTTTTGAATGCACTGATCAGCCATCACGTTCACGTTGTGTAGATATCATTGGATTTGCTTACATCATCCTCACTCGACCTGAAGGGACGTGTCATTCGTTGTGTTATAAACTCATTGCAGCATGAATGATTCACACGGTCTAATGTCTGTCTTCGGGTTGTTGTAGTTTAAAGTTGAGCATGATTTTTGACCGGACAGTGTCTCTCAGCATCAGGTCTGATCAAAAACCACAAGCGCCTCTGGATGAGTTCTGATTGTACAGTATCATTCAATGACAATAAAACATGTCGTCTTTTTCATATGTATGTCATTTTTTTCTGACTTGTTTCGCTTTGAAAGCAGAACTTGGTGCTATAAGCCATTTTGATTTTGCTGATATTTTTGAGGGAGAGTTTTGGAGATATCTATTTTTTGTTAGTAGTACTTATATCAGGTTAATGGCATTTATTTTGTAGAATTCTGCACATTGTCCCCCAAATGGAACAAGCCGCTCTAGGTTGACCTCCCCACACAGTATAAATAGTTCACCCAAAAATTTAATTTCTCACCTCATTCATGTGCTTGAAAACTTGTATAACAAAAAAAAAAGATGTTTTGAGACATGTCTCAGTGGGTTTATGTGTTCATACAATTGAAGTCAATGGGGATCAATGTTGTTTGGTTATCATCATTCTTTAAAATAAATTTTATGTTCAACAGAAGACATGAGGGTGGGTGAGTAAATGGTGGAAGATTTTTTGGGTTAACTCTCACACAGAGAATGTTGTGAAGATATCTGGTATCTCCATATGTGTCATTTTGAACATTCATTGTATCGATGTTTGCAATTTCAACTTTGCTGCAAATGGTGCATTGTAAATAGTTACAAAAACAGACCAGTGGGGCTAAATGAAGTTGTATTCATTTGAATCCTGTACAAATTTGAGCGTGCACTGCAGATAACCCAAGCAAACTAATGAAATTGATCAAGCTAATGCATTAGATGTAGGTTTGGCTAGAAACAGTTATCAATAAATTGCGCTAAATTGCCCACTTTTTGCCAAGAAAACACCTTTCTTTTTCCTGACACAGACTAAACGTCTTTTACACTATATTTTTAGAAATGATTTGATTATATGAAATCAAGGTCATTCGACTTGGGGAAAAAAAGAAAAGGCGAATTAACATTGCTTTCTAAAATACAAGAGCCATCCACAAGGGGGCGCGTGACTTCCACAAAGACGAATCCAAGTCTTCGTTTTTATGTTTATTCAATTGATTGGTACTCAGTTTACGAATGACAATCGGCAACAACGATCCCCGTAAGTTTTTTATTCATTTTTTTTTTTTTCAGTTGTCAAACCCGTCTGCGATTATTCGATCCTGATTAGAAAAGTAACAGAGATCACATCGAGGACGCGGCAGCGGATTGGATGATAATTTACACCCGAATTAAACGCTGAGAAACCTAAAAAATGAACAGCATACAGCGAAAAAGAGTCACTTAAAATAGTCATTTTAACTACTTTTTTATATAAGCTGGCGTTGATTTGTTAATGTTTCTGGTTGGAAGGTTTTGCGCAGGTGAGACGCACCTGTGCAGCTGGGGGAGGAGTCTGCAAACATTTCTCAACAAACTGCGCTCAAGGAATTCTCATCTGTTGAGATGCAATGGAGTAACATGACTTCACCTAAATCATCATGTAAAGTAAAGCAGTGACTATCAAAGCTTGGAGAACTCTATTTCCTTTGGCTTTGTCGATATGCAGACGCTTTTTGATCTGATTGTTCTTCTTTTCTGTGTTACAGGTGAGGTAAAACCTATTACTGCTCAAGGTTGTATAGTCGTTATCATTTTGTTTGTCTTCAGTAATGCAAAAATAAAAAAGCCATAGTTTTTGAAGCATTCCTTTAAAAATCCCAATGTGCTCCAGAAGCTAGATGATGTTATTATAGTTAATAACAATTTAAAGAACAACCGCATTTTGTGTGTGTGTGTAATTCACAAGGTCTGCTGTCAAATATGATAATAAAGTGGTAATATAATATTAATAGCTATCAAAAGTGTCAGAATTTCCAATGACAAGAATGTTATTGCAACATACTGTAACTTAAAACACTTGTTATACACTTTTTTCCAAATAAGTATCAGCCAATGGTAACTTAAACGTATAATTGTTTAAATTGTGATTTAGTGTGATGTTGTATAAAGTGAGAAGAACAGAAAAATGATGTCACCTCAGGCCAAATTCTGTACTAATCATTCTGTCCTGACGGATGCTGAGATGTTACATGCTAATATATCTGCTTACATAGTATACTGAATTTTCAAACACTTACGAAGACAAATGCATAAGAAGACGGAACATGTTTGCACAACAAGATTCGTGATTAATGGAAATGACTTTATTCATTCATAACTGATGCTTAGGGTCTCGAAAGCTATTTTTCTTTCCTATAATTAGGTTTTCAATTTGCCATTGATGATTTGCAGTAATGTAATACATCCCATTACGGAGTATCGCCTAAAGAGACAGGCTGGTATGATTGCCTTTTTTCCTCTTGTTATAGGTTATGTGTGCGATCTGAGCATCTCCCCGACGCGGCCCGTGTCTGTTGATGCTCTGGTTGGCAGCGATGTGACCCTCGCTGTATCTCACAGTGGAGCATCTCAGCCGGTGGTCACGTGGTTTATGGAAGGTGTTCCTGTTGTAATATGGACCGTTAGTGACTACACGTCTCCAGATGTTGCTTCGGATCACTCCAGCGTTTTGCACGTGGACCAGAACGGATCTCTCACGTTCCGAAACGTGTCACTTCGTTATAATGGAACATACACTGTAGAAATGACTAAAATAGGAGAGACGAGAGTTAGCGCCACATTTGATCTCTTGGTCTATGGTGAGTATGGAGAACCAAGTCATGTAATGATTTTTTGGCCCTTTTGTTTCCTAAAGATTGTGTCATTATTCTAGTTTTATGGTCCCTGGAAGAGTGCTGTGTATAGTTTCATTACTTGAGCTTGAAGATTCAAAACGTTTTTCAACAGATATCATCAAGAACGTGTCCCTGCACACTGTTCCGGTTGAGGCCGTTGAAGGTGCACGTGTGTTCGCGTTTCATTACAGCACAATGCAAGGTGACGCCAGAGAGGTGCGGTGGTTCTTTAATGGAGTCCGGCTGGACAATGGACCTCATTATTCCATCAATGGAAAAAACCTCACGATAAACCAGCCCAGCAGAAACGACACGGGACGATACGCTGTCGTCCTTACAAACCCGTTCAGCTCTGGGACACATTACAGAAATATTACAGTTCTGTGTATGTATTACGTTTAGTAACATTTAGTTCAATAATACATGGTGCATGAATGTACATCGAAAGACTGGGGAGGTTATTACATCAACAACACCACCCAGAACACTTCCGCATACAATTATATGGATTTTTTTAGGTTTTTGCTTAAATCACTCGATTCCTGTGACTTTAGCCGGTATGCCATCCAAAGGCTTTTATTTTCGCCCAACAATAACCCCTTTCTCCTCCGGCTGCCCTTAGATGGACCAGATATGCCGGTTCTCATGGTCAGTCCCACAAAAGCAGTCTTTGTTTCTGGAGATTCTCTGTTCCTGTCCTGTGCTGCCGAGGGTCTGCCGGCCCCCTCTGTCACGTGGATGTTCAGCGGCCGCTCCATTCCAGCATCATCAGGAGGGACCGTCAATCTCACAGACGTTACAACAAGCCAAAGTGGCGTATACA
Source organism: Triplophysa rosa (assembly GCF_024868665.1). Lineage (NCBI taxonomy): Eukaryota > Metazoa > Chordata > Actinopteri > Cypriniformes > Nemacheilidae > Triplophysa > Triplophysa rosa. The sequence goes on from NC_079897.1 coordinate 1,803,657, forward strand.
CCTGCGTGCTGATCAACCCGAAGACCGATGCACAGATGAAGAGAAACATCACCATACATGTCTATGGTACGCAAATCTAACGTCTAGATTTAAGAAATGCGTGTTAGGATGTGCGTGTAAATATTTGTGATGACTAATATAATGACGAGGCCATTCCAGGTTTTTATTTAATCAGCATTTCTAGATGTGTTGTGGTCATTCCAGTCTAGTGTGCAGGGTGAGTTTCAACAAAATCAAACCTCAGGAGTGACGCAAAGTCATCCAACAGCAATGTGAAAGACCGACAGCATGACAAGACGCATGAAAACTGTGATACAAATCCAGGTTGCCACATAAAATATAATTGTTGAACTTTTCCTAAATACGTGTAGAAATAGGACTGTTGTATTGCTTGAAAGTGACTATGAACTTGTTTTCTTTGCTGTATTTGAGGTCTGAAAAATACAGAGCATCTTTTCCGTTCAATGTTTTGTTACATTTAGGGTCTGTATGTAAATCCAAACCAAATCGAAATAAAGAAAGGTATTAAGAAAGCTACACTAGAAAATAACTTCTTAAAGCGGTTAAAGCACAAAAAACAACCAACAGGATTAAACATTTCATTATCGTAAAATTGCTATGGCTCTAGGAAGCTCCCATACTTTATCTTCATTTTCTAAATAAAAATTTGCAGAAAAAAGATTTCTTTTTGGATTTCTTGCTGAAAATATATCTTTCTGTGTATATATACTTACTATAGAGTTTTGTAAAAAAGCATTTCTATTTATATTATACTTTGTACTGTATGTGACAAACTACAACACATATCATATTTGTTTGTATCACAATATATTGTTACATCCCTATTGATGATGTGTGTTTCTGTGCAAAAAAATCTCTAATCAACCTCATTTACATGTGTCATATCTGCAGTTTTTTTATAAAGCCCATTTGGACATTTTTAAGCATATCCAAGTCATATTTACAAACAGTGACTGTTCAGAACAACAAGGGACTTTTTGTTTCTGCGTTTATTTCCAATGACTGACTCATGTTTCATTGTGACAGAAATTCCCAGCGGTGAGCCATTGTGCTCCGTTCAGGCCACGAATGAAAACCTGGGCCTGCAGTTCCTCTGTGTGTGGCCAGGGGGCGTCCCAGAAGCACGTTTGTCTTTCCCAGACTTGAGCGTCAATGACAGCGGGGAGGGAAACTTCAGTATAACTCCAAATGACATTCCGAGTTTAAATGGAGAGGAAATCATTTGTAAAGCAGACCATCCTCTCATTCAGACACAGTGCAGCATCATTCCCCGTAAGTAATACTTCATGAGATATTACTAATTCTCTTACTCATTCAGCTTGGTATCCATGCAATTTGTAATTTGTTAAATATTAGTTAATCTGTCGTTTACAAGCGTAAGCTTTGAACTGTGGGAAATGATTTTACGTGCTCTGTAGAGAAGTTTGTCCGTTTAGGGCCACTGTAGAAACAACATGGTGAATTCCTTGTAAGGGGACTGGTGGTGTGTGATAGAACTAGCTCATTCTAATGTAATAAAAACATAACGCTTCATTATGTAAGGTCTTTATACACCTCTGAACACATAGTCATGTATATTATATTGCATTTCCGTCAATAGATCTTTCATAAAATTGCACATTGGACCTTTAACGCATGTACAGAAGAGTACGTAAGGCATCCTGCAGTTTTACATTTCCAACAGAGATGGCGATAGAGGACGGATCGATGTCATGAAACTGTTTATGTGCAGGTGGTCCTGTAGATTTCCTACCTGTTATTTTCACCACCATCAGCCAGGATGAGCAGACGACCGTTGCGGTCCACTGCACTACCGAGGCGTCGCCCGAAGCCGTCGTACACTGGTTCAAAGATGGGCACGGACTGGAAGATGCACGCAAATATCAGATCAGTACGAACACGTCTCAACTCTTCATCCTTGATTTTAATGTCAGTTCTACAGACCTGGACGTCTACACCTGCACAGCCATCAATCCTCTCGGCAGCGAAACCTCGAACGTCACACTGCTCGGTCTGAAAGAGAAAATTCTGCTTACACGAGCAAGCTTAATATGAGTTGGGTTTAAAAACAGATGACGTGTTTCTTCATTTCTCCCTTTTGTTTGTTTATTCAGGCCCTCAGATCTCAGATTCTAGTATTGTCCTGAGTGACAATCGAACAGAAGTAACTTTGAATTGGGATGTGCCTCCTACATCGATCGTTACAGGTATATAAACACGGGTTACTTATTTATGATAATACACAACTGATAGATTTGAAAACGATGCTTTTGCATCTACAGGCTTTGACATCCAGATGAAAGGCCCAGACCTCACTGGCTCCCAATTTCGCACCATCCAGATGATGCCGGGCTTCACCAGGACCACCAACATCTCCGGACTCGAGCCAAAATCTTCTTATTTCTTCAGGATCGTCCCTCAAGCGGGAGGAACCACAGGAGAACGATCCGAGGAGCATCGGGTTCAACCAGGTTCCATTGCTTCTACATCTGTTTTAAAGTAGACAAAACAAACCATATGAGGTTTCAGAATGAAATTCAGTGTTGATGTTTTTACTGTACAAGACAAGTGGGTGGTAGTTTAATCAAATAAATATATATGTTTAGGAGGCTTTAAATATCCATACTGTAGCTTTGCATACACAAAACAGACTGAAACCTCAATCGTTATACACTGAAAAGTCTTTATGCATGTATGTAACGCATGTTTATGATGTTTGTGTAAGATGCTGGTCTCAGAAGGGCAGTCATTGCTGGGATCTCTGCTGTTCCGTGCAGCATCATTCTGCTTCTCTTTGTCTTGGCTTTCATCTACTGTGGAAAATGTGGTGAGTTTTGCTCCCTTCTGTTCTCTTTTTAGTCTTTATATAGATATGATAGAGCAATCGGTTCTGACTTCTCTCTTTTCTACTCTTTCAAAAAAAAAACACCTTAGCTCTGTATACTGTGATAGGCTGTATGAGACCAATTTTCTTTTATTGCACTTATGCTTTTTGTTGTCCTTATGTTGTTCCAATTGCTTATGTTGTTCCAATTGCTTCCATTGTTTCCCTCATCTGTAAGTCGCTTTGGATAAAAGCGTCTGCTAAATGACTAAATGTAAATGTAAATTTATCAACCATATTGATTTAATACAGCAATATGGTTTTATGTTCTGCAATTAAATGTAAAAAAAAACATTTTTCTTTCTAATTTGCGAAAAATGTTGTCGGTAGTTCACAGAATGACATGATCGTTTTAGCTTAAAGTGACCCAAAAATGAAAATTCTGTCATCTTTTACAAACCTGTATGACTTTCTTTCTTCCGCTGAACACAAAAGTAAGTTTAAAAAAGTAAGCCGAACAGCACTGGACCCCGTTCACTTCTATATGGACACAAAACCAATGCAAGTGAATGGGGTCCAGTCAAGAACATTTTTCAAAATATCTACTTTTGTGTTCTGCGGAAGAAAGAAAGTCATACAGGTTTGAAATGACAAGAGGGCATGTAAATGATGACAGAATTTTCATTTTTGCGTGATCATTCACTTTAACACTTTAACGCATGCTGTATCTGTAAGTAATAAATTCAGGAAACTAAAAATAATTTTGGAGTGGTCACTTTCCTGAGCTGTATGTCACCAAGAACATTTAAGCAAAAAAACATACAATGATAAATAATATATATAATAAAAGATGCATGAAACTGCTGTTGTAGTACTTGCTAGTTATTATAGTTTTGATTTGAGTTTTATTCATATTTTAAATGAGCTTTTATTTTTAGATTTTGATTTATTGGTTTATTTTTAATGTTGCTATATACGATTCATTTATGTTTATTTTATTTTTTGTTTATTATTATAATTTTACTGCTTTCTTCAGTTTATTTTTGAGGCAACGTTTCACATTTTCCTTGAGTTAAGTTTTTCCTGTATTTTTAGGTCAATATTTGATTTGATTTCAACAAACATGAACGTTTTCAAAGTTTAATTTGAGTAAACTAAAATAACCTTGGCTGGTACTACCGTATTCTCCATTCTGATCAGTCAGTGTAATAATTATTGGTCATGTAGAGCACTAATTCTGTACAATGATCCTCTTCCTCAACAGACAGAAACCCCAGATATCCCATATCAAGAGCAGTGGAGAAGGTACGTACAGTAGGCTATATAAAGACCGGTTTCAGATTCCTCGGCTGGTTCTTTATTTTTCCACAACGTTCTTTTCTCTTTTCTGTAGGTGATCTGTCAGTCTGCTGTGAATGATCCTCATCATTGTCCTCCTCCTGAGTACAGACTCCAACCGGTACCTTCTCTCGACTCCATTTGATCTCAAAACCGTATCAATGTGGCTCATCGCTGACTCTTTCTTGTGTTTTTCTTGTGTTCAGCCTGAACGCTGGACCGCTTTGCCTTACGTGAACACTCATGTGAGAAGAGCCACCACTGTGTGATTCATCATCATCATCATCATCATTTATGGACATAATGTACCCAGTAAATTCACTGATGGACTGATTTTACAGCTGTGAGCCGGTGAGTTCACAGCGTCAAGAAATGTGTCTTTTCACAACGTAAATGCTGCCCGATAGAGGAAAATCACAATCGGGTCATATTTTTATGAAAGTTTGATGCTTTATGCAACTTGAAAACAAGCTTTCATCATATACATCAGCGTTGAAAACTTTCTCCTACCTTGATTTACATCAGTAAGCTTATAGGCCTAATAATGATCGATGTGATTTTATGAGAACTGTCAGAAAATGATCAGTAGTTTTTTCCCCCCAGTGTATATCAGTGATATTTGATCACATTTATTGATTAAACATGTTTGATGATTGATCTTTTTTCCCCGGAAGAGATCTCAGTGTCTGACATGATTGACTACCATAGTTGGAACATAATTGAACACAAAATGAGATATTTTGAAGAATTTAGGAAAGGGCACTTTGACTACCATTTTAATTGTTCCTACTAAAACCTAATACCGTCGCCTGTAGGCTATGTCAGGTCAAAACGAGTCAACTTCATGCTGTAGAAAATCATCTGTTGTGTGTTCACGACCACTAACGTGTGTGTATTCGGTCACGGTGTGTAGCCGCGTCCGCAGTGAATCCAAATGTGACCCGCTCAGGCGCTCACCTTGTGCTGAATGAAAGTGCGCGCTTCAGCATGTTGTATTGACAGCAGCAGTAATGCAGCCTCTGCACATCCACAGTTCCAGAATGACCAATACAACAACAAAAAGACTCGATGGTCTTCTTTTATCCACCCTTCCCCATCCGAACCCTGAGCGCGCAACCGTCACGCGCCTCGGGCGCCCACAAGCGCATTTGTTCTGTTTTAATAGATTTTGCCACCATCGACAGAAAAGCAGAGAGGATAACTTTTTGGAATTTGGCCTAGCAGGTCCTCTTTGACGTTACGCTCGCGGCGGACTCTCACTTTCTCTCTCTCGCTCTTTCCCTCCGGGAAGGTCCACGCTTAAGCAGGTTTATTTTCCTGAAGACCCCAGGTAAGAATCATCCTGACATCTTCAGCCGAGAAGTCACCGACTGATTCAAGTGCGATGGCTTTCAGGATGAAGGTGCACGGCCATCAAAAGATAGACTGACCTTTTGAATTTGTAAAAAAAGTTGTGTTTCTTCAAAACTTGTTGAAGTGTAGTTTTATGTCCAGGATCCAAACATCTATGTCTGCAGTTCTTTTCATGGTCATTTTTTTGTTAGAAATTGTATTATCAGCATAACATTTTAAGTTTTTAAAGATTTTTTAAAGAATGTCTTTGTATTCGTTATTTCCCTCTGTAATAACTTGACTTTTTGTCTTTATAAAGAGATGTTATTTTGAGACTGATTATAAAACCTAAAGTGTAAACCCATTTTGGATTTGTTTTAAAACATAATATTTTGGAAGCTATTAGGTCCAGAATCACTTTCTTGGTAGTTTTTTTGGGGGTCATTATGTTGTATTTTACATGTAACAAGTACACTTCTGTTTATATATTGTGTGTTTTCACTGAATGTTGTTTGTGTTTATGGAAAATGAAAGACATCAAGATTACAATCACTTAGTAGTGTTAATGCTGTTTTTCCTTGTAAAACTTTGATGTTGCATTGCTTTTTTGTGGTGATAACAGTGAGTTTCAATCTGTAATTCATAACACTGAGCTTTCCATTAATATTAGTCAAGTAAATGCCATTAAATGGCAGAGAGCGCATTTAAAGGCATAGTTCACCTAAAAAAAATCTGTCATCATTTATTCACTATCATGCATGTAAACCTGTATGTGACTCTTTTTTCTGTGCAACACAAAAGAAGATATTTTGAGAAATGTCTTAGTGGTTTTGTGTTCATACAATGGAAGTCAATGGGGTTCAGTGTTGTTTGGTTATCCACATTCTTCAAAATATCTTCTTTTGTGTTCTGAAGAAGAAAGAAACGCATGCAGGTATGAAATGACATGAGGGTGAATAAATACATTTACGAGATTTAAAAGAGATTTCTGTGTGTAGTTGAGCAATTGTTCACTTAAATGTATCTAATACGTTTACCCGGTGTGTGTTAAGTCGCCACAGTTTTCCTCAGGATGTACAGTTTCATGGGAGGGGGTTTGTTCTGTGCCATCGTGGGCAACATCCTGCTGGTGGTCTCCACGGCGACGGACTACTGGATGCAGTACAGGCTGTCGGGCAGCTTCGCTCATCAGGGCCTGTGGAGATACTGCATGTCCGGCAAATGCTACACACAGACCGACAGTATCGGTGAGCGACTTTGTGTCTGTGGTTACACAAATATGACTTCTCAGAAAGGTTTAAAGTGATGCAATTTCCTAACCGGTTTAACTCGGATATAATGTCAGAAGAGGAAGTTGAATCATACAGTATGTAAAAAAGGAATATTAAAAATAAAAGTGTGGTCTTAAATAATAAGCTAGAGTTTTATAAGGGTTAAGGGTTCCTGATGAAGAAACGTCCATTTTTCAGCGGTTTGTGATTACTGGATGATGATTTTATGAATCATTTGACAGAGGGACGGAAGGTGTTCTTCACTCTTTCTGTGTGATTCCAGCTTACTGGAACGCCACCCGGGCCTTCATGATCCTGTCTGCCATGTCGTGCTTTGCTGGAATCATTGCAGGAATTCTCTCCTTCGCTTACTTCTCCGCCTTTGAGAGATTCAACCGTTCCTTTGCTGCAGGAATCATGTTTTTTGTTTCCAGTAAGTCATTTCTCTTTAGGTCATTTGTTTGCATACACATGTTGCCCAATAACGTCTCGTAGTCGCGCTTTACAGGAATCAGAAAACAAACCTTGAGCATGTTCTGTCTCTAACACGGCAGGTTTATGCAGATCTAAAAAAAAAAGTGTTCATGTTTATTTTAAATCTGATGGCAAATGTGGTTGTCTGCTTCTTCTTTATCCAGAAGCATCGACATAACCTCACACCTTCAGTGATGGTGTGAACACTATGACGTCTAGCTTAGTGTAGTGCTTATTAGTGTTACAGACACGAAAGATCACACAAGAACTCTTGCATATGAATAAAATATGAGTATTAAGTTGAATTTAAAGCAAGTTAGACTTTACACCTCTCTCCGAGATGTTCCATAATAATGTAGTTTAAAAGCTGCCTTAAACATTTTCATTAAATCAAACTGGCCTTCCTTAAACTGAAATTATATTAAACTGACATTTGTAATCGAAGAATGTGTTAAAATGACTAGATGTGTTTGTTTTCACAAAAACTCATTTACAGTCATTTCTGTCGTAAACCCAGTCATCTTAAATAATCCATATGTTTTATATGATCAAGATATGAAATCATAAACATAACTCTGTATGTAGGATAAATAAAAATAGACCAAAGCGTTATATATATTTTTAATCTCGATGATTTCTCTTCCAGCGCTCTTTGTTCTTCTCGCTATGGCAATCTACACGGGGGTGACCGTCAACTTCCTCGGAAAGCGCTTCGGCGATTGGCGTTTCTCCTGGTCGTACATACTGGGCTGGGTGGCTTTGCTCATGACATTTTTCGCAGGTCAGTAAAGATCGGATACAAACACAGAACGCCCGAGAGCTGTTATCTCGTGAATGTTGTCTCTTTCTTCAATATCTGTTTTTAAATCCATGTTGAAAACTTACCTTTTTGATCTAGCGTTTTATCATTGACTACTTTTATTGTATTGTTTTCTTTGAGTAATTATTTTGTGTTGTCTTATTTGAACTGTTTTTATTGTGCAGCACATTGATCAACCCATGGTTGTGTTTAATAGTGCTATATAAATCAAATTGACATTGACATGAAACAAACGTGTTTTGTTTTTTGCAGGTATATTCTACATGTGTGCCTACAGGATGCATGAATGCAGAAGAGTGGCCGGACCTCGCTAGAGCCAATCGAAGCAAACATAGATTGTATATTAAGGTGTGCATGGCTTGGTTTCACAAACTGGGTTTAGATTAAACCAGGAGTAGGTCTTAATTAGGACAGTTCTATCATTCTATTAATGTGACTTGAAATAAAACATTTTGGCAATTCCAGCGTTATGGACGTGACATTTTGCGTTATGGACGTGACATAAAAATGCTCAGAGAATGAATTTGTTACGATTATATTGAACCATCTGTTTATATTTTACTGAACCCTTGTGATAGAGTCTAAGCATCAAAAAATCAATCTATGAAAAAAATATATATTTAAAAAAGGGAAATAAACACACGTTATGGATGTGACAAAAAAAAGGACGATAAACTTTGTAGGATTTCTATAAAATAAAACGCACGCCCCTGAAGCAATAATACCCAATGAATGGAGAAGGGCTGCCTCTTTATAGAACATAAAATAGTTAGTTACTTTATATTCATTTTCATGTGTCCATTTATGAGGAATATGTAGCGTTATGGATGTGACAATCCTGAAAATGGCACTTACCTGACTATGAAAAGTCATGCACTAAAAATAAAACAAATGCTTTACAAATTTGAAGAGAGATCTCACATGGGTATTTGAACCACCAAATGTTAAAATCTGTAGTAAAAACTGCTGGTAAAAACTTGGTTTTTACCAGGTTTTAAGGTTGACATTTTCGCGGAATTGCCCATTACTGGTGGGCATCTTGAAACAAAACAATGGCACTATTTTATGATCCTCAGGTAAGAAAGCACAAATACATGAATTTTAATCTGGGAATAAATTGCCCTTAGATCTTGTCTGTGAAACCAGGCCTGAAAATGAGACCGCCAATCTAATCCTGTTTAAAAAGTGAAAGTAATTGACACAAGAAGTTTGCAACGTTTCTTCAATCTTTATTCACCCTTACATCTGAGATGTAATTATATTCCATAATCCAAAACTCAATGATGTTTCACGTACAGACACAACATCTCAAATAAATGTTCCGATTATTCACCTGTCATTCTGTGTGTTTATTGTTCGAGATACATCAGCTGGATGCATATTTACTTCTTTAAGCTATAACTACTATATAGTAAACATTTTTACAAGGCAACATGTTAAATGCTACCGCGTTTTTAAGTTGTTTTGGAGAAAAGCATCTGGTGGATAAACTAAATGTCATTTTTCCAGATGAAATAAATTATGTGAATTTTAATAGCGGACTTTAAAACCCTGGCCAACCTAAGCCCAGTCTGGGCTTGAGGACTTGCAATAGTTTTCAAAATATAAAACTGAGATTTAAGATTGAGGTTTCTCAAGAGACGAGAGAGGTTATTTGAGCTCATTGTTTATGAGAAGCAATTATTTGCTATGTTGTACCATTCAAGAACAAAATTTGAAATGCAAATTTAAGTTATTGATTCTTTAAAAATGGATGAATATTTTAAATTGTATAATAAAATGTACTATTGAAAACACTATTTAAACAAACCACATGACTTGCCATAAAGTCACGTCATAACATTGTGATGAATGACAACTAAGACGAATATGTTCAAGGAACCTTCTCATCAAGTTATAAAACCGTCAAACGTTCTACTTACAATGTACGTACAAACATTTTTACACCAATGTTTAGCACAGTGGTTCCCAAAGTGGGTGCCGTGTATGAATGTAACGTTACTGCACATGCTCTTAAGCAGTGGTTCTCAAACTTTTCCGTTGTAAGGCCCCCTTTGTGTTAAGTGCATCGCTTTGCGGCCCCCCATATAAAGACGTATAATCTTAAACTTAGAATTTTAATTCAACCAAAAACATTCAGTTATACAATGCTGGAACCTCAATTCGTTTGGTTGGTGGTGTCATTTTTCTGATGTTTGATTGCATAAAATCTATGATAAATTTCTATATTTCATAAAATGCCACAAAATCTGTGGCCCCCCTGGATCCATCTTGGGGTCCCCCAGGGGGCCACGGCCCCCAGTTTGAGAACCACTGCTCTTAAGATTGCTGAAGGCGAACAGAAATGAGACTTATAGCTCCTGCTTGGAGCTCGTCAGAAAAACGAGTGAAACACACACACAATCACAGATATTTACCAAATAATACGTCATTAATAGCGGTTCACTTCCTCGATTTGGTACGATTGCGTTCATATCAGCAGCAAAGCGTACTGGAGTTCACGTGAACCGCACCCAGACCTCTGCGGACTCGGGTACAGTTCGCGGGTGTGCGCCCGGGTTCAGAAGACAGTTCACATCACCCAAACGAACCGATGACGTTAATCGAACCCGGGTGCGCACCAAAAGTGCTAATGTGAAACCGCCAGACTGCGCCGTCAGTGTGCTGTTGCGGTTTTCAATTTACGTGAAAAACAAAATGCGCCTGTCAGATCCACAGTCTACCCCTGTATCAAGAGACTGTGCTCCCAAAAGCATTAAAATACCCATAACACAGTTCCATCACGCACGGGTATTTTAGTTTCCTTTTTAGGTCGTAAGGTCAAGTTTGAACAAAGCAAATAAGAACCTAAAGAAAAATGTAATGCGAGTTGTTTATTAATATTTAAAGAATTAAGTATCAATCTTTATTCTAATGTCTTTTGATCCAATGATTCCCACATACAGCAAATGGTTCATATCAGTCTATAAGATTTGTTTACGCGTGTCATGGAGTTGTAATTGACAGCTGGTTAATTGAAATGATTTGTTTCACCTCATATAACGTCCGCTGTAATGCATTTGTAATAAATTCATGCAGCTGTTTTATACTTCATTTGTTGTTTGCTCATCTGGATTTCATTTTATATAGTATGTATGTACGCATGTACATTTAGTTCAATCAGGGTTGGGGTGAACACTACAAACGGGTGCCTTGCCTTCAAAAAGTTTGGGAACCACTGGTTTATCGTGTAATATTGATAAAATGCTCCTTTAAGAAGTGCCAGAGTTTTTTGGATAACAATTTGTAACGTGGCTCATCTCAGCCGTTGTGTCTTTGGCTTTCCATTGTCTAAAGCGCATCACCTTCAAAAAAGACATTCTGGTTGTATCGCGGAACGTTGAGGAGGAGAAGTAGAAGACGATGGGATCCAGACATGTGTTGAGGGTGCTGAGCAAGAGCGTGTAGTATCTCCACTCCGGACTTTTGTTGCTGCTGTACCCCACCAGATGAGAGGTGTTATACGGTAAAAAACACAGAAGAAAAATACTCAGCGTGCACAACGCCATGCCAATGGCTCTCTGCTTCTTCTCTTTGGTTATGTGAGGTCTGGTGTACAGAATGTAGATACAGTTGATGTAACAGAAAACACAAACCAAGAGCGGCACCATGTACAGAACCACGAAAAACTCAAGGCGCACCGACAACAAAATCCTTTTCTGCTTTTCTGTGAAGTCCTCGTAGCAGACGGTTTTTGGAGCGGTGCCGTTCGCGGTGCCATTGGTCTCTTGCATGTGGACAGTGATAAATACGATGCTGCAGTGAGAGGCAGAGATGAGCCAGATGAGAACGCTGCCGGCCGTGGCGTACATCGGCCTGCGTCTCTGTCTGTATTTGAAAGGAAAGGCCAGGCCTAAATAACGGTTCACGCCGATGGCCATGAGTAACAGGGAGCTGGTGTAAATCGTAGTAAAAAATACATAGGAAGAAATGGAACACAAGGTCTGCGGTAGGTACCACTTCATGCCCACGGCGGCCTCGTACATCTTGAAGGGCAGGAAGATGAGGAAGAGGAGATCAGAAACGGTCAGGTTGAAGAGCAGCACGTCATTCGGACTGGGTTTGTCTCCCAGTTTCTTAAAGAACGTGCACATGGCCAGAAGATTGGCTGGTAGTCCGATCAGAAACGAAAAAACGTAGACGGACAGAATTACCCACTGGTTTACCATTTTGTAAATGGAAGATGTCTGGGGAAAAATGAGAGGTTCATTTGCATTATATCACTGTATATTATATTGTATTATATTATGTATTTTTATATGTTTTTTAAGTACAATCAAACATACTTGAGTAGACGTGAAAACATTTCACATTTAAAAATAGCACACACTTAAAGTTTATTTTAAGAACCATTTGTGACCCAGTCTGTGAAAACCCAGCTAAACTCGTTTTTTGGTGATTTACTGTTTCCAGCCGACATAAAATCAACCATCATGTTAAGAACATTCTGTGAAAATATAATCTTGATATCTTTAGAAATTGAAATTATAGTCAAATTAATGGTTGAAATTAAACTCGCTTGTTCTCTCAGAATTATATTTTGAAACTTTAGCCTGCACGGTTTTCACAGATTGGGTCCCATTTCTTTCTTTGTTTATAATCTTAAAACCCCTTTTCCACTATGAAGAACCTTTTGTGAAACAGATTCTTCAGATATGAAAGGTTTTCTATGGAACCTTTCGGCCAAAAATGATTCCTCTATGGCACCTTTTAAAGTGAAAGTTAAAATGACTTTAATAGCTCATTTTATTAATTGAACATTTCTGGCAAAAAAGAATTCGGAAATCCATGTCCAAGTCCATGTTCATACCTATTCTTACATGTGTTTACAAAATTGATTTATCGAATAGGCCTATATGAAATTATATGTGTAAACTAAAAAAACACGTATTAATTGTATAATTCATATCAAATCGGTCAAAAAGTATGACAATGTTTGTAAGGTTGAGCATGCATGCACACAGTCATGTGGCCAAAGATAGGCTATAATGATTTTGAAATTTCTCAATGCACTACAGTTAATGTTTTTACATTATTTTGTTTTTACATTATTATTATCATTACATTTCATTTCATGGTTTATTTATGTTTTTATTATTATTATTACGTGACATCATTTGTTGAGATTAGAAAATTAAATAAATATATTTAAAAAGCTTCTTGTACTTGCCACAAGCGTCCCACTGTAGTCTGCTTTCTCTGGACAGTTTTATTCCCATAGAGGTTACTAATGGATGTATTGATCACAGTTCAGTGTTTGATGAGGAGATTCTTATGTAATGTGTCTTGTGTAATGTATTCTTATGTTTGGATTATACTGTAGACGTTAGCCACAGTGTAAAAGCTAAAATTTAACTGAAATGCAAAACTCAGAAGGCATGTTGAATAATATCAATATTGAAAACTAAAATGCAAATCTAAACGCAAACAAACATTGTTGTAGCACATTTGGCTTCAAAGAAACTGGAAATAGTCCAAAAGTACTTTTCCATTTCATTTTCATTCATTTTGGTTTATCTTACCTTGAATTGGGTGATGAAATTACAGTTGCTCTGAGATAATAGATAATAGGCTACCAGATAAAAGAACGGTACAAGACAAGTGCATATTACAGTCAGTCATGCGTCCCAGTTTCTTTTTACTTTTGACAGGGTTTTAAGATGAGTCAGAGAGATGAGTTTGATAAGCGGATGTTCAGTTGACCAATTTAACATAGGACCCCTTTAGGAAGGAAGGAGTTCTGCAGTGTCATATTAATATCTTTGCATCTCTGAATGTTTCACTAGAATGACTTTCTCTGCCAAAATAACCTTCTATAGAAATGTGACGTTCAGTAAAGGTTGTCTAACCTATAGCAACAGTGACCATGGGGGTGAAGCTACGTCCGGTCAATTCTCATCTGTGGTCTGGAGGCACACCCACAGTGATGTGACGCAGGCTTTGTTCTTGTGATTTCAGTGGCCACATGGTGTGATAAGATCAAATGTCACAAAATCGCCACCATTGTAACTGATGACGATTGTTGTCTTGTCAAACATTTAATCTACACGTCTTGTTGACTAAAATAACTACATAGTCATTTAAAAATGAGCATGCTGTGCTGAACATATAGATGGAAAAGTGTTTCGGCTCATAACAGAAGTACAGTTTCACTTCATTTTTGCATTACAATGGGCCTATTAATTGTACGCTGACAGGTGTGACAGAAATGCAAGGTAAAAAATAAGAAGGTATTTTTTCATGTCGAAAGAAATAAACCATGGTAGGAGTTACTGTTTGACTTGCTGTCCTTCACGAAGTATCGCGGGAGCAGACTGCCTGCGTGTGCTATCGCTTCGCTCTCGCGGTACTTTGACGTCACGCACCAATCGGTCCCCATAAAGTCAAACATACCGTATACATATAGTTGCATGAAATGGCGCCTGCTTAGCTTTTTATTCATTATCGTTATGTTGTACTCTGGTGTCAATTTATTTTCTTGTATTGCTTTGAATGTATATTTTTTATTGAATCGTTGGGGTTTAGGGCATTAATAAAAACAAAACACGTCCGCTATTTTTTATTTTTTTTGGGGGGGGGATATGGTAACAGTTGACCTTCATTGCATATCTATTGTGGCTTTTGTGATCAGTGGAAAAACAGAAGTCACCTCATCACGGAATGTGTCGAGGTGGATCACCATAGTAACCGCAGACGCCTCAACATCGCGTCGTCTCATTGGCCTCTGTGTGTGTTCACGTTCCTGATTCGAGCTCCTCTGTGATGTAGTCTGAAAAAACACACAGAAATACACACTCTTTTCGACCTTGGGCTTCTTCAACCATGAGATTATATTCTGTGGAATATTTCTGAGCCATACAGGTGAGAAGATGTCGTTCATAGAGCGGAATAATAGTTCACTTAAAATATACTACTTCAAACGAAGATAGGTCAAGGATAGGCTATTTTTCACGTTGAAATAACAAAATTATAGAAATCAGATTCAAACGATAAACAGATTATATAAAACATACAAAACACGTGCCTCGGCGCTTTGTGTGTCATCTATTGTATCACGTGCATAGATAATGTGATATACTACACTTGCGTACACTTGCTAGGACACCTGTGTGAACGTGAGGAGTACTGACCTCATACATCACCTCAATTTCTGCAGAATCTTTTCTACAAAGGGTAGAAAACACGATTGAAGTCAGAAAGTCTTCCACACAAAAAGAGGTTTCATAGTATTTCTCATCTTGTCAACCTTCAGACATGAAAGTGAAGCCTGGATCACCATGCCTCTCCAGGACAGAAAGTCTAGAGGTCCAACAAAATCACATCCAAAACCTAAAGACAAGTAAGCCGTTGCTGAAGTGACACGTCATGGGAACGTTGTTTGATGCTGATGTTTATGTAAATGTCTTTTTTATTATTTGTAGGGAGCTTCTTGATCTGAAAAGACTTCTAGCATTGATCACAGCTCCTGTAACCAGACAACAGGTATAAAACTACATTTCTATCATTCAAATGATCAATAATTACATCACTAACTTTAATCCAATCGTACACTTTTGTCATTTCAATTGAATTGAATTATCATTCTTCAAATGGTGCAAATGATTCCTGAGAGTCACGTCTGCCCTTCAGGTTTCCTCTGTAAATCAGTCCAGGGGACAGAAGTCCCAAACCTCCTCAAATGTTCACGACAGCCGGAAGAATTGCCCGGTCGCTGAAGCGTCCGAGCTGGATAACTTCAGGTGCACAGCACGATCTGTAGTCTGGGTTTGCTTGTCGTGTTATTTGTATGACCAATGTTAATTCTGTGAACAGTGCGACTTACCGGAATCAGAGATGTTTTAGCGACCCACCGCATCATAAAGTTTTCCTGGACATCTTCACGGCCTTGATCAATAACAGACTGGCTTTCAGGTCGGTATTTGTATGATGTTGAGTGGTTGTGATATTAACCTCCGATAAAGTTGTTAAACTGCCTTTCGATTTCAGCGAATGGATGGAAAAGTCTTCATCGGATGGAGCGCTGAGAGTTTTGAACTGCTTAAGATTGTTGATCAGAGATCCAGTTTACCAGGTAGGACCCAAAATCTCTGTTTGGTTTTTGTGGAGAAATTGTGTCATACAAAAATATTAGAGATTGACCGATAACAATAGCAAAGCATTATTGCTATATAATTTGATTAGGGTCCAAATAAAAATCAAATCTCTTTTCATTGGCATCTATGTCTGGCTCTTTTTTAGACGTTGTTCTTTGAGCTCCAAGGGGCTGGACAGCTTGCTAAGGTAAAGATTTTCCCATATTTTAAGCTGTGAACGCAGCGGTTTGTGGAAATGTGTCGTGTTTGTCTCGTCTGATGTGTTTCAGTACATGGAGTCCGTCGCCGCTGTGTATCTGGACTGTAGAGAACAGACACTGGATGTTGAGCAGCTGGTTGCCATGACATGTAAGACACATTTCGTATTTAACAGGTATGTTTTAAATGAGATGCGTGATGAATAACGTGTTTGCTGTGCTTGTGTTCTTTATTCGCTTACAGATATGTTTCAGAAATTGTCTTCAGTTGAGGAACAGAGACAGTGGATTATTAACTGTGGGACACATAAGGTACTGCTGTCATAAATAGAATAAAACGTATAAATTGTGTAAATTTAGTACTCGTACCCATTCATACGCATTAGTCATCTTTTGCATTGTAAAAGTGAAGATCTTGCTCCAGGTTTTCATTAGGGCTTCATTCTTGCCATTTTCGTACGATTCACGTCATACACGTAAAGGATAATGTACAGGCAGCCGGTTGTTATCGCAGAAATAAGCTTATTACAGCCGGCTGCTTGCACATTATCCCACTTATTACACGGCTACTTGCCACATGAGAAAAAAACTGGACATGAAATGTGAATTAGAAATATTCCCTTGCGCGACCTTCAGACCTTGCGCAAGGAAAAGACGATTACTTCCGGTTTTAAGGTCAGAAACGACATGAACAGGCAATTTGGTTTAATCATTTGTAAATATAATGTCATGTATGTTATTAAAAGACATATTTATATTTAATTTGTCAAAAAAAAAAAAACGGTCAAAATGATTTGCTGCATCCGGGTTACCGTGTGTTATTAGTTTTGAGCGGTTGTTATCTGGGAATAATGAACCTGCAAACGTCGCGGCCAGTGTTGGGTAAGTTACTCTGAAAAAGTAATTCATTACTAGTTACTAATTACATATTCAATGGTGTAATTAGATTACTGTACAAATTACTCTCTCCAAAATGTGTTTAATTACTTATTACTAATTACTTTCTATATCCTACATCAACCTTGATTAGAATTGATTCAAGGATAGACATGAAACGGCTTATTTAATTCATTCAAATAAATAATAAATAACTACATAAATTATTCTTATTAACTGACCAAAGTATACAAATGTGAGAAGGATACATTAAAGCATACATTTTAAAGTTAGACTTATAATTTTGATGTCACTTCCACTATTGAATATATTATACAGTATTTAGTTCAATTACATAATAAGTAAGTGTAATTAAATTACAGAAAAATAATAGTAATCCCTTACTTTACTTTTTCAAGGGAAAAGTAATTAAATTACAGTAACTAATTACTTAGTAACTAGTTACACCCAACACTGGTCGCGACTGGCCAATCAGAATCAAGCATTCCAACGAGCCGTGTAATAAATTCATTTAAAATCACTACCTCCAAAAATACTTACGGTTTACCGAGAGATCATGCTGGCATCACTTACATTTTCTTTTCTGACAGACTCTAGTAAGTCTTCTTTCCGCACGGGACAGCGGTGTGGTGTTAGGAGCTCTGCTGGCCCTCACCACGCTGGCCGAAAGGTGCGTTTGTGTCACACCTTTATAATTCTACAGATTTATTGTGAATAATGATCTTTGTTTGTGAAGTTTATATTGCTATTAGGGCGTAAAGTTGACGGCGTTTGCCATGAATAGCCTTTGCCTCAGTAAACAAATGCATTTATGAATCTACAGTCATTGTGTTGGGCCTAATCGATAATCCTCATTTAGTCAAGAATGCAAAGAGAAGATCGGAGAGCTGTCTATCGTGGAGCATCTTCTAGTCGTCTTACAAGAATATGACACGTTGTCCAAAAGGTAAGCGTGGATGAAAATCTGTTTGTGAAATGGTTTTTGGGTCTGATCGTGTATTTGTGCGTCTGGTCTCAGGTTGAGCGCGGAGCTGTTGAGGTTGTTGTGTGCGGTGCAGTGCGTCAGGGAACAGGTGCGTCACTGTGACGGTGTTCCCGTGCTCCTCAGTCACCTGCACGCCGACCACGTGAAGCTGCTGTGGAGCACCGTGTGGGTCCTCGTGCAGCTGTGTCAGGATCCGGACACCAGCGCTGAGATCCGAGCCTGGGGCGGTGTACAGCAGCTGCTCAGAATCTTGCACGGGTGCGTTTCAATGTTAGCTTGGGGACTCATAAGTTGTACGTGAAGTCACGCAAACCTTTTCTTCTCTCCAGAGAGCGAGTTTACGTGACGGATCATTCGACCATCGACGCGCTCTCCAGTGCCAACGCGGCGGGCAGGAGACACAGACAACATGTGTCGACAGAGATCAGCGCTCGAGAGACTGCGGAGAACATCATGAATCTTCAGGCAGGTGAGGATCGATGCGGAACGTTCATCCCGGGGGAATTCCTAAATATTTTACGTTTGGGATGACAACCCCTTATCCCTGTTCCCAGCATGCTGTGCGGCGATCACCGAGCTTGTGTTGGACGACACAACGGCACATAATGTAGTGCAGGTAGAGCTTCCTTTTTTTACTATTAAATGAAAGATATCAGTATACACCCTTACAAAAAGAGCTTTAATTCAAGTATACTTCTTACTAAATGTACTAAAAAAAAGAAATTCTACTTCTATTTTTGTGTTCTTTCCAAGAACTTATATGTAGTATATTTGGACACTTTTATCCAAAGCAACATTTTGTCATATCTTGTACTTAATCTCGTAATGGAGATATACAGTACTTAAAAGTAGGGCTGTCAAACGATTAATCGCGATTAATCGCATCCAGAATAAAAGTTTGTGTTTACATCATATATTTCTGTGTACAGTGCATATTAATTTTGTATTTATAAACACAAAACATACGCATACTTGTCTATATATTTAGGAAATATTTAAATGTATTAATTTATATTTACCAATAATTTAAATTCTAAATAAACGTTTATTAATTGTTATATTTTATATTTTTGTAAAATAAATGCATTTATGTGTATGTGTTCATAAATACAAAATTAATTAGCACAGTATACCGACATAAATTACATAAACACAAACTTTTATTCTGGATGCGATTAATCACGATTAATCGTTTGACAGCCCGTATAATGAAGTATTCTAAGTGTACTTGGCTTGTAGTCGTTTACTCTTTTGATTGAGCAGTCTAGTAAATACTTTTTTCATAGTTTTACGTGATCTTGTATGTTGACGTGTATAATGTAGCAACATAATATAAGTCATGTAAATAGTAAACTATAAGTATGGCGTTCAGTTTACTTAAAGAAAAGTATACTTGGTGTATAAAAATGACTAAACTCGTAGTTTACTGAAAGTATACTTCAAAGTGCACTTTCATAACCTTAAAAATGTGCTAGAAAACTATACCAGTACCCTGCGTTCCATTTCGAAGGGCTGGTCCCTATGCCCTAAGCCCTTCAAAGGGGTTGAAGGGTGTAGGGGACCAAACAACCGTTTCTTGAAGTGCCCTTCTGTGTCATCATCCCGCGCCTATAAGGAGGCGCCGTCGACACGCAAAGAATCATGGGGGCCCGAAGTGTCCATCAGTTGTACCCATTCGAAATCCTTCATTCTGAAGGGCCCTTTGAAGTGGCCAGTTATGAGCACTTCGGTTTGGAACGACCCTTCAATATGGTGGCTGTGAAGGGCGATGTATCCCATTTGGAACGCACTGCCAGTATAAGTTCACTTGTAGTATAGACTTAGTTTAGTATATACTTCGTAGTAATTACTAGCACATTGATATTATTGTACTCGCTACATAAGGTATACTTAAAAATATACATGAACTTTACTGAAGTATGCTTAATAAAATGACCTTGAAGTATACTTACTTTTTAAGGGCAATAATAATTTGGTTTCATTATATTTCAGGAGAATGGCGTGTACATAATCGGCAAACTGATATTACCCCAAAACTTCAAAGGAACTCGAGCTAAATCTCTACAGGTTTGTCAGCTGAATGTTATTTACAGTCAACTCCAGGTTTTATTTGAAATATATTAATAACGTATTAATGTTGCTGCTTATTTTCTGAAGTGTTATGCTTTTAGGGCTCTACGGTTCCTTTTTAGTATGGAGCGCAACAGACATCATTTTAAAAGGTATCAATATTTGACATGAAGTGCTGTAGGACGTTCACACATGCGTTATTTATGTTGCTCATGAAGGTCTCGTTTTTGGTTTGTTTGTTTGTTCCAGACTCTTTTCTCCAGAGCTGTTTGAGATGTTTATTGACGTTGGACATTATGTAAGGGACATTTCTGCATATGAAGCGCTACAAGAAAAAATCTCCCTCCTATCGGTAAGACATACAGACAGTTAAAGCGCTATGGAAATCAATTTCAATTGAATTTAGAAAGCAAAGGTCAAACCTTTAGACCTGTATGTGTTTTCTATGCCACGTTTACTCTCATTTTTAGAAGGAAGACTTGGATGTTCTCAAGGAAAACATCGAGACAGTGAATCAGAATCGACCGCCTTTGAGAGTTATTAATGGTTATGCGGTTCTGGATCATTTGGGCAGCGGCGCCTTTGGCAGCGTTTATAAGGTGATTTCTTTCCAGATTTCTTTCCACAGCTAGGTGACACTGTAATTGTGTCTTTATTTTTGTTCCCGCGTGAAGGTCCGTAAGCAGAGCGGACAGAATTATCTGGCGCTGAAGGAGGTGAACTTTCACAATCCCGCTTTCGGCAAAGACATGCGCTCACGGGACAGCAGCGTGGAGAAGATCGTGTCTGAGCTGACCATCATTAAAGAACAGGTTCGCACGCGTTCTTGCACCAAAACAAACCGAGAAAAAAACACTTGGTCATCCTTTATTTCTTTCAGATGTCACACCCGAACATTGTAAAATACGTCAAGACATTTTTAGAAAGTAAGTATCCGTCTGCGGCTTGATTTATTTCCACCTCGTGTATTGTTTGTACCTGACAGTGGTTTTTTATGCTTTCAGGTGACAAACTTTACATTGTGATGGAGCTCATCGTAGGAGCTCCGCTGGCTGAACATTTCAACTCTCTGAAAGAGAAACAGCAGACGTTTACCGAGGAGAGAGTGTGGAACATCTTCATACAGGTGAGCATCTGATGGGAGGCAAGGAGAAATATCGGAATGGAAAATGAATACGTAACCTTATGATGACTTTCGCAGATATGTCTGGCTTTGAGATACTTACACAAGGAGAAACGCATCGTCCACCGTGACCTCACTCCTAATAATATCATGCTCGGAGAGAGAGATAAAGTCACCATCAGTGAGTCATGTGTCATTATGTGTATACATGTAACGGTGTTGAATTTATTACTCTGGATTTGTGTACATTTGATGAGAAATGTTTGAGATCTTCAATAAAATTGACTTTTGATGGCACAAATCTGAGCTCAGTTTGACACATTGTTGACATCTCTTCTCAAACTCTAATGACAAGAGACATTTCTGAGATTTCTGACTTATTTTCTCGCCAGAAATATTTGAGACAGAGGTGAAACTTTCCTATTTGCTCTTCATTTAATCTCATTGATGTCTAGAGAAATAATTGAGATATTAAAGTGTGTGATTTTTGTGTCTGTACTGGGGATTACCTTTGTTATTATTAGGGCTGTCAAACGATTAATCGCGATTAATCGCATCCAGAATAAAAGTTTGTGTTTACATAATATTTATCTGTTTACTGTGCATAATAATTTTGTATTTATAAACACATACACATCCATGCATATATTTAAGAAAAATCTAAATATTAATAAACATTTATATATAATTTCAATTATTGGTAAGTATAAATAAATACATGTAAATATTTCCTAAATATGTATACTTGTGTATGTGTTTGTATTTATAAATACAAAATTAATATGCACAGTACACAGACATATGTTATGTAAACACAAACTTTTATTCTGGATGCGATTAATCGCGATTAATCGTTTGACAGCCCTAGTTATTATTCAAAAAAATAACAATTGAAGTTTTGTAATAGGAATAGCATTTTTTTTTAATAGCAATTTTTGTAATAAAGAAAGTTTCTTTATTCAGCCGCGAAAAACAATGAAGAGAGTCCAAAATTATTTTCTATTTATCTGTATTTGATCATTTTTGTTTCCTTTTGTTAAACAATAATATTCCTCAATATTTCAAATAAAAATAGTGTTTCTTTTTGCATTCATTTGCAGAAATGGAAAACTGGAGAAACAAGATGCTCTGTTTTTGTTCAGACCTCAAATACAGCAAAGAAAACAAGTTCCGATTCACTTTTAAGCGATACAGCAGTCATATTTCTACATGTATTTCAGAAAAGTTCAATTTCGTATGATAACCTGGATTTTCGTCACAGTTTTCATGTGTCTTTCACATTGCTGTTGGATGACTTTACGTCACTCCTGAGGTTTGATTTTGTTGAGACACTGGACTGAAATGACCACAATACATCTAGAAAGGATGATGAAATGAACATTTTTTCTGCGGCTGCATATTTTATTTTGATGTGTTATTTTTATATTCATAAAAACGTTTCTAACCAATGCATACTTCATCTCTCACAGCTGATTTTGGTCTTGCAAAGCAGAAGCAGGTGAACAGTAAGCTGACGTCAGTGGTCGGAACAATACTGTACTGCTGGTGTGTGTTGAGAACATGAGCTTCATACTGTTATAAATAAGTATTATTGTGTCACATTCTATGAGCTGTGGTTTGTGTTGTTTTTGGTCAGTCCAGAGATTGTGAAGAATGAGCCGTATGGTGAGAAAGCAGATGTTTGGGCCACGGGTTGTATCCTCTATCAGATGGTCACTCTCGCACCTCCTTTCTACAGTGCAAACATGCTCTCGCTCGCTACTAAGGTGACGCATCTTCACTGTTCTCGTACTGTTCAAGATGTCCTCTTGAATCATTTCTTTATATTCCTCGTGTGTTTAGATCGTAGAAGCCGTCTATGAGCCGGTAACGGATGAAGCTTTCTCGGAGAGAGTTACACACATGATTCAATGGTGTGAGCTCTCTTTATGAGTTTCAATATATTTATGCCGTCTTGGAAGTGTGTACATCAATGTCCGGTTTCATGTCGCAAAGGTAAAATGTCTCTCTTGACCAGGTGCTTGACTCCGAATGCAGACCTGCGTCCGGACATCATCGAGGTCAGCTCCAGAATTTCTGACATCATGATGAGGTTTGTGGACAGTCTGTGCGCATCCCATAATTCATTGGAGAGAAGGGCGGAGCGAGACAGGAAGAGAGCTCAGAAGTACTTCCTGGAGAGCAACAGGACCAGGATGTGCAGACCGCCACAGGTTTGCAAACAAAACTCTGTGTCCTTGGTGTTACAGGGGGAAAGTATCTGATGTGTGTTGTTTGTATTTCAGAGCGTCAAAATACAAGATGGACCTCAGACACAGAGTTTCGAAACATCGTCTGCATCGGAAGAAGATCAAAGCCGAGGTTTTCTTTGCTTTAATACACAAATAACATCAGCATCTTCTCTAGCAAGGGCTGAATCGTTCTCTATGCAAATAAAAACCCTTTTGGCCACACAAACGTATTGTCAGACTGTAATTCATAATTCAACTCTTGCATGTGAACATTAACGCATATTTTAAACCCTTTCCGAAAATGTGTAGAAATGGTCGAGGGCAGCGTGAAGTCCTCAGATGAGCTGAAGCTGGTCAGGTAAGGTCATAGGCTACAGCTGGAAAGGATTCGATCGGTAAAATGAGCCATTTTGTTTCAGAATAGATCCAGATGGTTGTAAATAGAGTGTTTCTGAAAAACGTGTTTAGATTTAAATGTAAGATTATCAAGAAAGTTTGGAATAGTGTGCTCCGATTGATGTTGCACAATAAAACTCGATTCTCGTTTTGTTGGTTTTATTGTTATGATGTCATGCAAAAGCAGTTAAAGTCATTGTGTCTTGCGTTCAGCAGCGATGATTTTCAGAAGGCAAGAACTCGACCAGGTGAATATTATTTTCTTTGATGATAATGTGCACACATTTGAAATGCTCTGTGGCTTTTGCTCCATCTGCTTTATTGTCGTGTTTGCAATTTGATTTGTTTAACAACACGTTACAATTCGAACTAAAAGAACACTTTAAAACATCATCAAATGAATGAAAGTGGTTTGTTGCTGATGTAGACGGTGCACGCACGCGCCTGACCCAAAGTTAACTTCCGGTATGTTATAATACAACAATTTATTTTATATTCATATTATTTTATAACAATATTCTATTGTATTAAATTAAAAGAACACTACTCATCAGTGATTGATTCTTTGCGGAAGTCTACCGGAAGTTAAGTTTGGGTCGCTTAGCGTTTGTTTATGTTGTTGCAGCTGAAAGCGTGTATACTGCAATGTTTTCAAATCTCTGCTGGTAATCTGTGACGTGTCACATGTTGTTTACAGCATCGGCAGGCATCTGTCTATCACAGAGAAAAGTTCGACAGATCGATGATCCCAACCACAGGCTTCTGGAAGTTCTGCATAAGATTGTGTTCATATCTCAGGTGACATTCAGCTCGACTCAATGTGTTTGTGTTAAAGGGACAGTTCATCCTAAAATGACAATTCTGTCATCATTGACTCACCCTCGAGTTGTTCCAAATCTGTATAAATGTCTTTGTTCTGATGAACACAGAGAAAGATATTTGGAAGAACGCTTATAACCAGACAGATTTTGCCCCCCATTGACTCCCATAGTAGGAAAAACTACAATGGTTGTCAAAAGTGCCCCAGAACTGTTTTCTTCCCTACATTCTTCAAAATCTCTTCTTTTGTGTTCAACGGAACAAAGATATCAAGATTTGGAACTGTTCCTTTAAGAACTGTTGTTACTGAAACAGACCTGTACACCGTTTTAAAATATAAAGACACTTTCTTTGACTCTCAGCCTGCGGTTGATGTTTTCAGCTTCCACCCGCTCTCCAAAACAGCTTCAAGCAGCGGACGATCGAGCGCTTTAAAAAAGCACTGTTCTCTCATGGAAGTGACGCATACAATCTGAAGGTGGAGCTGAAGAAGGTACCTGATGTCAGAGTTACATCACAGTCCCAGTCTGTAAAATCTAGATTAATATAGATGAAACCACCTCACCAGAGCGTCAAACAAGATATTTTAGCATCCCTTATGGAAAAAAAGTTGATTCAGTAGTGCTATAAGTATACTTGTTTAAACATATACTTTGTATACTTATGTACCTCTCAGAAATACACGTCATGTAGTCAGAAAGGAGAAGTCAGCTTTGAGGTGTGGAACTGAAGTAGACTAAAGTGGGACAATTTAGTCCCAAGTAGTATTAAAATAGATTTACTTAAGAAGCATACTTTTTTTTTATAAGGGATGTCCTGCAAATATTTTCATTCATGCGGATAGTAACGGCTCCATCTAGTGGTTACTTGAGGGATTTTTTTCAGATGCTACACATTTTGTCTGTCAGGTCCTTCAAGGAAGTCAAGAGCTGGTGGAGATGACGTCATCAAGCAGGGAGTGGTGGTCTATGATGCAGTCTCTGAGCTCAGAACCTTCTGCTGCTGTCAGTCGAGGTGAATCCAGTCCATGTTTCTTTTGGGTTTAGTTTAAAGGTTAAAACCCGGCTGAAATGATCTTGTGTTTTGCAGGCGAGTCGGGTTATTCTGCTCTTCAAGATGGACTCACCTATGAGGACATGCAGGTAAGACTGTGAAGAATGAATTACAATTTTTTATACGTCTACCATTTAAAAGTTACGGGTCACATACTTGTCACATACTTGTTCTTTATTTATTTATATTTTTGAATTAAAGTCAACTCATCAAAACCGTGGAATAACACAAATTTGACTTTGGGAATTAAAATACAAAATATCAAAACTGTAGAATTTGCAGAAATGTTTTCTTGTCATTCTATCAAGCAGCTTCTTAAGGTCTCGCTCTGAGAATGAAGTTCAGAATGGAGTTCACATCTATTCTGAGCTCTTGTTTACTTCTTTATCTTCACTGTTCAGTCCAGTTCGTTCCTTTTTTATTTCAATTTGATTCATTTTCATGAAATAAATAACATTTTAGTTTTGTAATAAAATACATTATCATGATGGGACAGTTATATGTTGTGTATAAAACTCATTTAAGCGTTTTAAGTTTTTTTTTTAATTCATAAGACACATTTCAGTTTCGTGACTCTAAAGTTTCAAACAGTAGTGAATATTGTACGGCTTTTTTCAATTACGTCTTTCACAATTCTTCACAAGAGGAACAGTTTATCAAAACATTTTAAGCATTGAAAAGCGCATAGGATGAAACGTCTGTTTTTAAAACACTTGCACACATTGCATATGGAAAATAAACCACAACACACAACTGCTTTTCGCCGAAACATTTTGAGTTCACTGAATAAACCTGTGACTATTTACTTCATTTTCAAATACTGTCTTGCTTTGAATCAGGTTGTAATGTTTGTATATTGAATAATACTCTGATAGACCTAGTAACTTAGAAATACAGAGAAATTATACTTATAATTCTGCGTTAAATCACTTTTTTGCCTGTGGACAAAATAAATAGGACAAATACTTCATGATCTAAGTTCACTGTAAAACAATTTGATGTTCTGAATTTGTGTTTCAGACTATCCTGGAGGAGGTACTCGAGGACAACAGCTATTATAACGAAACCACAAGCAGGTATTCTTTACACACAAGTCTTCTAGAATAAAGCCGGGTTGTGTTAAATTTCCTCATCATTCATTGGCTGCCTGTGGGGTTACAGGGGCGGGACAGATTCAGGAGCGGGATCAAGAAATGACACCCCGTGACCCACAGCACATCGGTGATTGACACCTGTCATGTGCTGAAACGTGACATCCTGCAGACAACCTCTCAGGTCAACCGCTACACATGTCAAGACAAGCTGAACATAATCACATTATGAGTCATGAGATGATTATATTACAACACTACAGGCAGGTGTCTGCTGTGCACAAGTACATGGTGTTTGTACAGCAGAGTACGTGTGAAATCAATGATTACCTCATTTTAATGTGTGCACTTTGACGTGGGATATCTTCACTTATTTTTACCATTGTTCTTTTGGTTGATTTAAACAACAAATGTCTATAAAATATTGTTTAAATAGATGGATTAAAAACTTAAGTCGAAGAAAAGCAGATGGACAGATTAAATTATTTAAGAGCATTTATTAGATATGAAGAATTTTTATATAATGTAACTGTTTATAAGCTTTGCCTTTATTAAGGTCAATTTTCTTTCTTTACGTCAGTGGCTGTAGATTGGAGTCCAATAGTTATCTCTATATTTTAAACTTTTGGGGATTTTGAAACATGTAAAACAAAGATGTGACATTAAAAGAAGAAATACTTTAGTTTCTAAATCACATGTTACTGTAGCACATTCGTCATACTGGACAATAGGGATGTAACGATATATTGTGGCACAATATATCACGGTACAAACAAGGAAAAACAACTACAATGTCTTGTAGAGATATGATGATCTTTTTATTTTCATTGGTTGAGCTGCCAACACATGACCTTCAATATATATATGGGTAGTAACTGTGTCCTATGGAGTGACTAACAATGAAGATAAATCTCCATTATGCTTATAAATATGAATTATATAAAATAATATATGAACAGTTTTCTCATGTCAACTAGCCATACATTTTTTTTTTCTTAGGTTAACGCTTTCGTGATTTTTTAAATTTTATGATAAAATTCAATTTTTCAGTGACAGACCTATTCAGTTTTTTCCCATTTACATACAGAAAATTAAATTTTACTTTGAAATTTTATAGCAAGTTGTACTATGACTAATTATATATTTAATATTTATTTTAATTTAGATCCTTATAAATTAAAATACATTTTTGTTTTATTTTTGAAATTGTGATCAAAATATCATGTTTTATATATTATAATATATTGTGGCTATACCACATACTAGCTGAAGAAATCAATCGTCAAACTGTTGTGCTGGAAATGTGAAGTTGTTGTTTACTTGTGGTCTCAGACTTTTGGACCCAGTGTTCTTCGGTTCATTTTTCATCAATCTCTCAGGATGACCACAGCACTTGACACACTTTAATCTATTTATAAATACTTACTTTTTTTATCATGGCACAATTCATACTGTTTCACATGCTATTCCTAAAGAAAACAGCAGCGTCATTTCCATGTATTCATATTCAATTTTATACACAACAGCCTAGAAACGCACACGAAACGCACCGATTTGTAACCTTAAAAGACACAATAATGAAGAGACATGACGATAAAACGGCAAGTAAATATTTATTGATTTACTTTATATTGATAGATTTCTAATAGATATACATACTGCACTGTTATTTCAGGAAACAAAAACATGGACAACAAATCTGAACAAGGAAAAATCACATAATCTCATGTTGAATAAAGGCTAAGAAATGTCCATATTGTCAAGCTGTTTCCATATGCATAGAGTCCAGAAGTGTATCCCAAAAAAATGGGATTTTAATATAGTTTCCCTGCTCTGATAAAATGTGATTACTGATGAGAAAAATCTGTTCCCCGTGTCTGTAGATGTGGCGATGAATGATAAGGCAATCCAAAAACATCTGTACAAACATCCATAAATAAAATTCCATCTCTTTTCATACTTTGTTCACTTCAACTATACACATTTCCAACTGCGTAATGGAAGACATATAACATCTCTGTACGTGATCTATATATAAAAACGACAGCAATGAAGGTAAAATATCGTCCTCCTGCCATTTAAAGTGACACCGCTCATAAATTACAATTGGTAGGCAGATGTTCTCCGCCCGTGCACCGTAATTATGGTGTCGTTGAACGTGCGTGCAACGCCGCGGTTTCAATCTGTTCCTCAACACCGCGTGCAAAAGCATCGGCCCTGTCACACAGGTTCAAATGATGCAGACATGCATCTGCTAGTCGCCGCTAGCAACAGACATACGTTCAGAAGAAAATAACATACGGTATGTAAATAAGCAACACATGATCAAACATTTTAAAGACGAAATGTCTTGGACAAGATACGAAATAGAGCTGCTCTTATACCAATAGCCATGCATCAGCAGCTATTGCACGTGATCGACAGACGTAATAATTCTTCAAAAGAATGGAGTCTAGTGTTTACCAACAAATGTGAACGTAGATTTTGCCTGCGCATAACAAATAACTACAATGGTTGAACAAATCAAATATCTAATATACTCTCTGTCTGCCTGAATGGCGACATACATCGGTACAGCTAATAAGACTACAGTTTCCATATGCAAAGCGTCTTTACTTTCTTTTAAAAACACTTCGATCCTAAATCTGTCGAGTAAAAAATGCATGTTAAATACATTCAAGAGTACAGTTACAACCGAAGTTGGAAAGTGGAGGAAGCACGTTTTGGTTTAAGGTTGGATTTGAAAGGCCAGCAGCTCTTCTGAATGCATGTTGTTGAGCGACCTCAGCTCGGGAAGCTTCAGGAGGAGTTTGGTGAAGACGGCCGCTTCGTTCGAGTGGTTCTTCATGATCAGGTTCCTCAAAGCTCTGATCAAAGTCTCCTGCAGGGCCTCCACGGCGCTCACGTTCTCGATGGCCGATCGGTCTGCGCGGGAAAACGGCAGCGTGTCAAAAGATGCGTTTGATGCGTTAAAGCCTCATTTGTTGTAAACGGTGAGACGGGTTTACCTGCAGACACCAGAACCACGGCCGTGAAGAGACTCATTTCTTCCTCGTTGAGCTGCAGGGCCGTGAGTTTCTCGCTGAACTCAAACATGCAGGTGAGAAGCTCTCCGGTGCCCAGAGAATGCAGCAGATCCACGCTGTACTTCCTACCGCTGAGAAAGGTCACGCTCCGCTCTTTCACATCAAACAGAGACACAAAGCGCACCATCAGCACCTAAGAACGAAAGAGAGAACGTTACGATCTGTGAAGAGATTTTCTCTTCTTATTTTTAAATGTTACAGACGTTCGTGTCGTTACCTCGAAGGTTCCCGCCTTGAGGAGGTTGACCTGGTCGTGTTGGGAGAGGTCCTGAAAACCGTGGATGCGCTTCGCGAATTCCACCACTTCTCTTACGGCGGGGATGAAACTCTTGGAAAACTCCTCCCAGATTTCATGACCGGGCTTGCAGGGGTCCACAAAGGGGGAAACGTTCATAGGACATACCTGAGAAGATATCATCGAACGGATCAAGGGTTATTATAATTGACTAAAAACAAAGCTTTTGTTAAAACAATTCTGTTCATCGAAATGAAATCAAATAAGGCTTAAGGTCATTTTGAAAGTTGAAAATTAGAACGGTTGCCTCGGCAATAACTTGAAAAAGTTATCGAAAGAAAATAAATAAATCCTAAAACTAGAAAATCTATTAAAATTGTAAAGCAATATAAAAAAATAAATAGATAACAAAATTGCCAAAACTCGCATGAAAACTAAAAATAGAAGCTAATTCCAAATATGAATAAATCGAAAATAAAACTATAACTCTGCAACAACTTTAAAGCTAGTTAACATAATTACATTAATGTTCTTTTTCCATGATAACTTCTAGAACAGCAAAGCATCGATCTATAATATGGCTGCATAGTGTAGATAAGCTTTCATTTGTTTAACAGCAATTAGTATTGATAATAAATTATACAAATTATTACAATGTTATTACAAATTATTACAAGCCTACCAGATGCCTTCTGTATCCTCCTCTCTGAACCTCGTTCATGTTGTTCCCGTTGTACGCGTGGTAATGCGAGTTTGGTGTGGGGCTTTGACTGCTCTGCTGGGTCATGTGGTACCCGGTCACATGTTCCCTGTAAAACCCAGACGTGTCCTTCAGGTTCCTCTCGCAGTCTGACCGTCTCTGACTGTCACCGCTCCAGCATTCCCGCGGCTGCCGTTCCTCGTCCTTGCTGCTGGTGCTCATCGTGTCCGAGCTGGCCGGAGAGACGGACCCCGCGCGAGGCGGGCTCACGGGCTGCTTGTACGCGAACAGGTCGTCGCGCTGAAGTCCGTTGCTTGGCAGGTCGTCTTCCCCGCTGTCGGACGAACACGACGACGCCGAACTCATGGACGTGTCCATGGGAACGACCGACTCGGAGTCCCGAGAGAGTTCGGAGGCAGACCGCGGGGAATCCGGCGGTGACGGCAAAGAGGAGTTTGAGGAGTCGCCCTGGCTGGTTTCTAAGGCACACGTTACGGCCTGACCGCCGTGAAGCATGCGCTGCAGCTGACTGTTGTTCATCATGTTGTTCATGGCCGTCTGCATCTCCAGAAGCATGCGCTGTTTCTCACGCTTGGGAATCCGTCCGAATCGCACGGCTGAAAGACATGACGACGTTTAACTACGGCGCCCTCAAAACAGCTGAAGGAGAAACGTGGTCGGCCGCACTACTCACCGTCACGCGACATCCCGACGGATAAACACTTCTTGAAGCGGCACTGCTGGCAGCGGTTTCGGTTTATTCGCACGATGGTGCAGCTTTCGGTCTTCAGGCATTTCTTGTACTGAATATTCTGCTGGATGCTCCTTCTGAAGAAGCCCTGTAAGATAGAAATCAATTCTTTTATTTGCTGGCACGCATACCCGGAGCATTCGACACAACAGACCACATGTTTGAAAGTATTCTGGAAGAGCCGTTTTCTTACCTTGCAGCCCTCGCAGGCGTGAACGCCGTAGTGGAAGCCCGAGGCAACGTCTCCACACACTTTGCACAACAGCACCATTCCATTAAGCTCTGGAAAACCGCAATTACATGAAGGTTAGTCTAACCTATAAAACTGCAGACGAAACCGAAAAGAAATCACAAAAACGTGGCTTTCTTGACTTGATTTAAAGTCACATCAAAACGTAAACTGGTGGCGTTTAACTATTTTTTTTTGCTTGCGGCTATCTAGGAATCGGTTTGCTTATGTAAGAAGTAAACGAGTATTTGTGTTTGAATCCAACTCACTTGTAATGCCACTCTTCGCAGCGAGCGCCGTCTTCTCAGAGGCGTGCCCGCGCGGGTGAGCGTGTTTTGAGAGCAGCCCAGCGGTGGGCACGTCTGTGGCACGGCTCTGATTTGTGGGCAGAGGCGGCGAGGACGACGGTGAACGGCTGTTAGAGCTGTCAATCATGCACGGCTCTGGACTGGAGGCCAGGCTTGAAGAGCAGACGTAGGCTATCACGCCTCCTGAGAGTAAAGAAACATGATTAACATTTACAACCAGTTATGCTGTACAGCACATTCTGTAATGGAAATGCTTTTTTTATGAAATGCATTTATTTATTCTTCAAAGAAACAACCCTAATTTCATTATTCACAGAATGGTTAATAACATTAGATAATTTGAGCGAGCTCCAACTGTTATCTATTATAACTATTTTTGTATTTATTTTTTCAATTAATGTCTTATTGAATTTTTTTTAAAAATAATAATAAAATGTATTATATGAATGGAATGTTTCATGTTAACAACGTCATTGTGATTGCGCAATATCAGTATTTGTTATTTCCAAAGTATGCAAACAGTTCATATATACAAATATCAAAGTATCACCATCACACTGTAATTTACAAGTTAAAAATTGCATTCGAATAAGCTGTCAAAAATGATAAAACTCGTTTAATGTTCGTTTTCAAATCGTTTGGTTTAAAATGCCAGGAGAGACGAACAAAAAAAGTATGTTTAAATGAACACGAGGGGTTATTTAACCAGCTGTAACCCTGAGTTTCTCAGATCCACCCACACGTGCACCTCTCGTGTTTTGTACCGTGAAGAAATCTAGGTCACTAGATGTCTGCTGCTTTCCTCACGTGGTACTGCAGAGAGCCTCACGTCAGGCGAGCGTGCTAAATTATGCAAGGACACGCCCCCGGACCAATCGGAGAGCGGGCGAGGAAAACGTTACGCCGCACTCGTCCAATCAGAGAAACGGACGCGACTCCTAGTACACACAGGCACACGGCTAGGCAACGCGAGCCATGTGAGCTCGAGGGTTCTAGTACTCGAAGTACTCGGGGCGCGTGACGTCACGGGCACTCCTAACCCACATACAGTCCGACCAATGGAAACATCAGTTCGTGCACCGGCTGCAAACGTGCTTTAAATCACCAATAGCGAACACGAACACTTAACGTTATATTAAACGCATTATTTTGGTAACATTTTTCACGCTGTTTGGTGTCAACTTGGTAACATTTATTTGAAATAACATTTCAAGCTATTAACGTCCTCAATCTGTTTGGCGTTTCAGAGTGCAAGTCTAGTATTTATGTAGCGCTTCACTTGTAATGTTTTCGTTAAAAATCCTCCAATTCTTGCAACATGTATTCAAATTAAAATGTTACACATACGAACGGTCTCTAAATACTTTAAACACGAAGACACTTCAGCAGAAGGTGAAGGTTAACGTTTAAGCTAAACATCAATCAATCGATATCGCTGGTTGCTTCGTTTAGCACGGGCATGTTTCTTATTTCATAGCATACATAATAAAAGTCATTAGTAGACTGTCTTCATAAAAAGCCTCTTACCTTGTTTCGCTGAATCCATATTAAGAGATTTCACTCTTGCGATAAATCTCGGTAAATTGATATATTTCACTCGGCACAAATATTTCCACCTTGTCAGCTATACGAACAACCTGCAGTTAATTCAAGGCAAGACGATCAATGCTCCTGTGAACTGCACACAACGTCTCATCAGATCGCTGAATGTTTCATTCTGACTCCCAGCAGCTGCGTTTGGTCTTCCGCGTCACAATGGAACTCCCGCGCTGCGCACGAGCTCCCAGTACTGAATGTTCTTATGTCGCGCGGTCCCGTCACCGGCTCCGCCTCCTCGTGTGCGCGCTTGACTCACTTTAACCCAGTGACACACTTTTGGCCGACCGGAGGGAGGAGGGACCACGGGACCACTTGCCGCTGCAACGTGAGCACGATGATTTTGAGAACACGGTGTTGTTTTGAACCTTCGCCACTCCCTGTCAACATAGCAACAAATGACAGATAATGGGGGTGGGAATGCCGTGCCACCCCCCCATACACCCGAATGAACACCAAAGTAAAACATTCTCGTTTCCACGAAAGCAGATGAGATAAGATTAGGCTACAGGTGATTTACTGTGGAGAGTTCTCTATCAAATTAAGTTGTTAGATTTATGATTATTGGTTATAGCTTAAGGCTACAGCATTATACAAATATTCTAAATGTGATGTTTATTATTCGATTTTACAGACTTGTTAGTTTCAAGTGAGCACTGTTGAAGTGCTGTAGGCACGATTTCAGTTATTCTTAAATTATGGAATTCTTAAAAATGTAAAAAAAGAAATACACACCCTTACGAAAATTGACCATGGTTTTACTACAGTTAAAATGGAAACCCCATGGTTACTATAGTAAAACAATGGTTATCACAAAATAACCATGGTTTTGAAAACGATGGTTAGGGCAAAACCATGGTTTTACTACAGTAAGTAATCAATGCACTAAAAAAACCATGGTTACTACACTTGTACCTCAAAAAAATACATGGTTAATTTTCGTAAGGGCATTTATTTAACGTCTCTTCAAAGTGTCAACATAAACAAACGCTACTGCGCACGCGCGCGTTCGTGGACTGCCCTTAACTTCCGGTACACGTTCACAAACAATAAAGTGCCTGTAGATTATTTCTGATAACAAGCAAAAGAAACCGAACGAAGTGTTACTTGGCTGAACTTGTCTCTCCAATATTTTGAATTTAGACTGCAATACCAAGCTCGACCGCTAGATGTCAATGTCCCAGACGGTTTTTTAAAATGCAGAACAAAACTACAGGACCCATTCAACAAATTGTTTATTTAATAAAACGAACAAACAACAAAATTCAACAAATCGTTTATTTAATACAATTATTATTCAATAAAATAATAATATAAATGAATATTAACATCAATTAAATAAAATATAAATAGTTATATTATTAGACACTAGCACTAATATACATTTTTCACATTTTAAGCATTCTGAATCGAAGAACAACTTGAACTGGCAGCATAATGGTAAAGTTACTCGGGAGACAAATATACACATGGTGATGAAAAACAGATCCTGCTCAGTTTAAATGTCTTTAGGGCATGACCCTTTGGTCCATGGTCTGGCCGTGCAGTCACGTTTTGCTGTTTGTTGTGGACAAGGTTTCATGTTTCCTACATACAAATATTTTGGTAACACTTAAGGTTGTATTTGTTAACATTAGTTAGTTCCTGTTGGCTTATGCATTTACTAATGTAATCAAATACAGCCTTATTATAAAATGTTTAATGCTTGGTATAATTCACATTTATTTACATTTATTCATTTGGTAGATGCCAAATTTCACATAAACTAAGCATTAGCTGAACAAGTTATTTCAACTTTCAGTGACCCTACAAAGAATATTTATAGCTCTCCTATAAGTACAGATGGATGGCTGGAAGCTCTGTTCATGGTTTTTGGAGATATTTGTACTAGTATTCAAATATGCATATCTGGAAAAGTAAAGCTTGTCAAAGTCTTAAAACAGTTTGTGCCGTTTAAATAGACAACTTGCTCATTCAATGGGGGGCAGTTCTTTGGTGACCAACATTCTTCAAAATATCTCCTTTTGTGTTCTGCAGAAGAAAGAAATGTTAGGAAAGACATGAGGGTGAATAAATGATGAACGAATGTTAATTTATGTGTGAACTATCTCTTTAAGAAACATATGTGCAGTTTGCCATAGGGTCTGGCTTGCTGACGCATTTGCGGAAGTGTTCAATGACATTTAGGTTAAGGCTTTGAGCAGGTAGTGAGGTTTTTCCACACTGTAAATCATTTCTATAGGTTGTCATGCTGGAATTTAAAACAGGCCCCTTCATAAACAATTATTTACAATGTCATTGTATACGGAAGAATTCACAGAACTACTTGAACAAGCCTACTGTATATACTGTATATGCACTTTCCCAGGTAGACACGTGTAATGATTTTGATTTAAAAATAAATATTATTAATCCACAACTGACATGTGAAGTGTGAGAAATGGCAAAAACATTTTTTTTTCACCGATAGTGAAGCAAAGTTCCCATAGTTACAGAATGACCCATATACTGATGGTTCATAAATATGCTTACATAAGAGTGGTCGTAGATTTTATGAGCTATTTCCATGACAGTAAATGCTTTTAATAAGTAACAGAAACGCTGTGGCTGTTTTACAGGGATACAGGATAAAGGGACAGTATAAACACTTCAGATTTGACATTTTCCTGTAGTCTGGAAACTGATCCGAAGAACTTTAGGACACGACGTGCTGTACAAATCCTGAAGGATCTGATAATGAAGGCGTGGTTAAATGTACCAGGCGAAAATAACTAAAAATAGCAATATAGTTTAGTAAGTTTATTGCATTCAATCTGACCATAATCTGTTAAATATTAACCAGATGGATCTCTTGGTGAATTACAGTATGTGCTACAATGTAAATCTAACATGTCACATCAAGTTTAAAGTGATAGTTTACCCTTAAAGGAAAATTCTGTCATCATTTGTTCACCCTCAAGTGAGTCTTTCTTTTGTGGAACACAGATAGATAGAAGATATTTTGAGAAATGTCTCCGTGGTTTTGTGTTCATACAATGGAAGTCAATGGGGGTCAGTGTTGTTTGGTTATCAAGACTCTTTAAAATATCTATTTTGTGTTCTGCAAAAGAAAGAATGTCATAGTCCTCGTGTCATTTCAAACCTGCGAGTAAATTATTAAAGCATGTTTCTTTTGGGGTGAACTTTCCCCTTTTTCATTCAAGTCAAGTTTTAAATCAAAGAGCTATTCTTTAGGCTTCAGTCTGTGAGTCGAGAGCTGTTGTACATCCGAATCTCTCTGATGGAAAGATTTTCAGGACATTTATTCACATCATGGTCTGGGGGTGTCCGCTGTTGCTGTGGTAGATTTTCACGTGAAATGTTCTTGACAGATGAGCTCACAGAAACAGAGACTATACTGACATCTAGTGGACAAACCCGGCAGCTCATTCTCACATGAGTGAACAAATGGTGAGCAGGTGTTCATGACCCTGTGTTGTTTGAACAGGTCGTCACGTGTACATGTGATATCCAGGAACAAAAAACAAACAAACAAAAGAGCTCAAACAAAGTCTCGTGGCCCTGATGGTTGACCTCAATTCAGAGATGTTTTCTCATTCGTAGGTTTCTGCCTTGGGATTATGATTATAAATATTAATATGACATTTTTTGATCTAGTTCACATTTATTTGTTATTCTAAATATATAAATATATAATTTAAAATGTATTGCAAATATAATATCCTTTTAAATGTACAGTCAAAACATGCTGTTGTTTTATATGCTTGTTTTGAAATATTTTTAATACGTTTCTTACATTTAAGCCTTAGGATTTTGTTCATAAATTCATATTCTCTTTGGAACGTTATCAAATCTTGATGAATCAGGGAAAATATGTTATATTACATATATTAACTGTCTTTAGGTGGTAATGAATCTGTATTTTTATTTGACGTATACAGAATGGAGCAGATGCTAAATTCACCTTTCTTGTTTTACAGAAGAATCTGCACAATAAAAAACTGCACACAAGTTTGAAAGGACATGATGGTGAGTAAAAGACAGAATATCCATTTTTTGATTGTGACTCATTTATGAAGCCATTGGAATGTGTTGACAGCATTGACAACAGCTAAATAAAAGCGTTTAACATGTTGACAAATGTCACATTCCATAGCTGAGCGATGAATATGTTCTCAGTGATTTTACTAGCGATGTGTAGCAATGTGAAAGGCTAACAGCATGCAATACATATCAACTTGTTTTCTTTACAGAGCATCTTTTCTGTTATTTTCGCCCGTTTCTCCAGTTTTCATTTCCTGCAAACAAATGCAAATAAAACAATTTTTTTTTCTCAAAAATTTGGGAGAATTTTGGTTGGTAGTTCACAGAATGGAACAAAAATAATCATTTTACCTAAACACGTTTAACTATTTAAAAATCAGAAAAACAAATGTTGTGTCTCTTTTTTCGCAGCTGCATGTATTGTTGGTGCATATAAATGAAATGATTCAGAGTATTTCTTTGCTTTACCTAATGAAAAAGCCTGCGATTATTTTTAAGCAGATTTTTACTTCTTAGTTTGTACTTCTTGCATTGAATTGAAGTCATTCTTATTGTATAGTGCTTCCAACACTTTTAAATCAGTTTTGAGTAAACGCATAAATACCTAAAGTAGATATTACATAAGATAAAATAAAGATCAATCATAGATCATACGTAGGTGTGCTAAGACTTTATTTGCCTGTTCAACACATTTAAATACACTGGACATAACCTGTACATTCGGTTTCTTCTGCAGGGTGTGAAACTTCAAATCATTAGCCAAACCTATTGACATCTGTGGTGAGTCGTGTTGTGTAGCTCGTGTACTTGCACTTCTTGATAGCTCCGGTGTGTGTGTGAAATGGGTTTGGTTATACTCATGAAAATGTCGCAAACTTAATGAATAAAATGTTCAGAATGAAGTTGTGAGAAGGTAAGAAGTGATCCTCGCCGTTTTAAATCGGCCACATCAGGCTTTACCTTTAGTCTCATGATGTCAACAAGTGTGTGTGTGTGTGTGTGTGTGTGTGTGTGCGTGTGTGTGTGTGTGTGTGTGTGTGCGTGCGTGCGTGTGTGCGTGCGTGCGTGCGTGCGTGCGTGCGTGCGTGTGTGTGCGTGCGTGCGTGTGTGTGCGTGTGTGTGTGTGTGTGTGTGTGTGTGTGTGTGTGTGTGTGTGTGTGTGCGTGTGTGAGGTTTCAGTCAAAAGTAAGAAATAGGTCATATATTGTCTACGAGAGGTGTAAACTATATCTGCTGACATCTGTGTGGTGAAAGGTCAGGAAACCAAAACCATCATCGTATGATATGAAATTTGAACGATATTAAATGAAATGTTTCCAGAGTGGAATGAAATGACTTTCTTATCAATGTGGGTTGGATGTAATGAAACTGAATAGCGTCCGATTCATCCAGATCATTACAACACAATATGGGCTGATTTAAGAACAGTTATTGTTTTAACAGGTAATGAGTCTAAAACATATTTCAGTGAAAGGTGAAATGCGTCACGGGTACCTCCGGTAGATTATATCTTTACAAAAGTGTTTAATGTTCATGTTTGAAAGAGAGACCCTCATCATTTTTTCCTGTTAAGTTTTTTCCAAAGACAAATTTCTTAAGATTCACCACCGTGATTAAAATGTTATTGCCCATAGAGTTATGATACATGATAAATCCTGTAAAATCATAATGGATGCTTGAGTGCACAACTATAAAAACAACAAAATCCACAATTAACTCACAAAACAAGACATTTGTCGGTGGCTGCGTTTAAATGATTTTTAAATGTGCATTTCCCCCCATAAAATCGTAGACAAGATGTTTATAACAGCTCTTTGACAATATCTGCATCGACGTTTCTATTGATCAACACAAATAAATGTTTCCCAAAGCAGAGATTCACAGCAGGTCCTCTGGAGAACACATAATGGATGAGCTCAAATTCAACCTGAAGGCATTATCATCATCTTACTAGTTTTCACTCATGATTAAGCATAAAAATCCACCAGAGGGGGATTCTGTATAGTGTAATGAAGGGGTTGTACTGGAAAAGCTTTCTCTGCTTCATGCATATTCAGTAAAGTTTGATGAACAGGTTTGTGACTTTGAAAGCAGCTAAGAAAAAAGTTGTCAGATCCTCTATCGGTTACAGATAAAAAGCATAAAAATAAATAAAAAAATGTCAGTAATGTGATTTAGAGGTTAAAGACCCACAGGCTGATAACCAAAATATTGTCAGTATAAACGGCGCATCTCATAACCTCAGGTTACTTTAGAGTCAATTCGGTTTATTTGTCACATACAAATACGGGGATTGTTGCGTAAACGTGCCGACCAAAAGTCAGTCTTGTATAAAGTACTTGAAAGCAATACTTGAGTAAAAGTACAAGTATCTTACCAAAAAATGACTTTGGTAGAAGTTGAAGTCACCCTTTAAAATATTACTTGAGTAAAAGTCTTAAAGTACCTGACATTTAGTATACTTAAGTATCAAAAGTAATTGTCTGATATAAAATGTACTTAAGTACTAAAAGTAAAAGTAAAGGTATTTAAAAAAAAGTGAACAGTTAGAATTTTGAGGTAATTAAATCAAAGCAAATCTCAAGTTCAACAAAATGCACGGTGCTTTTGAAGATGTGAGTAATCCTGAAGGCTCCTCTGTAACCTGCCATTAATTAGCCTAATGTGGTCTAAAAAAAATCCCTCCACCGGTGTAACGCTAATTTACCTAGGAAATATTCGGCCGCCACTTAGGCTATACCAGAAACCGTTATTAACCATTTCAGTATTATGTGTTGAATTAATTCGGAGGGAAAATCATTGGTGTTGTTAAATATCTGCACATTGGCTAATCAGAAAAGTTAACTAGCACACGTTAGCCTGGCCATCACGTTAGCCAGATATCTGAACAGGCTTATGATAACTAATTCATGTTAAATAACGTGAATTGAATGAAAATTAATTTAACCTACCTCGATGTGCTTCTTCAGGTTGGACGGGGAGTTTTTTAATGCCAATATTTCAGTGACTCTCGGTAGGCATACCGGGTTTCCATCCAAAGTTGCGAATTTAGCTTATGCGCAAAATTGGAAAATCGCATAAAACATTTGCCGTTTCCATCCAACTAGTCAACCTAATAAACTGGCACTAAATATCAGTAAGAGAAGCCACTGAATATAATAGTTTTGATATACTCGCGCAAGCAGACGATTAGGAAACTCAATAAATGCGGTGCTTTTGTGGATGCCTGCTGTTCGGGAAACACAGTCGTGACAGTTCTAAGAGGCAATTACAAAAATACTTGACGACTTTGCTCAGGCGTTTAAGAATGACCATAACAACATTTCTGATGCTGTGTCACAAGATCATTACTCTGGTTAGTCAGGTTACGCAGTCTCATAGTGCAGTTACGTGACTTTTTGGAGGAATTTATTCAGCAAATGCGTTCCCATCTCCCATTATTCGCATTAACCCTTTTTCGCAAAAATGAAAAACCACCTCAAGCGAGCGTAAAAACCTTTTAGCGAATTAAGGGTTTTTAATTAGAAATTTAGCGTTTCCATCACTCGTTTCTGATGCGAAACTTCAAAATGCGAATAAAACCAGAGTAATGGAAACCCACACTTAATCCGGTAGGAAGAATTTTTCACTCCAATGTACGAAAATATTTCTTGCAAATACGGCAACGGGTGTGTAACGTTATCTTCGTCACCACCACGGAGTTCACCAAGTTCGTCACTGTAGTCGAGATGCTCGTCATCTGCTACCGGAGTGGTAACGTTAGCAGCAGAGCCTGCAGCAGGTGCTTCCATAATGGCATCAATAATGTGACATGCCCGGACAAGCAGGACTTCTTCTTCTTCGTGCTTGGCGGTTGACATGACAACAAAGAGGCATTACGTCACCAACTCAAATTTCTTCTGAAAATTCTTTAATTTGTAGTAACGAGTAACGAAGATGGTTAGGAGAAATGTATCGGAGTAAAAGTACACATTTTATTTAGGAAATGTAGTGGAGTAAAAGTGAAAGTTGTCAGAAATATAAATAACGAAGTAAAGTACAGATATGTGAGAATTCTACTTAAGTACAGTAACGAAGTATTTGTACTTCGTTACATTACAACACTGCCAAAAGTCATGTTTATCCAGACAAACTGGAGCACAGCATTACACTTACAAGACATTTTACACTTAAGGGCTCGGCGTAGTCCAGGCGATTTGCGCTTTCGTTCTGCGTTTGGGGGTAAAACGAAGCTCGAAAACGTTGAGAGACGGTATAGTGTTTTCCATCAATCCAACACCCCTTTGTGTCTGGAGGCGGGGTTTACATGACGGCGCTACATAACACACCCACCTATTACGTAATGGCCATGGACCAATGGTGGCTCGAGGGTGTTTATCGGCCAACGCGAACTTTCCCGGAGTTCTGTTTGGTTTGCTGCGGCGACCTAGTGAAACGAATGGTCGTTTGGCCAATATAATCGCTCGAGCTCTATTAGTCATGACTCATGTAGGTCAATGCAATGCTATTTGTTGACACAAACCCTTTTCTGTGCGTGTGAAAAATTCTGTGACTGACAGTCAGCGTCAGAAAGCGTGTCATGGTAAACAATGACATCACATAGCGTAAATTATGTACACTGTACAATTCAGCCACAGTGTTTATTTATGTTTTCTTTTCATGACGCGAGAGCACAACAGTTCATTCTGGCCAGAGGCGGCATGTAGCAATATGTACACATCTTTTGATTTCTTTTTCATTTCTTTAATTCACAAGCAAGCCTCTTGTAGAACGTAACATTTCAGTTTAAAAAATACATACAAACAAAAGACGGCAGGGTATGGGACTTCTCATCCCGTTACATGCACAAAACTTCACCGACGTCTAACAAAAGGAGAAACCCAAAGAAACACACTATACGCTGATGAAGGGAGACGGTTTAGAAGCTGTATTTGTTCCGGATGCCACTTCAAAAAAGGATATAGATACATTAAGTCGACAATAATAACAACAACAATAATAATAAACAATAGTATTCCTTTTCACCTAAGGTAATTCAAACATTCAGATAATTGGAAAATAAAGTCCCAATCTACTCTTTGTATAAAAAGAAGCTTTCAAGTCAACGAGGAACAAAGGAGAGTTTGTCGTCACAGACAGGTGTAAAGGAAGATGGAAGGAAGAGGGGCCAGATGCACGTCGCACTTGGTGAATGTGCTTTTAGCAGATTGGGAGAGGTAGAGAGGCACAGGAGGGCGGGGCGGGGGTATAGTGTGTGTGTGTGTGTTTGTGTCGGGGAGGAACGATACTGTAGGAGGCGTTTATGTGGCGTATCTCTTCGTCCACTGTTTGGCTATTCTGTCATGTTCCGTTCTGTTGGTCAAGTACTGTGTGGCAATGCTTCCGACCAGAGGATCCGCTGTGAATACATTCAAGAACATTAGTCATGCACGTCAGCTACAGCACAAAACACAAAAAGTCATTTTTTCTACACTAAAATAACCTGGAAGTTCAAAAACCCTGGAATATTACGTGTCGGCATCTTTACCGGCAATGTTTGTTTTATGGACATAAAAATGAGTTAAAATGTTGTAAATATATTTTACATACACAAATTCATGCATTTGGCAGACGCTTTTATTCAAAGTGACTTATAGTGCATTAAATATATACATTTTAAACCCACGACCTTTGCACTGTCAATGTAATGCTATTATATAATTTCACTTTGTATTACATAACATTATATAATTTCTAATTATAATTTGTAATTTTTTACAACGACTTGAAATATTGTGCACACATTTTATTTTGTCTCCCTTACAAAAATTAAGCATATTTATTTACATTATTTTAAAATATATTACATTATATTATTTTTCTGAATACAGATGAAAATTTCCATGTAAAAGTTTTGGCTTTCTTCACAAAGGTCAGGCGACTTTAAATAAAATATGTGCGCACAATATTTCATCTCTCTTACAAAATTAAGCATATTACATGACATTATTTTAAAATATATTACATTACTTTTTCTTCCTTTTCTAAATACAGATGCAAATTTCATGTCAAAGTTTTAAAAAAAAGTAATGTAATGTAAAAAGCTTAACATGCTTTATTTTATTATAGTACATTATATTATTCTATAATACTTTATATTATGTTTTTGTCTGAATACAGATGCAGAAAGTTTGGGCTTTCCTCACATACTCGCATTTTATTGCATCTTTCTTATAAAATAATGTAATGTTATATGCTTAATCCAAATTTCACGTAAAAGTTTAGGCTTTTTTCACGTAGTTCAGAAAGCTTGAAATATTGTGCACAAGTATTTTATTGCATCTTTCTAAAATAGTAATATAATAAAATTAAGCATATTTCATCACATTATATTATTTTATATTACATTTTATTATACTG
This sequence comes from Triplophysa rosa, assembly GCF_024868665.1. Lineage (NCBI taxonomy): Eukaryota > Metazoa > Chordata > Actinopteri > Cypriniformes > Nemacheilidae > Triplophysa > Triplophysa rosa. The sequence continues at coordinate 1,848,079 of NC_079897.1, forward strand.
TATATTTGTCTGAATACAGATGAAATTTTCATGTCAGTTTTGGCTTTCCTTACTCAAGCATTTTATTGCATCTTCCTTAAAACACAATTAAGTATATTACATTACATTATTTTTAAACATTTTACATTTTATTAAATATATTATAGTATTATTACTTTAATTAGATTATATTTTTCTGAAAATTGAATTGAAAAGTTTTGGTTTTCCTCAAATAGTTCAGAAGGTCTGAAATATTGTGCACAAGTATTTTATTACTTCTTTCTTAAAGCAACACTTTGTAGTTTTTCGACCTCAAAATAATGTCTCTAAAATGATTTCAGTGGTAGAACAACTCTTAAACGGACGAATTCTACTGCCGCTGCTAACAGAGCATCCACATTTTGTGTTGGGGTCGGTACACACAGCCCCACCCATCCCCTGCCTGCGGAAGAGTGCCACTTGGTTTCCAAACAATGTTTCTGCATTCGCCAGGTCCACCAGCTTACTTAAACAAATTATTGTGTATTGCGCTGCCCACGGGGAAGCTTATAAAGCGACATTATTTACAACACTGTAACAGACAATTGCGCTTATCAACCACATGGGGGAGCCGTGAGCAAAATTTTATTTTAAGTGTTGCTTTAAAATAAAATGAAGCTTATAGATTTTTAATGACACAAGGGTAATATAGTCACAGAATTGCCATTTTTTTTGGGTGAGCTATATGAATGAATAATGTGAATTTTGAGGGGCTGAAGTCTCACCTGGGTTACAGTCTGTTAGTAGAGAGCAGATGGACAGCAGGACCTTTGAGATGGTGAGAGCTGGACTCCAGTTGTCCTTCAAAATATCCAGACAGATCACTCCCTGACTGTTGATGTTACAGTGATAGATCCTCGTTCGAAACGTCACCTGGCGAAAGAAACCCACAGAGTCATTGGAATGCTGTACGTATGCACGCAAATTGACCTTTTTTTATCTTAGCAAAATCAGATACACTTATATGTTAAGAAACTCTTGAGTGAACTACAGCATGAATAGAGTATGGATATGATGTTAGACATCTGTGAAAGAGCCCTGGGCTTTCTGTGGAACTTTGTAACGGACCTTGACATTCCCTGCCTGACAGTTTAATTGCTAGCAGAATGACTTCCTCCATCCGCTCTACCTACAAACCCACACGAGCTGGAAGAACAAAAGCGCACATAACAACAGGGCACGTCTGAAGACGAACTTCTTATTTTACATGTGGTTTAAAGGCAGGATGAAAGGGCCGGTTTAGGACAGTGATAAAGACACACTGGCCCTGGGGCGGATGCCGGCTGCTGTCAGCCTCTGCTCTGCTGGTGGGGGGCAGGGAAGAGAGAGAGAGAGAGACTGTCCCTTAAGGCACAGAGAACAAGAGGCCATCTGAATTCCAACAATGAGATTTCCACAACATATAACATCAGCTGAACGTCACAAATGTTCTTTTAAAACATCAGAGCCTTGCAGCTTGTGCTTGATCGGGTGTGTACCACTTTAAGTAATGATACGCTGATGCAGTTTTAACAAATTTCCTAAATCAGAACTAATAAGCCTCTACATATCATAAACATTTATTCAGTAACTTTTAATCAAAGTCACTGAGTGCAGCTGCAACACGTCAGAGGAGAACTGGCCCTCCCGACTGAGACTGGTCCGAGACTTCCAAGGTTTTTTCTCCATTTATTCATTATTGGAGTTTTGGTTCCTCGTCACTGGGCCGTGTTGGCTTGCTCACCGGGAGACTGCTGATGTTAGATATTGGATTATCTTAAAGGTTTGGTGAAATTCCATTGATATCGCTTGGATGATTATTAGAATGATCTTGCTTGTTCTACAAACACCATGCACTGTTTTTCTGTTTTTATTTTCTCCTGTAAAGCTGCTTTGGAACAATGCACATTGTGAAAAGCGCTATATAAGTAAAAGTGAACTGAATTGAATGTAGCTATTAGAGTTGTTCCGATTGACGATACTCAGCAAATTAAACGCGCATTGCGCATTTCTTTGTGCAAGAGAGCTTTGCAATGCACGCGGCTTGTGCAGGGTTTGAGTTGTCCGCGCCAGAGAGAGTTTGTAATGCGCGCGCGGCTCGGGCTTTTCCTCGCGCCAGAAAGAGTTTGTAATGCGCGTGAGGCTCGGGCTTTTCCTCGCGCCAGAAAGAGTTTGTAATGCGCGTGAGGCTCGGGCTTTTCCTCGCGCCAGAAAGAGTTTGTAATGCGCGTGAGGCTCGGGCTTTTCCTCGCGCCAGAAAGAGTTTGTAATGCGCGTGAGGCTCGGGCTTTTCCTCGCGCCAGAAAGAGTTTGTAATGCGCGTGAGGCTCGGGCTTTTCCTCGCGCCAGAAAGAGTTTGTAATGCGCGTGAGGCTCGGGCTTTTCCTCGCGCCAGAAAGAGTTTGTAATGCGCGTGAGGCTCGGGCTTTTCCTCGCGCCAGAAAGAGTTTGTAATGCGCGTGAGGCTCGGGCTTTTCCTCGCGCCAGAAAGAGTTTGTAATGCGCGTGAGGCTCGGGCTTTTCCTCGCGCCAGAAAGAGTTTGTAATGCGCGTGAGGCTCGGGCTTTTCCTCGCGCCAGAAAGAGTTTGTAATGCGCGTGAGGCTCGGGCTTTTCCTCGCGCCAGAAAGAGTTTGTAATGCGCGTGAGGCTCGGGCTTTTCCTCGCGCCAGAAAGAGTTTGTAATGCGCGTGAGGCTCGGGCTTTTCCTCGCGCCAGAAAGAGTTTGTAATGCGCGTGAGGCTCGGGCTTTTCCTCGCGCCAGAAAGAGTTTGTAATGCGCGTGAGGCTCGGGCTTTTCCTCGCGCCAGAAAGAGTTTGTAATGCGCGTGAGGCTCGGGCTTTTCCTCGCGCCAGAAAGAGTTTGTAATGCGCGTGAGGCTCGGGCTTTTCCTCGCGCCAGAAAGAGTTTGTAATGCGCGTGAGGCTCGGGCTTTTCCTCGCGCCAGAAAGAGTTTGTAATGCGCGTGAGGCTCGGGCTTTTCCTCGCGCCAGAAAGAGTTTGTAATGCGCGTGAGGCTCGGGCTTTTCCTCGCGCCAGAAAGAGTTTGTAATGCGCGTGAGGCTCGGGCTTTTCCTCGCGCCAGAAAGAGTTTGTAATGCGCGTGAGGCTCGGGCTTTTCCTCGCGCCAGAGAGAGTTTGTAATGCGCGTGCGGCTCGGGCTTTTCCTCGCGCCAGAAAGAGTTTGTAATGTGCGGGGTTTGAGTTTTCCGCACACGAGAGAGCTTGTAATGCTTGTACTGCAGTTCTTTGATCTTTGAAAAATTGACCCCATTCTACCGCTTGGAAGAAAAAGGATAGTGGTATTATAACTCCGACTGCATTATTCTTCAAGAAGAAAGTCCGATTTAGTTAGGATGCCTTGAGGGTGAGTAAGATTGATTCTTGGCTGAAGTATCCCTTTAAGTACTATATGAATAGCTGGTTTTAACTACATAACAGACTAAACAAATAGAGGGCTTTTTTAACAATATTAAAAGGCTGCAATCCATAACTTTTGCCTCTTAATTGTCATCTCTGTTTGAAACATAAAATTGCAGTAAAATGATGTCAAACAAATAATTCACGTAAAATCTTACCTGTAAAATCATGTGAAATTGTAGCTCAACTTTAAGTTTACTGTTATAAATCAGGCGAATGCCACGATCACACCAGAGTTTCAGAAAGTGACATTTCTACTCAGAGTCCTGGCAGCAACCAGAAAAACGTATTTGCAACATATTTGCACCGTTATCGTTAGTTTCATTATTTTAATGCCGATTTGTACAAAATAGGATTGTGCAATAGTATTATTATTAGCATTTCCATCAATTTAAATGATCACGCCATGGCGTATCGGACTTCAATTGGTCCCATGTTGTCACGTGATACGAATTCGCAGGTCAGAGTTTACCTTAAAAGGAACCTTTGGTATATAGAGAGATGTATGACTTAATATATTAACAATGGCATTGACTTTATAAATGTGAAATTAAAAAACAGTGTAACTGACACAGTATTCATAAACTGAAAAAATATTTTTACTCGCATATCTTACAGCTCTTACCTTGGGTGGTTTAAACGGGTAGTCAGGTGTAAACGCGATGTCAAGGAAAAAGACCCCTCCTTCGTACACGGAGCCCGGCGGTCCTAAAATAGTTGACCTCCATTCGTAGATGTTGTCTCCTTTGGGGCCGGCACTGTTGTTGAAACAAAAAGAAAAGATATTTGAGAAGAGGAACAAGACCAGTTATTCCTGGAAGTTAATCATCATTAATTCACGAGTGAAGAGCCAAGAAAGAACAAGACATTACATGCTGCATATTTTACACAATTAGTCATACACAACTGACTCGTAACAATGACTAATTGTGTGTTTGTGAGTGTATGCACATTACAGCAAAAACTGATGACATTACAAATGATTTCTTTGTTGTTTTATTTATGTTTATAAGAAAAGCAGATCATGAAGGCCTAAAGGCAATACATCTCACATGTATTCCACATTTTATTTTTTGGAATTGGATCACCATCATGAATGACAGTGGGCATCATTTATCAACATCTAAAATATAGTGCGATGAAGAGAAGCTGATCTTATACCAAAAAAACCCAGCTAATCTCATAAACAAATAAATTATTATATATCGAATACATTCTATATTGAATATGACTGCTGTCCGTCTGAAACCTAGTATATCCATATTTCGTGATTTTTATTTTTTTCACGTAAAATCTTACCTGTAAAATCACGTGAAATTGTAGCTCAACTTTGTTTACTGTTGTAAATCAGGCGAATGCCACGATCACGCCAGACTTTCAGAAAGAGAAATTTCTGAAGTATATAGACCAGTGTTGGGTAAGTTACTCTGAAAAAGTAATTAATTACTAGTAACTCATTACTTTCTATATACTATATCAACCTTGATTAGTTAAATGATTCAAGGATAGAAACGAAACGACTCTTAATTCATTCAAATAAATAATTCATAAATAAAACTCAGTCTATATCAGTGTTGGGTGTAACTAGTTACAGAGTATTTAGGCAGCAACCAGAAAAATTTTGGTTTCATTATTTTAATGCTGTATTGTACAAAATGGATTGTGCAATATAATTATTAGCATTTCCATCAATTGAAATGATCACGCCATGGTGTATCGAACTTCAATTGGTCCCATGTTGTCTTGTGATACGAATTCGCAAGTCAGAGTTCACCTTAAACTTTGGAAACATAGCGAAATGCAAATTTCTTTCGCAGGAGCTTGCATTTTCAGTCTACCACATTCACATGTGTATGAATAAAAGTCTATGAAAGTTATATTGAATATAGCTGCTGTCCTTCTGAAACCTTGTATCTCAATATTTCACGATTTTTATTTTTTTGCCATAAATCATCATTATTAGTCACTCTTTAATGTTTGTCAGTGTGTTTTGAAAATATCGAACTAATAAAAAGTATTAAAAAGTGCTTGTCAACTTTGACAACACAGCATTTAATATTTTAAAAAGTACAGTGTTTTGTCAATTTCCTGAAAAACAGCAAATATGGACATACGAGGAAGCACAGCGACAAAATAAAAAACTATGTAACACCCGTTTGAAATTTATGCTGTAAATACTGTAGTATTTCGTTTATTGTTAATGAAACAATACTGTAGTGTACTTCAATAGTAAACTGCAGTAAACTTCCTACTGTGTTTTCAAAATTACCATGGTAAATATTAAAACATGCTATAGTATTTATTACAGTTCATTCAATTTACCATGTTTACTATAATAAATATAATATCGTCGCTGTCGGGCGGAATCCTCGTATCTCCAAAACCATTATTTTTCAAGAAGTTAAAAAAACTGCATATTCTTTGAGTTATTAAACATTGTATCGTTATATACCTTATATTGCTATCATATACTGTTGTGTACCAAAATTAACACAACATTTCCCAAAACCATGTTTAATCGGAGATACAAGGTTTATGACTTGGGAGCAGGGAGATACGAGATTACGCTGTCATTGATAAGAATGGTACGGACACAGACGTCGCTGCTGCCAGCAGTGTTCATCAAAGTCTGCGGTCGCGTTGAGCGTTTTGACAAGAGACGAGGCTTTAAGAGATAATGAAAGCTAATGATTGTGGTTACATATACATCTTCCTAAACTCTATTTTAAACGTTAGAGCTATGAGTGATGCAATACCAAAATAAAACGTTAAACAGGCTGTCTTTAGGCGGAAATTAATCTGCACGCAAATAAATTCAGCGGTCGCGTTGAGCCTCTTGACAAGAGAAAAGGCTTCAATAGTTAACCAAAGCTAACGACTGTGGTTACATACATCTTCATAAACTCTATTTTAAAGGATTAAGGACTATAAGTGATGTAATGCAAAAAACGATGAGCTGACTAGGCTGTCTAATAGGCGGAAATTAGCCGAATCTGCTTGCAAATTTACCTTCGTGGCTCACGGGCTTCCTTCTGCACCGAAGCATTACAGCTATCGTTTTTTAACAAAACAGACCTACTCAAATGTATCTAACCTAACTATTTTCACTCGTTATTGTCTAAAAAACTTTTGATCAGGAGACGTAATGCCGAGAAGCTCCCGCGGAGTGAAGAAGAGGTGGAGTTACGAGACTTCTCAGACAGTTGAAGTGTCCAATGGCGTTAAGAGATTTGCTCTCAAGCTATTTTCAACACTTTAGATTGGTTAATAATTTGTAAAAATAACAGACCCACATGGGGACTGACCAATAGCATCGATTTGTGAAAAAATATGAAATTGACCAAATTTGGACATAGGAGGTTTCCGCCCGACAGCGACGATATGCAAGTGTATTTTTCACGTGGGGGAAGAAAATGACAAATTAAAAAGAGCATTTTCTATTTTTGATAAGATATTAAAACAGGTCGAACGTACACCTTCACGTTAACTCAAAAACTTGCAAACACACATTCAAACCTGACATGAGATTTGATTGTAGCCACCCCTCACATCCACATCGATACGTTTCAAGTATTACGTGGAAACAACTGTACGTCACATTTTCTATTATTAAGTGCAAGTATGAACTACACAATGCAGAGATCATCCAGTCATCAGAGGTTGACTGGTTAAAAGAAAGTCTGTTTAAGTCAGAGTACTGGTGGAAAATGACTAAGCTACAACATTTTGGTCAACAAAAGCAACACTTGACTAACATGATGATGAAATGTGTGGAGAATAGAGAGCTCTGCTGTTGTTAGGCCAATGATGAGCGTTTTATGATCATGTAGATCTGACATCATTTATTCACACTCATTCACAGTCAAATTCATTCAGAACTGTCCTTCACATACAAACCACATGTGCAATTTTAAAATGATTACAGTCTATCACATAAAATCCAAGTGACACTTTGATATGAATGTCTTATTTTCCTCAAACATGTTTCTATTCCTCAGACTGACTGCAACATGAATGCATACAGTAAGTCAGACTTTAGTCTCGTATCTAAAATAATGTTGACAGCTGAGCTCAAGTAAAGTAAAAACACACAGCAGCAGACTTCAGGGACCCATCTTTGAGTTTTAGTCGTTTGTTTGAGGCCACGTCTGACAGATTCTTTCATGATAAGTGTCAGGTTTAAGATTTATGACTCAACTGTGGTGTCTGTGCTGAGACGTTTGTCACTCCGTGCCCACGATAATAAACATCATGTGATGAGAGACACGCATGTAAATATGGACGCCTATACCGGCGGGTGGCCTGTCCTCAAAACTCCATCCAGTTAAAGTGATTGTTCACCCCAAAATAAAAATTCTGTCATCATTTACCCACTATTTTGTCATTGCAAACCTGTATGACTTTCTTCCGCAGAACACAAAATAAGATATTTTGAAAAATGTTGTTAACTGGGGTCCAGTGCTGTTCGGTTACCAACTTTCTTCAAAATATCTTCTTTTGTGTTCTGCGGAAGAAAGTCATCATCGCTATCACTTTAACTCTTTGCCTGACAATTTTTTTAATGACAGCACCAGCATTTTAAATCACACTCACTAAACTTTCATTGTTTTATGAATATGCAAACTAAAAGCATATTAAAAGTACTATATGGACAGATAAATATAGTACTTTTAATGCACAATATAATATTTAATAGACATGTGCACATTGTATGTATAGTCATATAGAAGCGAATAGTCATCAGAAGTCTGCAGTAGTGCGTAAGTCTGCTATTTACCCTGTTACCTTGTTTTAACTGTTGAGATTATTAAGATTATTTGAGCTTGTTTATTTAATTACTCGTTAACTGAGTGCTAAGGTGTTAACGTTTATCTTCCGTTGGGTACTGTGTTACTGAAGTCACATTAAGTTGCCGTTAGCCGCTCGTTACGGCTAGACATTAGAGTTTTGCACTTAAAAGCACGGAGCTTGTTGATCGTTGTTTGATCCATGGCCCATTCAAGACCGACGAGAGTAAAGACCTGCGACTCTACCTGCGCGACTCCACCGAGCAAAGACACTGGCAAGGCACATCAGTATATTTAACATACGTTTGTTTTTTTATATAATTGTATACTTGCATCATGCATTTCAAGTTTATTCCTGTACTCCACCGCAGACAGTGTTCTCACCCAAGACGCAAGGCACGACGCGCTCACTCTCACGTCCCATTCACACCTCCCCTTCTACACCTCTGTCTCTGGAACTGCCAGTCAGCTGTGAACAAGACTGACTTCATCCATGCGTTTGCCAGCCAGTCTGACATTCACATACTAGGTCTTACTGAGACATGGATTCGTCCTGAAGACTCAGCCTCAGACTCTTCTTTGCCCCCCTCCTCCCCCGCCCACTTCATCTTTGACTGCGGAGGACTATGTTGTATTTTTCACTGAGAAAACATCATCCATCAGCAAACAATTCTCAGCACCGCAGAACACACTACCCTCACTTTAAACATTGAACTCTCCTCTTTCTCCCCACTGACTGACACTGAAGTCACCAGACATCTCTCCAGCCACCCCACCACCTGTCCCCTTGACCCAATCCCCTCCCATCTCCTTCAGGCCATATCCAGCACACTCACACCTGCACTCACACACATCATCAACACCTCCCTGCTCACCGGCACTTTTCCATCCACATTCAAACAGGCCCAGATCACGCCCCTACTTAAGAAACCCACACTGGACCCCTCTACTACCGACAATTACAGACCTGTCTCTCTCCTCCCATTTATTGCAAAAACACTTGAAAGGGCAGTTTTCAACCAGGTGTCTTCCTACATATCCCAGAATAAGCTACTGGATGACAAGCAGTCTGGCATCAAAACAAACCACTCCACTGAGACTGCACTGCTATTGCTCACAGAAGCACTGCGGCTAGCCAAGGCGGAATCTAAATCCTCGGTCCTGATTCTGCTAGACCTATCTGCAGCGTTTGACACTGTCAATCACCAGATACTGCTAGCAACCGTCACCTCTACGAATCTCAGGCACTCCTCTCCATTGGTTCAAATCCCACCTCTCTGGCAGATCCTTCAGGGTGTCATGGAGGGGCTCGTTGTCCACTGCTCACCACATGATCACTGGGGTCCCTCAGGGATCAGTGCTTGGAGCGCTGCTTTTTTCCATCTACACGACATCCTTGGGACCCATCATACGGGCACACGGCTTCTAAAAAATCACTGTTATGCTGACGACACCCAGATCTACATCTCGTTTCACCCAGACGATACCACTGTAGCAGCTCGCATTACAGCCTGCCTAGAAGACATCTCAGCTTGGATAAAAGAGCATCACCTCCAGCTGAACCCTGCGAAGACAGAACTACTCGTGTTTCCGGCACACCCCACGGTGCAACACGATCTCACCATCAAACTTGGCAATACCACAATCACTCCTTCCAAAACAGCCAGGAAGCTCAGAGTCATATTTGATGAACAGCTGTCCTTCAATGATCACATTGCAAGGACAACGCGGTCATGCCGATATGCCTTATTCAACATTAGAAAGGTCAGACCCTATCTCACTAAGCATGCGGCACAACTCCTTGTCCAGGCCCTGGTAATCTCAAGGTTGGACTACTGCAATGCTCTCCTTGCTGGTCTTCCTGCAAAGGCTATCAAACCACTACATCTGGTTCAGAACACAGCAGCACGCCTCGTCTTCCAACAGCCCAAAAGGGCTCATGTGACACCCCTTTTCATCTCTCTCCACTGGCTACCGGTTGAGGTCCGTATCAGATTCAAGTCACTAATGCTTGCCTACAGGACTATCACTGAAGCCTGCGTTCAGCAAACCAGCGGCGTCTTGTATTGCCTTCTCAAAAAGGCAGTAAATCGCTTTCCCGCTCATTCTGCTTCACAACTCCTTCCTGGTGGAACATTCTTCCTAACTCGGTCTGGTCAACCACATCTCTCACAACATTCAAAAAAGTACTTAAAACCCATCTCTTCTGTCAATACTACTAGACAGATCATGGGAGTCAATGGGTGTTGAGGTCTGTTGGTTACACGCATTCTTCCAAATATCTTCCTCTGTGTTCATCAGAACAAAGAAATGTATACACATTTGGAACAACTCTAAGGCGAGTAAATGATGACAGAATTTTCATTTTTGGGTGAAATGTCCCTTTAACACCTTGATGTTGTGCGTCTGCCTCATTCTTGTTTATAGCACAAATGACAGGGGATGAAGTTTTTTGTTGCGAGTTTGATGCTTGATTTAGCAAACGCCACTAATCTAAAGTCACTAATCTTGTCTGAATTACGCACATGGATATGGCATATTTAAACCTGAGGTTTGCGGTCAGACGTAGTATTTACAGCTCGAGGAAGAATAGGAAGGCGGGTAATTTCCTGTAAAAGCCGTCGTAAAGCGCACTCTTGTGAAGACACTTAACAGACCACTGTGGGATGTGAGAGAGGTGCCAGGGTGTGAAACCTCGGAGTTCATCCCACGTGCAAAGACCTCTGGGTAAACGCTATGCCAAAAGTTTAAAGTACATGCCAGGGCTGATGGTTACCTGGCAACCACCGACCCCCCATCACTGATGTCCATGGGCGAACGAACACACACTTAACCGCGGTTACCCTCCCACCTTGTTTTTGAGATTTTCATTTACTCTTGAAAGAAAAAACAGTCAACAGAACTTTAATTTAATTTAAAGGCTCCAATTAAACTCTGAAAACGAACGTGTTGCTATAAATAAAAAATCCACCAAAACACATGGTTACTACACTTTTACTATAATAAAACCATAGTAAGTTTTCATATAAGAAGACTACATGTGATAAACACCACTGCACAAAAAAAAACATTGAAGAACAGAAAACTAAATTAGGAATTTGTTAAATCCACAAATGCATTTGGGTGAAATAATCTCTTACGGAGAATGAAATAAGGCTCAGATTTCTCATGAAGATCCTCTGTGGCATTGTGGGAAAGGCAGCTGCAAATGAAATGATTTCAATTCTAAAAGCGAAACAACACCGTGTTATTAAAAGGTTCAATGCCTGATGATCTAATCTGAAATCTCTTGATTTCCACAGAATTAACTGGTGTTTAACACACAGCTGTGTGCAGACAGAGTTCATGATCAATTCAGCACCGACCCGGGTGGTAAGTGTCTATTACATCATCTGACCACATTCTCTCTCACACTGGCCACGGGCAATCAAGCCAGCGCTACTGCCCAACCCTGAGTAACATAATTAAGTAGGGATGTAACGCGATGTGATTCACGATACTGATCTCATGACACGATATATTCACGGTTTATTTTTACAAAATGAGTTGAGACCACTGTTGCCAGATTGGGTGGACAATTTCCAGCCCAAAGGCTCACTTAAACCCGCCTACTCCAAAAGAAACCATCCCAAATTTAACTGCCAAAATAATGTGATAGAAATGTAGTCAATCAATGATGATAATGACGAAAGAAGTATGACAAGATGACAAAATATAATAAAAACCAGGAAAACAGATCGGATCAAACATAGCAAATGCATTAAAGAGATTTAGAAAATATGACTAACGTTAAGATATCCAGAAACCACTCAGAAGCGACAATCAAGAAATTAACCAATATCTTTAACCCTCAAAAAAACATACATACACTATGCGTTTTTTTTTTGTGTGCAAAAAGGGCCCACTATAATGATATCTAAATAATCGGAAAGCAACATGAGTAGGCGTTTTACACTCGTTCATGAACTTCATGCACACACGGCAGCCAAAAATGTGCAATTCATTGATGCATACTAATACGACAACAAAAAATGGATGGACCAATTTAACGATGTCTTTAGGACTTTTCTGGACCTTGACAACAACTAGAACCACGATGTCTATGAGGAGGCCTGGAAATGTCACGGTCCTACTTTCTTGTTTATGAATTTCTAGTCATGTGGCAGGATCGGGACAGAGCCCTTAGGTTTTATGTGAGAAGGCCATGAGATGTTTATGTTTTTGACATCTCATGTGTTTTCTCGTGTCTTGTCATTGGCCCCGCCCCTCTCATTTCATGTATTGCTTCCCTGCCGTGTCTAATGTTTCCCACCTGCCCTGTGTAATTATCCCTCGTTTGTCTCTCCTTTAAAATGCCCTCTTGTTTCATTGTCTTGTTGCTCGTGTGTTACGTTTGTACGATGTATGTGTACCCTGGATGTACTGTGTTTTGCTTGTCAAGTGTTCCTGTCCCTAGCCGTGCCCGTGTTCTGTGAGTGTTGTGTTTTACCCTTGTCGTGTGTTGATTTAAGACATTTGGTCGTGTCCTTTAGTTTAGTTTTTACTGTTCTTGCTTTCGTTTTGCCCCCTCGTGGGAAGTCTTTTGTTGTGTATAAATCTCTCATTTCTGTTTTCCCCATCGAGGGTGTTTTGTTTTCATTATTAAAGTCTTGTTTTTGTTAACCCCTTCACGCCTGCCTGCATTTGGGTTCTTCTTGCCACATTCGTGACAGGAAATCTCTCGGATGTCACCTAAATATCTTTATTTGTGTTCCGAAGATGCCGGGAGGTCTCAAAACATGTTGAACGTCACGTGGGCGGGTAAAAAGTAACACAATTTTGATTTTGAGATTTACCTTTCCTTTAAGGTTAACTGTCTCTTTAAATTTTGAGTACAGATCAGACGCGGAGTCGTCATGTTGTACACTTTGAAGATCTTCTTAAAAAGAGAAAACCAAAAGAATAAAGAACAAACAAATAATGAAAAATAGGTTGCATTTTTTCATTTCATTATTTGCAAATCATTTTTATTTTAATACGCTAACCACAACCTACAGGCTAAACACAGTTTTAAAGCCACACAGATGTTTTAGGGACCCTTTTATGGGAGGATCGCCACCCCATCTATTGACAGACGCAGCCTCTTGATGACTGAAGTCAGCGCCGTCGTCTCATACATTGGATAAAAGTCAAAAATAGTTGCGTTTGTATGAGCTTGTTGGACACATCGCTGTTAAATAATGGCGCAAACAAGCGTCTCATGTGCGTTTTGGGTTAAAGAACGTGTTTCTTAATGTGACAACCTTATCCAGAACACAGGGATTGCTCGAGTGTTACTCATACAGATCAGACGTCTGTGGTCTGCCTTTCAAGAGCCTGGAAACAGTACTGAGCTCTGGGTCATCATGCTTTTCATGATATTCTGAAACGACAGAAAAAACCCCTCCAAATCTCAGACCTTTTTGCCAAGGCGACCATGTGTGGAAAAGGAGATTATGTACTCAACATGGAACAGAAAAGTGATTTAAAGATGTCCAAAGGGAATTCTTTTCACGTGGCTCTTAAAAGACTGATAGGAACAGAAGTAGCGTTTGAACGCACGCTGTGTATGTCTATTAATGCTTTCATGGACTGATCTCGGTCTCTGCAGGCACACACGGGCCGCGCTTCATCTCGTGTCATATATAAACGCCCGCTCTGATCCAACATAATGCACCAGCAAACTCTGATGTACACCAACATAAAGACTCCTGCAAAAACAATAAACAGCTGACCGATAACCATTGCATGTGAAAGTCAATCAATAATATCTTATAGTTTTTGCAAGTAAAAACTTTATAACTTTATACATTTTTTGTGACTACAATACACCAAACATTATGCCCTGTTTGGTTTTGTGCTTTACAGAAACATTCAATTATTCCCGGAAAAATGCAATGCAATGAAAGAATGTGTGTTTATTAATGGGTGGGCTGGAGGCGACGGCGCTCAATCTGTCAATGTGAAAAACTCATTCACTAACATGCATTCTCCCAGAAGGTCACAACAGAGTGGTAATAAACTATAACAAAGTTTATTTTGTAATATTACAGCTCTGAGACATTCAATCAATGACAAGTTAATAAATGCAAGCATCACTTACTTCATAGAATAAAATAAGAGACAATAACACATTTGAAATATCTTTTATATCTTAATTATTTCTCCTAGACATCAATAAGATTAAAGGGATAGTTCACCCTCAAAATGAAAATTCTGTCATCTTTTACTCATTTTGTTGTCGTTTTAAACCTGTGTGGTTTTCTTTCTTCTGCAAAACACAAAAGAAGATATTTCAAAAAAACGTCGGCCCCTATGGACTTCTATTGTATAGACACAAAACCAATGCAAGTCAATGGGGGGCCGACGGTTTTTCAAAATATCTTCGTTCGTGTACTGCAGGAGAAAGTCATACAGGTTTAAAATGACAAGAGGGTGTGTGAATAATGACAGGATTTTCATTTTGAAGGTGAACTATTCCTTTCAGATATCTCAGATATTTCTCTTCCGAAACTCTAATGACAATGTGTCAAACTGAGCTCAGATTTGTCAAGTCTGCAATCAAAAGTCAATATTATTGAAGATCTCAATATGAACTCAAACATTTCTCATCAAATTTTTCCAAATCCTGATGATTTTACATCGACAATCTACGTTCGTTTTACACCTTAATACTCTTTAACAAGTACATTCTCATTTCGTTCCGTTTTCATTTTCTAGAAACAATATTATGAGAATCATCGGAGACTTCAGGGTTGTGAACATTTTTCCTCTGGAGAATACTGCTAAAAATGTCCTTTTAAAAAGTTTAAAGTCCCAGTGAAATAAAAAATTACAATCCCCTTTTCCCATGAAATATTGCAGGGTTTATTGTAAATAGCGTATCAATATGGGTCATTCTCTTTTTAAAATGTATGTACCCTCATAATCTTCAGTTAAAATCTGAAAATCCACTTCCGCCCTGTAGTGACCATCCATCTTAAATGACGTATGTTAGACGTATGATGGACTCCTCCCCATCAACTGTCTGCTCCCCGTTCCATTTCAAAATGCAGCGGCTGTTTTTTATACATCCAATCAAATCGCAGCGAAAAACGCAAGCCACTATTTTTCGCATTGGGAATTCCGTTTCATTCGGAAATGCGTCAAAATACGGAAGTAAAAATGATCGCAACTTCCGGTTCACAGGCACTTTAAGAAGTTTTGGATCTATTATGGGGTGAACTATGAATTTAAATTGCTTTATCGTGTATGCAATGAACATCTTGATTTGAGAAGACATGCTTTATGTCAGCATTCAAGTACAGCGATCTTCTGCAAGTGTGTATTCATGATTCAGCTAGTATCTGCTATTATGTAGCGCGCCGGCGTTTATCAGAAGGGAAACTTAATGAAGCAATATTCTCTTCCTCTGACCGTGAAATACCCCGATACCAATTACATCTGCAGTGCCGAGAGAATCCCTCTTTATTCTCAGTGTTCCTCTAATGATAGTGTCCAATAGCTCATCTCCAGTACAAATGCCACGATTACACGCAAGCAATTAACACACAAACAAGCCCTTATAAAGGAAATACTTGCCCGATCGGGACCCGAGTGAATATTTTATTACATGAGGTATTTTGAGATGATAAACAGAAACGTCTGTATCGGTTCCAGCTTCACAAGTTTCACAAAGTAGCATGATAAAACCTTGTGTTGGCGTAATCTGATTTCCATGCCAATCTATTAGAAACGCCGAGGGGGGTCAATATTAAATTTTGAGAATGAAGAATTTAGAAGTCATGCTACATTTTGAAATCAAATCTGCCCGAAAACACCAGATCAGTGGAAGTGAAATATAGCTTTAGGCCGTCGATGAATAATACATCACAGATCATTATAATAACAAACCGGCTTTGCACAGCATGCGCGAGTGATAAAATAAATAAAAGATTCACAATCAGCAAATCGCTATTAATTCTCTGCAAATCTCCAAAAGGCCTTTAAACTTAAAATAAACAAAAAGTAAAGCCAATTTAACATCCGTTCTGTTTAGATATACATTGAAACAGCTTTCAAAGACAGCGTATTAAACAGATAACAGATGCCCGAAGCCACTGTCATTCCTGACAGATGTGCCGACTCGAAAACCTTCACATGCTAAACTGTTTTATTTATGACGGTCTTCTACTTCTACAGAACACAAAAGAAGATATTTTGAAGAATGTTGATAACCGAACAACATCGGCCCTCATTGACTTGCATTGTATGAACACAAAACCACCCATTCTTTTTTCATAAGAATAAAATGACATATGCTTCGTAAATCAATCTTGAGAAATACATGTAATAACTGTCGTAAGATGATTTTTCGGGAATACAAAACATTTCTGACTTTTTTCTTCAATTAGAATTGAAGAAAAAATAGCAATTAAGAAGGATTTTCTTTTCAATGAACATCTTGACGCGTCTGATCAACGGCAGAGTTTGAATGAAACGTTGTGTATGAAAACACAAAGGATGTCCCGCTTGATTTCAATTATGCGTAACAGCTTCGATCACACTCATGGGTGTAAGATGGAGGCCTTCCACACTGATGATCAAGACGATTTCTCGGCGAGCCCTCTGCCCCTCCCCCCTCATGAATATGCATATCCTCCCTGCCGCAGCTAATGGTCAGGAGGTGAAAAATGACTGGCGTGGACTCCCCGGGGAGCGTAATGCTAATCGACAGCCAGCACCGTTCCAAACTGAGAGGTGACATTCCCATCTGATGCTGATGCTGATGCTGAATCTGTACAAACGCGCAGCTTGAGATGGAGGCAGAAAGATGAACGGCCATGACGTCCATTTTTGTAATGTAACGGAAAATCACAATATTAATGCAAGTAGTTTTTCTCAATAACCATTTATTCTCGTTATTCTGAACTTGACGGACACGCAACAAAAGGTAAAATGGTTACATCAAACAGCGCTCGAGTTAAAAACAAGACTCAAAACCAAAAGTACAGGGTTAATTGATCAAACAAAGTTATTTAGTCACCTGAATGTTACTTAAACCTCTGATGGCTTTCTTTCTTCTTCAAAACCAAAAAGCAAAAAAAAAATGTAAAGAGTTGTTTTGGATTTTCTGGTAACAGGAGTAGATTGTGACCACACCTTATTAAGCTTCTAAAGGACATAAAAGCATATTAAATAAATATGAAGAGTTTATTTGCAAAAACAGATCCTGTTTTTCATTGTGCATCCCAAGTAATACCAATCAAACTTCAGTTGGGTTGTTTTGATTAAGTAATAACTCAAAATATACAGCTTACTTACGCAATAAAACACAAAAACATAATAACACAGATTTTTTTTAATCGAGTTAACTCTTTATACATTCATATATTCACATTTCTTAAATGCATATAACTGGGTTTGGTAAATAAACATATTTTATACATTGCATATTTTGTTTTACAACGATATGAATAGCCGATATTTAAATTTATTATCAAATCTAAAAATCTATTATTTAATGAAATGTTATGATCTGTTTGCAAATGCTTAGAGAGAAGAGGAACAGATCAAAAATTGTATTTTAGTTCACTTTTTCATCAAAATCACTTGTAGGCCTTTCGAGACATGTAAATATATATGGCACGAGTTGCGTGGATTTGTTTTATAATGTTTCGCGTCATTTCCAAGCTTGAAAAGGAAGCTTTGAACGATCCACTCCTATTGTAAACAGAAAAACGAAATACAACTCTTTCTTTAAAAAAACAGAACAAAGAAAGCCATTCGAGTAAATGACGAGACCATTTTAATTTTCAACTACCGCTTTGAGATTTACAGAATGATTACTTCTGTGAATTCTCATTAAATGAGTCCCGATTAAAGCCATTGTAGCTAAAACAAACGCACGCACGCACACACCTGTGACCACACATCAGTCCAATGCTAGAATAATGCAGATTGGCAACCATAAACAATGGCTAACAAACAGCCCATCCTGATGTTCAGCCGTGTGGACACATCTACTACACGCTTCAGTTCGACACTAACAACACGTATCGCACTTCCACCAAACCACCTGACCGCAATGACATCACGCAGTCGGAATTTAGCTGACCAATGAGGCCTGCTGCTCCTGACCGGCGATGTCATTCAGTCCCCATAAAACCACAGCTGGTTCCGCAACAGCTCGCCGCTCACAATACAGCGCTGCACTATTTATCGGCATCAGTGGCGAACTGCGTCTCTTGTTCTCTTTGTGAACGAAATCCTATTACTGACGGTTCAGCTCACAGGCACAAAAGCCCCCCGAGCACAAATATCCAAAGAACACCTACAGCCTCCTTTTACAGCTCCCGTAAACTCAATATCAATCTGAAGACACTTTTGATATGAGAAGGGTCGACTCGAAAGCGCTCCAACACAAAACGGCAGCACTCGCTTCACGGGTTAGAGGTATCTAGAGAACGCCTTCACGGATTTACATCAGCATTCGGTTCATCAAGCGTCCGAGTAACAGGATATATAAAAAGAGAGAAGACATAAAACATGACGGCTGGTAATCCTTCACTGTCGCAAGCTCTTATTAAAAACACACCTCTTAATAAGACCGTTTTATCAATGATCTGAAATGACAGATATTGATTTCTTCTGGAGGCGTTAATATTACCTTTATCCAAAAATATACAGATATTAATCTACACAGACTCGAGCAATAGTGCCGCTTACTAATGCACGTTTGGGTTCAGACTACACGATATCAGCTCAATTCTGACCCGATAAAATTTGTCGACACGCAAGAACCTATAGCTTTAATCTAATATAAGCATCCGTGGTCGGGAAGCAGCGTGTCGTCTTACATGTTTCTTGTATATGACACAAGAAATATCCGGCATTATACTCGAAAGACCAACAACAGTTACGTTAATCTAATTCACAACAGATTCAGGCAATAAAATTGTATTATTCTACGTCTCACGTTATGCTTTCCCTGATATTTGCTTGTGTGAACGCAGCGCTCGTGGATAACTATTCTCCTGACACAAACACGGGGGGCAATCAATGACAGTGTCACTTTCAGTTATGTGCTTTATTAAAGTCCGGCTCTTTCTCCACGGCCCCCGGGGAGGTGCAGTCATTCAGCTGCGGCGCGGCACATGCGACGGCTCTCCTCTCACTTAAAACCTGACAGCCTCATCAACACACAATAACCATTATCCTCTCTCGCCCATTATCTCCCATCCGGCACAAAAGAGAGCAGCGCGGTTAGAAACGTTGTGCGCTTACCTGCAGTTCGGCGGGGGGTCGAGTGTGATTTCTGCAAGTTCCTTCTGAATCCTGCAATGCAAGAAAACATTCATGTAACGGAGATGATTTGTTCTCTGTATGTGACTCTTTCTTCAGTGGAACACAAAAGAAGATATTTTGAGAAACGTCTCCGTGGTTTTGTGTTCATATAATGGAAAATGTTGTTCGGTTATCGACGTTCTTCAAAATATCTTCTTGGTTTTCTGCAGAGGAAAGAAAGTCATACAGAATAGGAATGACGTACTTTAATGTGACAGTGATGTTACTCATTTCAAACCCTGAAAGCTCATCTGGGCGACAGAAAATTATATCCTGACTCATTCACAAATGATAATACGGTCTCTCTGCAGACGCCTGCCGTGCGGTGAAGGGAACCCAAACATTGCATTATTTACAGGTATAAACAAAACAACACCTCTGTTGACAGCAGGCATGCACAATATTAAAGAATACTGCAATGTGCGGTAACTTGCTAAATAATGCAATATTCTAGATCAATAATGCTTTCAATTTGTAAATATCAATGTTGTTAACTGTATTAAAATATCACTGCTGTCCTTTCGAATCCTTGTTTCTTCATATTTCGTGATTATAAATTATTATTATTAGTCACCCTTTACGTTTGTCAAATATGTAAGGGATAATCCACAGCTAGCCGTGAGTTAAAGGGTTTTAATGCACGACGTGGAGGCCAAGAACCACCCGACGCATCCTTTAACGCACGGCTAGCTGTGGATTATCCCGCTTATACCATGGTCATTTGCCAAGTTAAAGCTGTTATTGATGTTTACAGTGTCATTTTAGATCAAACAGGTGAAAATGACTATTTAGTTATTTAGTCAGTTAATTTCAAACGTAATCAAACTGACTGGAGCTACCCGTGCGTTAAAGGGTTTTAATGCACACCTTCCAGCCAATCAGAATCGAGTATCCAACAGACCATGGTATAATTGCAAATATTTAACCAATAAAAAGTATTTAAAAGGTGCTTGTCAACTTTGACAACACAATATTCAAAAGCACAGCGACGATACATTTAAAAACTGACCTTCAAGATGCCAGTCTCTCCTTTATCTGCATCCACATAAAACTTTGACTGTATGCAACTTTTTAAACTATTATAATCATTTTTGCGAATCACTGTGATATGCACACCAGAGATATTCTAACAATTTCAGAACTATTGTGCAGCCCTAGCAGACACCTTTTTTTTTTTAAATACATCTCCGATCATTTAGTCAAAAACAGTGCACACTAAAAGGGTTAAACCGCATCACATTTCTTTATGATTGCCAAGATGTCAAAACGTGCCAATGTTTTCACCACATCAACCATTACACACGGACGCACACACACACACACACACACACACACACACACACACACACACACACACACACACACACACACACACACACACACACACACACACACACACANACACACACACACACACACACACACACACACACACACACACACACACACACACACACACACACACACACACACACACACACACACACACACAGAGTTTCCATGTTTTATGGAAACTCTCCGTAGAAATAATGATTTTTATACTGTACATACTGTATATTGTATCCCCTACCCTTAAACCATTTTTATATTTTAAGATAAACATCATTTAGTTTCTCGCCTCTCTCTCATGGGGACCAAAACATGTCTCCACAAAGTCTTTGGTCAGCGTGTACATGGCCAAACAGACTTGTTCTTATGGCGTAAACCGAATCTTAATATCATATACAATGTCGATGTCTGTTCAATAAAAACCGTGCATAATCTAAACATCCTCAGGTCACTTATAAGCGTTTAAGATGCTCGGTGATAACGGCTTTAATTCACACGATGCTCATTGATCTAAAGCACGCAGAAATGTCACAGACAACGTCATACCAATAAACATGTGCTACATGATTCATTTCTGTCAGCTGTACACACAAATCAACAGCAAATGGTTCATGTGATTAAGAGGTCTCGATGGCACAGACATAACATGCTCAACACTGAATCCAAAGAATGCATATTTGTAAGCGTATTTCTGATGTTATTAAAGGGATAGTTCACCCCAAAATGACAATTCTGTCATCATTTGTTCACCCTCAGATTGTTCCAAACATGTATACATTTCTTTGTTTTGCTAAACACAAATGAAGATATTTGGAAGAATGTCAGTAACCAAACAGAACTCCTCCCCCATTGACTCCCATAGTATTTATCTTCCCTACTATGGCAGTAAATGGGGGATGAGATCTGCTTGGTTACTGACATTCTTACAAATATCTTCCTTTGTGTTTAGCAGAACAAAAAAATGTACACTAAAAAAATGAAAATCTGTATTCATTTTTACAGTTGTTTTACCTGTATTTTACATTTTGAACTGCATTAAATTGCATTTTAGCATTAACGTAAATGTCCGTAAAATAAAGGAAAATGTACTGGTAATTTTCTGCCAAGGGATTTTTTTAACAGGTTTGGAACAACCCGGGGGCGAGTAATTGTTGACAGAATTTTCATTTTTGGGTGAACTGTCCCAAAATAAAAGAATCGCATACAATTACAAGAGGCTTCCGAGTGTATCGAATGCATCAGACATACATTTACACACTTGGCAGACACATTTGTTTTTTTATCCTAAGCAACTTACAGTGCGTTTGTTTTATCAGTATATGTGTTTCGCATCGCAAACTCGACAATGGAACACTACATTCCTGTTTAAAATGCACTAGCTTATTGTTTTCATTGATAAACCTGAAACATCTCGAATGTTCTTGGAGAATCGAAGGCCTGCGATGTCGACAGCGTAAAGCTCTGCACACCCGCAGGCGGCTTCGGCAGCCAAACACAAGCACAGACAAAACCTTCCGCAGTTCAAACGCAACCTTTAGATCTTCATATGCACCGAAAGACGCTGCAGTCACTGTTTTAAAGCTCAGCCCGTTGCATAAAGTCAGCGTTTTGCATTTGGCCTTCAGGGAATCGACAGCATTTAATGTGCAACAACAGAAATGAAGTGGAGCAACCTTCAGCGCACATCAAACACACATTGATGTCGTTAACAGAGGAAACATTCTTATATTATTTACAGGGATCATAGAGATCGTCTAGTGTCATTCAGCACACGCTAGCGTGTCGATGTTGAAAGATTTGACATTAAAACCTTTACGTATTTTCTAATAACGTTAAGCAGCAGTGACGATCAAATACGAGTCAAATCGAATGCAAATTCAGATCGCTCTCTGCGGTAGATATCCAACCGCATTAGGATGGTTTACGTGACACACCTTTATTCTTGATCTGTAAACCCCTTACGAAAATGAACCATGTTTTTTTTGTGGTACAAGTGTAGTAACCATGGTTTTTTGGTGCATTGATTACTTGGGGCAAAACCATGATTTTACTACAGTTACCATCGTTTACTATGGTTTTCACAAAACATGGTTTTCAAATCATGGTTATTTTGTGACAACCATTGTTTTACTACAGCAACCATGGTTTTTTGGTTTTAACTGTAGTAAAACCATGGTCAATTTTCGTAAGGGACAACCATGCAGGTAAAAAAAATCTATTTTAAATGCAGCGAAGAGAAACACGCTTCGTGATGACCGCAATTTATTTCGCATCAGGAAGTATGGGCCGCCCAGAGCATGAAACTAATTCAAGGAAATTAAAGGCATATTTAGAAACCCAAATGACACTTTCCTGTCCAGCTCACGCTAAATCATTTCGCATTTTGTCGGACACGTGCGGTTAAAGATGATATTAATTTCAATGATTTCTTTTTATACAATAAACAGTTCTGGGCCCTCAAGCAAAAACAGTTTCACGGATCGTTTCTTTCCAAATGAAGAGAGCGTCACCTCTTGGCACTGGTGGAGAGTTTGGCGGCAGTTTTACTGGAGATCTTGGTCTCTTTCTTCTTGGGGGCCACCAGGTCTCGCTCCTGCGGAGGTGCCGTCTCTCGCTGCTCGATGTCTGAACTCCCTCCGCTGGTGCTGGGGCTATCATCTGGTCTCTGCACCTCACTAGACATCTTGGCCCTGAAATAACAACAGGATTCACAAACGATGACATTAGCAGACTGTCGGGTGGAATGAAGTCAGCGATTTTCTGAATTCCAGCTGCGCTGTGTTCAGAAATGACAAACCAAAGGATTCAATCTGGGATGACGAATGAACGAAAGCACTTTTACCCGACACACGAAATGCTGGGTTGCTTCGACTCATGGTTGGGTAAAACCCAACTGTTGGGTTAAATTCACCCAGAAATGTGCATATCTGACCCAATATAAAACGGTCAGTTCTGGTCCTTGATTCTGATTGGCTGAGCCGAGTTCTAAGCCGTTATAAAATACCCCGATTTATAACGGCTGACCGCGTTACATAGCCTAAATATCACTTTATTTACTTGATTTTATGAAATCCTTGCTACGCATATGGAATAACCGTTTTATAGACGCAATAAGCCCCAAGAAGCAGTGGGTTACAGTGCATTTTATAACAACTAAGGGGGTTTTAGGCACTCCGATTCGCGTCGTGACGCCCTTAGCTGTTATAAAATGCACTGTAACCCACTGCTTCGCTGGGCTTATTGCGTCTATAAAACAACCCACAATTTTGCGCTGTAACAAAAATAAAAAACAGCCCTTGCATGCAAAAAAAATCATCTCTCTTTCACAAAAACAGTTGTTAGCTCGGTTCAAAAACCTGAGCAGAACAAACAGCTTACGCTTCTTGCATGTTTTCACGAGTGATCTACACAGAAATTGACTCAAAATTAAATGAAATATGAAAACTACTGCGCGTGTGCCTATGCATCCTGCATTAAAACCGAATCTCACTCAATTCGTGCGCTCCGCCGAAATGAAATCATTCTCCAGTTTGTTCTCGCAGACGTTTGATCGCAGTCAGATCAGTATTTCGATGTTTACCTCATCTCCGAGGGCTTCCCCGCTCTTCAAGCCATCGTGAGGAATTGTCTCTGATCTTATCAGAAGACGGGCTGGCAGAGAAAACTCTCTCATCACACACTTTAAAAGCCACACGCATACCTACAGAACGCGTGCACGCCGCTCGGCTTTTAAACGGAGATAAAAGACACATGATGTGGAGAGAGAAGCGATGCGCAACGGGATGGAAATGTGCACTTGGGTCAGCTTTTATAGAATCAAGATGTAAAGGATCACAGAAGCACAAAGGGAAGAATTCACACTTCGGGTGAGTGGATTTTACAGGTCAACTTGTTCTGTGACAATGTGGCGCTGTTAACTTGTAGATCACATGAAGGGCTAAAAGCAAATCCAAATACTGCCTCACTTGAACACATTACCGCCCGTTTACAGTCCCGCTAGAGTTCTTTCCATTCTAAGAAAGTGCAGCGGCGATAATAAATCACATCAACGTGTGAGTTTCAGATTCTCTATTGTGACCTTTAGTCCCTGTTCCCTGTAATGTGTCTTAATGCTTCAAGATCTGAGCTTGTAGCTTCCACAAGGAACGCGTGAACTTTCACCACTGTGCCCTATAAAGACTTTCTACAGATCCAATTCAGCAAAAATGACAAATTAGTGATTTTTTGCACCTTTAATGTACAACCGAAGGCCTTTAGGGTACTGTAAGGTTCTATTTGTTCTCTAATAATAATCCCCAAGGCTGCACACTTATGTATGCAGGAAAACCACTTTAGAGCTCAAATACTGTATATACCCTAATAAAAATAAAGTACATATTTGCGCTAAAGGCACACCATAGTGAATAATAACTGTTATAGTGTAGTACGGTGCACAAAGGTAACCTGTACGGTTTGTATTTTACATCAAACTACAACGTGCATAAGGAAAAAGGGTACCATTTCAAATACACAGATTTACATTTGGCTTGCATGTACATAAATGATATATACATATATTTTGCTCCTGTAGCTCAGTTGCATTAGCAATGCAAAGGATTCGATTGCCAGGGAACAAGCTGATTTCTTTTAACTAAACATCGCAAAAGATTTTCAGCACAGCAATGTAAGAGGTTTGTCCCATTATAAGTGCACGCATTTACGTATGTTTTTAGGAGTATGCGTGTTCCCTGGGCTTTCACAAATTAAACAAGCACATTGCATCTGTGCCTCGTATTTCATGTTGAGGAATAACGATGCGCCTCAAAAGCAGACAACTATAGATTTGTATCATTTTATGTTCTTTCTTGTGTTTAGATTTGACACCATATTTACATATTTGCTTTTAACACAACACCACAAAAAAAAGGATGCAAACACAATGTCAAGGGATTGTCCCATTTAAGTGCACTGTGGCACCTTTGTGTTGTGCAAAATTGAGCATATATAATGATGTATAAGTTTCTTTAATAGAATACAACCAGAAAATACAGAAAATGTGTATGCAGGAATAAAAAAAAAGTAAAAATCTGAAAAATGGCATTGATAGGTGTTTAGCGTGATGATAAAGATCCAAGCAGAAAAGCATTGGATGGTCATTAAAAAAGCTAGAACAACAAACCTGGTGGCGGTCAAAGACCTTTGGACAGCACTACGTGTACCTCAAAAGGACACCACTACAGTTGAAGTATGCACAAATGTCTCTTTCTAGCATATATTTTACACCAAAGCACATGTTTCCCTCTTTAATCTAACAAAACAAAACAAAGGGTAACAGCACAATGTCAAAGGATTGTCCGATTCAGTGCATTGCCACATACACATTTGTGATTATATAGTTGTACAACAATGGGATACCACATATGCACAAGGACGCATAATATGCAAACGTATGCAAATAAGCATGCAATTAACATATTTAATGTATAGGAATAATGACGCGTTCCAACAGCAAACGCTATTTGTATCATTTTAAGTGTGTATAAATGCCTTGGTGGTTTATTTTTTACAACCAAGTACATGTTTACTTTTCAACAGAACAGCACAAAAGAGTGCCAGCACATTGTCAAGGGTTTGTCCCATTTCAGTGCATCGTGGCACCTTTGCGTGTACACATCTGCACCCCAAAAGTACCTTTAGCTCTACTGAACGAATCCTGAAGGATGAAACCACAGAGGTTTAACATTAAAGCCCATCATTTATTCATGCAAGCGTGTGTGTGTGTGTATGGAGGCTGTCAGGCTGCGCTCGTGCTGCTGATGCGCGTCTGTTTATGCGGGAGGCCGCGAGCGCTCCGCCATCCCGCAGAAAATATGCGGATAAAACGCACCCGTCGACGCGTCCCTAACGCGCGTCAACGGCGATTCTTCCCAACGCCCGCGATATAGCGTGCGGCAAAACCGCGCAGCGATCCGCCCGCGTTCCCTCGAGCCCAGCACAAAGGGACGCGGCTCGTCCCCGCACGCGCAAGGCGAAAACAAGCACTTTCGCGGGACATTCGGCGACTTTTCACGCGCGATCGACGGACACGCGGGAATATTTACCTGCCGAGCGGAGTCCCGATGCGCTTTGTCCTGGATGATACCGTGTGTCGGGCCGTCCGCTCGTCCTCGCCTCCGCGCTATTTAACTGAATGTAGCAGAAAAAAAACGCGATTACAGAAACCCAAGCAGCCGGACCGCCTCTACGCGCGTCCCCGCTTTGGCCGTGAGCGCGCGGCGCGTTCGCGGCCGAGTCCGGGTGTGAGCGTAAAATTGTTTGATGGGATATTCATTTATCGCAAGAATAGACGGTTTCAGCAGCAACAACATAAACAAACGGTATGTGGCCCGCATTTAACTTCCGGTAGACCTCTGCAAACAATCAATAACCGTTGAGTAGTTTTAATGTAATCTAATTCAATTAATCTACAATAAGATATTAATATAAATTAAATATAAAATAAATTGTTATATTATAACCAAACACGGACCGGAAGTTAACTTCGGGCAAGAAACGTGCGTCATATCGCCAAACAATTGCCCGAACAGTTTAATTTGTCCAATTTCTACAATATAATAAATAAATGTAATTTATAAAAGACAAAAATATATCAAGAGGTGGTGATGTCAATCGTGCTGACAAAAAGCAATAAAAACCATCACGGACATTCAATTGGATTTAATGGTTATAATGGGAGTTGTGTTGGTTTTAATGGGAAGGGGGGTCTCTTTGGGCTCTACTGGTATTGGGTTGGGTTCTGTGGGATGTTAGCTGCTGTATGAAAACTAATAGAAAACCATTAAATACTGGAATACTACCCAACAAAACTTTGTAATGGTTTTAATGGTAAACAGCTGAGATACCATTAGCATTTGTGTTGTTGTTTTTTTCAGCAGGAAATCAGTGTGATGTTTGAGAAAACTGAGGAACTAAAATCAATGAAAGGTCCTTCTAATTCATTCTGTCTGCTTAAAACCAACAAGACTGGTTGTCAACCATCTTTAGACCAAGGGTGTAGTAGCCTATAAGGGTATTTTAGGGACGTGTGTGTGTTGTACCCAAACACACTGGGCACAAAACATAAACAGAATGTTACTCGAGAACATTTTAGCGTCGCTAAGGATTTATTTTCAGTATGTCTGACACATTGTACCACATTGAGTTGTTGTGGATAATCTGATGGTGCGCGTTCTCTCAGCAGGATTCTAAACATCATTGTGTGGGATTCAATGGAAACATGAACATCTGACCTTCTGTACAAAAGAGTGCACATGCTCAATGTCCCAAAATTTGCTTACGTTTGATTTGTGACCTACAAAATCCTGCTTAATTTTCCACCGTTTCTCGGTTTAAACCTGAAAAGCTAAACGTCATCAATGATCCTCAGATTTTAAATGTGACCTCGCATGTTTGGACCCCGTGTTACGTATTCTATGGCCAATCTTCAATTGTCTGGCAACTTCCTTCCCAAATCAATTTCAAAAGCGTTGAGTTAGACGGTTGCATAACAGAGATCGGCTTGTAAAACCAGTTTATTTGACTCTTTATCCATCTGCCACTCGCGGCCTGTTGAATGATGAAACCAGGTCTTGCTCTGTTGCTCTGTTGTTTTGTGTTGCTCACGGCCGTCGGTCAGATCAGATGATAATGTGGCAGGCAGGCGGCGGTGGGCGGCCGTGTGTCTGTGAGAATGGAGAAGACTTCAGTCCTCTGTTTCCTCTCTCACACCCGTCAGGGCTGAAGGTCAGGGCCACACTCTGAGCCGAGTGTCTTTGTGATGCTAATGGAGAGTGTAAACGCTAGCCAAAGCGACTCTCCTTCACGCTCGCCACCCAGCCCCCCCCCCCCCCCCCGTCCTTAAATTCAGCCCTCAGTCGTTTGTCACGGGGGTCTCCAAATGATATACACCCAAAATACTTAAAACAACCATATGTAAGTGTATGTCGATGTGCTCGTATCTTTGTCGATCACAAAGAAAGAAATGTGTGTTTCAAGTTCATTTGATATATTTCTAGCTATATTCTATATATTTCATAACTTTCAGTTTTTTGTCACTACTATTTGTATTAACATAAAAAGAAGACCGTCAGTAGTATAATTTCATGGTTTTAGTTTTAAAGACGTAAACTAATAGTATACTTGAATGAAAAACTAATAGTATACTTGGGTGAGAAGAGATCACGCTGGGCTCTTGTAGTCTGAGTTTTTATGGACGGCTATTAAACATCAGTCTCTCTCAGCGTGTGGCAGCTCTCTCTGCATCTTGCAAATCTCTGGTCCTCACACACAATTGGGTTTTTGCTTCTGTAAACTTTATTAGAGCAGGTATGAAAATGACAAACAAAGCAGGCGGCAATTAGTGGACATCATTCATTTCTGCCGAACGAAGCCATGCTTGACATTTATTTTAACAGACATCCACAAGGCCACCCGTAAACCCTGTGAAAACATAGCTGCCCATATTTCTATTAAATATACCGAAAACATTTCATAGGGGTTATGTGTGCACAAAGTGACCCGCGTTACGTTAGTCTCCTGAGGCGTTTTGTGATTCATTTGTGCCCGTGTGAGATGACTCCAGACCCCACAAACAAAGAAAATGTTTTCTATGATACCGCAACTTTACCTTTTTATGACTTAACAAAACCCAAATGAGTATGATAATGAATATTACAATAATATTGTAGGTTTACTGTGGTTAAGTCCTCTTGTAGGGACAACAGCAATATGATACGAGACACAATTAAATCGTTAAAATGAATATTAAAAATAATGTATATATTCAAAGTTAAAGTTTAATATACAAATGTATAAATATATTAATTTTAACAACAATTTTTTTATTTTAAGTCTTTACATTTTTTAAAGATTTTTTCTAGTCATTAGTATTCTTGGTGTTTCAGGCAGCATCAGATGATAATAATTTGGTGTCCCTCAAATAATCTGAACGGTTTATCGTGTTTGATTTGAACACAAGGTGGCGCTGTGACACTGCATTACCTGTACTCTTGTATGTTTATTTTTCTTACAGGTTCACACAGGTAAGTTGAGTCACTGCACACTCGAGAGGTTTTGCTCTCGTGTCAGCGTGTAATTCATTCGTCTGATAACACTGACAGTGTGATGTCTCATCTGCTTAGAAGATCACCTGCATTGCATGACAGCATTTTTTTTTACTTATAGTGGAATGTGGCCAATGTGGTTCAGCTTCACTTGATATGTTGAATCGGAATTGGATTTAGTTTAACAGGAGGAGAAAATTACAAATACACAGTGCGAGAAATTCCAAACAGGATTTGTGACAAAACAAAAGAAATCCATCATGACGTCCGATTACCCTGCTTTATAAAAATGAATAATGGCATTAAAATGTTTATTACAAAATGAATTTACAACAATTTCCTATCATTTCGATTGCTACCTCAACTCAAATTCAGTAACAGACAAAGGAATAGAAATTTAAAGGGACAGTTCACCCAAAAATAGAAATTCTGTCTTCATGTACTCACCCTTGAGTTGTTCCAAATCTGTATACATTTATTTGTTCTGATGAACACAGAGAAAAATATTTGGAAGAATGCTTATAGCCAAAAAGTTCTTGGTCACCATTGGCTATAGTAGGAAAAATGACAATGGTTGTCAAAAGTGCCCCAGCACTGTTTGCTGTCCTACATTCTTCAAAATATCTTCTTTTGTGTTCAACAGAACAAAGAAATTTATGATGCAATTTTTCCTACTATGGTATGGAGTCCAAGAACTGTTTGGTTACATGCATACTTCCAAAAATCTTTCTCCTCAGAACAAAGAAATGTATAAAGATTTGGAACAACTTGAAGGTGAGTAAATGATGACAGAACTTTTGGGTGAACTGTTCCTTTAACACACATCACATTTTAGGGGGATTTTTATTTAGTAAAACATTATTTAGTTTTAATATTTTTAACATCTATTTATATGACAATTAGGGATATTTTACATTGGAAGATCATTTTAGTCTTCATAGTGTACAGGCCGAACCAACACATGCACAAACATAGGAGGACAAATTCTTAAGCTGCATGGCATAGCACAATATACAACAAACACGTCAACGTGAAATTGCATCAACATCCAAAGGATGAAAGCAGCTTTGACAGTAAATATGGGTCTTCGGAAAGAGAAATGAAAGATTTCTACGTAAAAGACTTTGCTAAGTCGTCTCTAGAGGGGAATAAAGCTGTCACAGTTGTGGGACTTTGTGAGATAAAGCCTCTTATTTGTCAATCCACTTAAAGAAGCGGTGAAATAGAAGAGCATTAAATGACCTGACAGGTGTCACTGAGAGAGGTGACCTGGGAAATCACACCTGTCTCACTGATACCTGACTCCGTTAACAGCAGAATCTGAAAAAAACATCTGACCGCAAGACACTGCTGTCTGTCAGTCATTTTGAGCATCTATTGCCCTAAACATGTTTATAGAGTCAATATTAAAACATATCGAACATTCATTGTCCACAGCTGCAGAAATGTCCCCAGATGAAAGTGTTATTGCTCAGATGTTTCTCTTTCACAGCTCAAGAGATCTGATGGAGTTCTCAGTTGTTTTATTGAAACATCATCTTAGTCTTAGATATTTCTCCTAGAGAAAACTGTTGAAATCCATGAAAAATATGGATGTGTAATGTTTGTAGAGGTCAAATAATCTGGATTTATGGTAAATTTGTTGAGAAATGTTTGAGTTGATATCGAGATCTTCAATAATATTGACTTTTGACTGCAGACGAGACAAATCTGAGCTCAGTTTGACACATTTGACATCTCTTCTCAAACTCTAATGACAGACACATTTGTCAGATTTCCGACTCCTTTTCTCAGGAGAAATATCTGAGATGCAGATCAGACTTGAGCAAATGTTTCTATTTAATCTCATTGAGTTATAAGAGAAATAATTGAGATGGTAAAGGAATCTCATCTGTGATTTTTCTTTCCTATATGAGTCGTCCTTCACAATTTGTAATGCCACTGAGCGTCTTCAGTTCTGTGATAAAAAGGGCTCGGAGTCATGATTGTTTCAGTAAAGCCTCTGGAGAGAAACCATTATTTTATCCGAGTGGACGTTTTTGTTTGCTTTGAAATTGGTTGAAGTGTTATATGTGCTGTTGGCGTGACGGAGCATCTCATTTCTGCCCGCTGAGTGTAAAATAGAGGAATCTCTTCACTCGAATCGTTTGTATTTTGATGAATGTCTGATTGCTGACAGCTTCTGTGTTTGAGATATGAATGCATAATGCAGTGCTTAAAAATAGAAAGCAAACTATTTTAGGTTAAAAATGAACATTTACCATAACAACTTATTTTTATGAAGAAATATTTTATACATTTGTGTTTCTATTAAAATAATATAAATTAACAATACGCCACAGATGTACTTCATCACATAAACTATGGACTTTCTGAACAAATAGAAAGTATTGCAATAGTTTTTCTTCATTAATTTGAACACTGAATCTTTTGTTAAATGCCACGCTTGAAAGTGATTTTATACCATTTTATGTTGAAAGTATTTTATATAATGCAATAACAATGGTATAAGTTGTAAATAAATTGCCAAAACGTTTCTGCGACCTCTGTATATGTTTCGTCTTGATCTAATTATAGGCTTGTGAGACAGCTGCGATATAAATGTTATCCAACAGAGGGCAGTAGCGCTTTGTAGCCGATCGTCAAGTTTGGCCTAAAGAATTAAAACGTTCCAGTGTAATTATTTGTTCCCGTTTATCCTATGAGATGGCAGTGGAAAACATGGCACTGTTAAAACAAAAATCCATCAGTTATTTTTGTTGATTACACTTCTAAACAACCAAAGTGCCATGTATTGAATTTGGAATAACAAGGAAATCTAATTAAAACTAATGACGTCATTATACAGTAAAGTTGCAGCTCAGGTACAGCAGAAGAACTTGTTCTGTTTATACTGCAGTATTTTATAGTGCCAGATTTTTTGTTAGTGTTGATTGGCACCTGTTATTTTCTGGTCTACCATGGGAACAGCTCAGAAATAAGCTATCAGCAGGTCTGTGGTGAAAAGCTGATTTGAAAAAAAAATCCCATTTTGCTCAAAATGGAGCCATTTATTTTACAGTGCAGTACAGTTCCAATGACGCAATGGTTTGCTGATAGGTCAGGACAGATTTACATCCTTAAACTCCTGTTTCAGGGTCAGCCGAGGGGTCTGGTGACATTTCAGTATCATATTTATTATCAGTGTGGTGCAAAAGCTCATTCTCGGTGTGGATTTGATATGCGTACAATAAATAAATGCAACTGCATGTAAGTCAAAAGTAAACAGTAGAATTATAGTTCTGGGTATGTCATTGGTTCTCTTGCAAAACCTAGTGAGCTACTCTATAATGTAAGGCTCAATCATAATAATGTTAAATAAGAAAATCCCATAATGAATTGGGATTTATAACACAGCCCATTTGTCTTTGTGATCAAATAAACTGAAATATATATATTTTGCAAGTATAGCAGAACTGCATGTTTTATACGTGGACCTGGATGTCAGTCAATGTATTGATCAGATTACTTAAGGTATCTATAAAGCACATCTTATAGCAAATGTAAAGCACTTAGATTTACATTTCATATAAGTAACAGACATTTGTCTCTGTAGTTTTGTCATCCAAAGACTGGAGAGTGCTTAATAGAAATAAATAATTAAAAATCTCAGCATAAAAGGATTTAAAGAGCTTAAACAGTTTGGGTTTCTTTAAGTGCTGTGGATTATAGTTTAAAATAGAAATGAGTTTGAAGGGGATAAGTCACCAAGGCTTCACGTAAGGGTCATGGGCAGAACTGAATTTAGTATGTAATATTGTTCTCACGTGGATTTAATTAGTTTGACTGGGAGAACACTATTTTATAATCTTTTCTATGGTCTTTGTTCTGAGACAAAATGTGGTAGCCTATTGGTTTCTGGCATGTCTCAAAGTCTTAATTGATTAGTTTATTTATTTTTATTGTTTTCATGGGTTGGAACGATTGAAATATCTAATTTTTATAAATCATCAAGGCTGGTATTAAAACAATCGACCATGTGCAATTGGTGATAGATGTCAAATTTATTGATTACATCTTTCAGATGCAGTCAAATTTGGTGAAAGTAAGATAAATCACATATTTATTATCATTATTATATTTCGCTATTTTTGCACTGCACTTATAGAGTCGTGTATTTTTTCTATGTACTCGCATGTTCATGTATTCTATCAGCTTTCCTGTAGCTCAGTGGTAAGAGGTTGTAGGTTCGATCCTAGGGATTGCACATGCCTATGTATAAAAATGTATAGGATAAAGCAATGTAAGTCGCTTTGGATAAAAGCGTCTGCAAAATGCATAAATGTAAATGTATTTGACTTATTTTTCGCAGTTTAAACGTGAGTTCGCGTTTGGCACGAAAGTGCGTCCATGAATAGCCGGATAGCTTTCGACGTTCTCGCGCAGCGTATCCTACTTTCAGGTCAGTTTGCGATATATTCAGTTTGTGCAAATGCGATTGTATACAGGCTTGTTTAGTTTTTAAGTTGGTTGTTCTTAATTGGTGTGATGGTGAAATTTAGCTTTGCGAAACATTGAGGCGTTCCCCTCAAGTGTATCATAAAATGGTTCGTTACTCGAAGTTTTTCAAAATGGTGCACACTAGCGCCATCTCGTGGTCAAAGGGTGAAAAAGCGGTCTTTGTGTCCATTTATATTTTTAGTGTTTCATGTAATACGTCACTTCACATCAATAAAAATAACCATTTTTATGTGTTAGTGTTAATGTAGCACTTAGGCTTATGCTATACATACTGTATGAATAACTGAGTCTATGACTAATTTGAAAAATAATCAATGAATGGAACAAAACAACATGTGCTTCGATCAGCATATGCAGGTATTCACAGAAACTTTTGTCTTAGACCTGTAAGTTCATAAGGGAGGCTCATGTAGACATAACTTTACATGACAAAATAAAATAAAATAAAATTATTGTGTAACTGTGACGTGTTGTGAACTGGGGACGTGACATTTTATTGTGTGGGTAATAGAAAAATGTAAAGATTTCTATTAAGGAACAGGGCGTGTTCAAAATTGCGAGGCTATTTCTTTATTATTTTCTACTTTTGCTGCCTTTAGGATATTCTTTCACACGTGACAGTAATAGTCCCAATTGACTACTGAAGCAAAAAAAGACAATCGAAACCAGCCAAGGGTTCATGAAGTGTTTGAATAAGAATCGCTGATCTATATAAATGACTGGATTGAACGCTAAACCAACAGCAGGAGGTGAAGCCACCGGAAGCGATCGCGCCGCCATCTTGGTATGCCCAACTGACAGAGAGCGCCATTGACTTACAGTCAAAAGGACGATCTGAAACAACCCGTTTTTCAGCTTACTTGGCGCG
This sequence comes from Triplophysa rosa, assembly GCF_024868665.1. NCBI lineage: Eukaryota > Metazoa > Chordata > Actinopteri > Cypriniformes > Nemacheilidae > Triplophysa > Triplophysa rosa. The sequence continues at coordinate 1,883,403 of NC_079897.1, forward strand.
CGATACGTTTGTAGTTCACATGTGCGTTTAAATTAATTGTTACTCTGATGTTTTTTCCAATGTTTATGTTTTTTTTTTTTGCAGAATTGCGACGTGTAGAAATCAATGTATAGAAGGCGAGTGTGTATTGCACACTGCTGTAATGGCACATGTGTAAATGTTTAGAAATAAAGCTTCATGACTTAAAGAACAAATACAGCCTGTATTTATCTGCATTTCGATTTCAGAATAAGCACATTTGTCACATGTTGATGTGTCTCGTTAGTCTGCTGATCTGATATGTACGCTACTGTAATGAAAATGAACGTAACTCACCTATATCTAATAAGACGTGGAAACTCCCGACTTTAAATAATTAACCATGTACATGCTTAAGACATTTGTGTTGTACGAATGTACTGTGAGACTTTAGGGGACTGGGGTAAGTTTCATCATTGGTATGTCATAACTCCCTACTAATTTAATAGAACGTTCGGACCTTCCAACATGGCGGCGCGGTAGCTTCAGTGTAGTGACGTCATGAGCAATCCTGTCAAATATAGATCAGTGATCAGAAGACGAAGCAGTAACCTAATTTTTCTAGGTTAATTGTGGGGACATCCCTAACGTAACATATAGGCTATACATTGAGTTACATTGATGGCTTTTTCTGTATGCGTGTGTTTTGTGTGAGCATTTAGGGTTATTGTTGGAATTATAGTAGATTTTCCACTCTGACTGTATGTAACTGGAATGGAAGCCACACATACTGTTTGAAATGCCATTTTCTTAAACGGTTGTAAACCGGTGCGCTTTCTTTGTTTTAAAACATTTTCAAGATTGCATATAGGTGTGTAAATAAATGATAGAAGGCTAAATATTTTACTGCTGCATTTAGATCCATTATTGTGTTATATCGAGCTGTGTCAGACAAATTAATAATTTATAAGTCTGAGGATGTAAACAACTTTAAGTAAAATCTTAGAGTGTCACTTTGTAACACAACACAATGTGAATGAAACACTAACACCCTGGTAACCACATACAACTCCCAGACTGCGTCTGTTGCTCGTGTTGTTCTCAGTTATGTTTTAAGTACCAACTTGGTCTCAGGTGTCTTTCTTGTAGGAAGATGTTTGCTTGTAGGGGATATAAAACATTTTTACATGCACCAATTTTTGTCAATCCAAATGAATTCTTTAAGCTAAAGCGTTCGTGCTTAGATTGTATAGCTTAATATTCTGCTTTTGAATACGTCTGATGGAAAAAGGTTAATATTGAAGTCTTCAGTATTAGCTTTTCATCGAATACTTGGCAAATCAGATCACTGTTTGTGACATTGCTGAGATCAATTCTCATAGACATACAGTATGTGAGATTTATGTGTATTTTTATGTGTAAGGAGCAATGTTGAGATTGTAGCAGCATCTAGTGGTGAGGTTGAAAATTGCAACCAACGGCTCACTCCACACCTCCACCCTCCCTTTCAAAGCAATACGGTGGCTCTCACAGAACAAAGATGTTGTCGCGTTTTCGTTCATTTGCCAAAGGAGATAACATATTCACGAAACGCGCTCTGTAGAGCAGTTTGTCCCTTTAGGGCTACTGTAGAAACAACATGGCGAATTCCATGTAAAGGGGACCCGCGGTGTATGTAGATAGAAATAGCTCATTCATATGCAATAAAAACATAACGCTTCATTATGTAAGGTCTTTATACACCTCTGAACACATAGTTATGTGTATATTATATTGCATTTCTGTCAATAGATCCTCCTAAAAACGACACACTGGACCTTTAATCAAAAGTTGACTTTAGCTCTCCGTTTAATGTCACTGGGAATTAGAAACATTTGAAATATGAAATATCTCATCTGCGATTTTTCTTCACAATTTCCTTACGAGATTGCTTAAATACCATATTTAATTGTTTTTATACCAAAACAAGTTAGTGATCAATGACTATCCTGGCTATCGTAGATCATTCATGCTGGTCTGACCAAATAAAAAATAAAACATCAATTTCTTTAATTAAAACAATTTCCGTCGCATTCAATCATGGTCCTTCGGCACATACAGAGGGCATCTTTCTACATCAATAGAGAGGATCAGGTTTGTTTTCAGAGACAAACAGATAACCCATTTAAGAGATAAAGTAGATGATAACTTTGACAATAGTGCTCTTTACTCCAGCTAAATGGCCGGGGGAGCGCAATGGAACTTCAAGCACACATTTATCAGCCTCAGACAGGGTCTCACGGCACTAAATAATGAATGCTGCTGTCTGTATGAGTTTGTGAGCGGGCTGTGGGGGGAGATTGTGAAGCGTCGGCCCACTCGTGCTTCTGTTTAGCACATAAAATGTACATCTGAGCGCCAGCCACGTTATGTTAATGTTTGTTTTTTATTACTGATGAGGAATGTGTGTGGAAACCATTAGCCGTGGCTCCATTCGCTGTGAATTACTATTAAACATGCCATGAAGTGTGCTGCTTGTAGTGTAAAAAATCTTATTTTGGTTGTTGTAATGGATTGGCTTTTCAGGCTAAATCGACTGTATGTGTGTTGTTTTTGCAAATGGTGTTGCCCTTTAATTTCTCAGGACGTTTTATAAAAGCTACTGTTCGTACAAAACTTGAATGTGAATATCTCTGGCTTTTCATCTCTTAGTGTGTTTAATAAGTTAATTCAGTGCTGTGTAGTATCATTAGTCATTAGTTAAATCATATTGTGTGATGGAAAAGATGTGCCGTCATGCTTCGTAATTATAAACTCGCAAATGATTTCAGTCTTTGCCCTCGCAAATTAATTCAGGGCGCACAACTCATTTCTTATCAAGGAAAGCAGAAAACATGTGGCGTTTGAGTTTTTCCAGAACATTTCTGCCTGTTTCTTTGTATCGATTCAGTCAGTAACCGCCGCGTTCGCTTCACCCCGAATTCAACTCTGATTCCTCTGAGAAGCACCAGATTTGTTGGCTTTCTACAATTTAGACGTCGGTGCCAAGTTTAGATGTCAGCGGTTTAAGATGAATTAGGAGAGACTTTTACACCCAGAGGAGTCTGGATGGAGTCCCGTGAGATCCAGGCGTGCAGAGTCAGATAATCCCGTCCTGGATTCCCGGAAGACAAGAAGAGGAATTTCACTGCGATTCTTCAGCAGTTTGGTTTGATTTGTCAACTCGACTATAAATAAAGCTTCCACGCCTTTAGATCTTCTCATTATCTGTTTGTCGTGTCCGGTGACATAAATTATGACATCCTCGAAAGGTTTTTGTAAGGCTTCAGGCTGAAATTCTTTCGGGGCTTTAAAAGGAATCTTTATTGTTAAAAGCGGCCTTATCATCTTCGCCTGAGAACTGTCTGTGCTTGACCTTAAAATGATCTGGAACTGATAGATGGCTTGGACAGATTGGAGATGCTTGTCGGTGCTCTTCATTTCCCAGGGCGACAGGAGTGTTGGTCGTACCTCCCTGGAGGAGTCGTGCAGATGTTTGCGCGAACAGGCCGGGATTTGCGTATGACAGTTTCTCGGGGAGCAGGAGAAAGTTATTCTCGTCCCTGAAGCTCCTGGTTGGTCTTTGCAGATAGCGGTGGGTGACAGGAGGGCTCATCGATTATCTGTCCCAGAGAGATTCTCTTCTTCCGGATGAGAGCGGAGACTAAAGCTAATTGACCTCAAAGCATGTGTGGCTTAAAGAAAGGACAGTTTAGAGAATGCTTAAATCCACATTGTGTGAGCGCTCAATGCAGGAATAATTGATTTCTACCTTAACTTTAACCCCTGCTCAAGTGATCGTTCGTGGCTTTGTTCTTAAGGAGGTTTTTATGGTCAACCACACGACTTATGTGAAGCGTTCAGTGATGAGGATGCTATTCTAAACAGATGAGGGAATCTCAATTGAATATTTTATGAGATTAAATGAACTTTTGCTCCTGCGTTTGGATCTCTTGAGAAAAGAGTTTGAGATGAGAATTCAATATAAATCCCAAACTGTATCATTACATTTATACAAAACCAGATTATTATAGCAGTGCTGCCTAGGGCTGTGCACTTAATTGTAATTCATTTTTTAAAGTATTTCTTTTTAATAATTACATCATTTAAAATAATTGAGGTGAAATGATTAGTGTGCCGCATTCTTTTGCAAGCATCTACAACGGTGCAGCTTTTTAACATTTATTTTTATTCGTTTTTCAGTGTAATTCAACTTAGAAAATGTATTTCTTTTCTATGTTGTTTCATGTCGTCAGTGAGTAAATGTAAAATAATCGTGATCTTTGGCCAAAATAAGCGTGATAATCGAGCATTAATGCAATCTACATTTATTTTATAGCTCTGTTTGCTCTCGGTGCGTGTCTGGTTTGTTTCTGTTCCATTTCTCCGTTTTAGGAGAAACGTCTGAGACAAAGTTCATAACTGTGTCAAATCTCCTGAGCTGTGATGGAGAAACGTCCGAGCAACAGAATCTTCCTCTGGGTGGCTTTATTGAAGATAGTTGGATCACTATAAAAGGATTCGCTGAGAAATGCAGCCAAGATTAAAGAAGGTACTTCTTCCCAGACTCTTTGGGAAAGTATGAACATCTGCGATGATTTCTTCCGTCTCTGAAATATTTTCCCTCTGGAATATATCTCAAGCCTCCTGTAATTGACCCGTTGTTCCGATTCCACTTTGCCACCTATAAAATCTTCACTTAAAATATAAATCTGAATCATCTGAGAAAGCTCACACACACCTGTAAGAAACCTCGATTGTTTCTACAAAATGACAATGAACAGCACTTCTGAGAAGCGGACCCTCAGTGTTTTGCATCTGCATGTTGCCAAAGCTCGGAACTTTTACTGTAGGTTAAAGTTGATTTCTTTTTAAGGCCTTTTACAAGCAACACCGGAGACAAAGCTAATACGTGAACGAAAGACGCGGCGCAACTTCATTAGGTCTTCCGGACTGTATGAAAGAGCAATAGACTTCTCCTCCGGTCATCCCCGAGGCTGCGTTTTCCTCCCGATCCATTTACACAGACTGGTGTTTACCGAAGCAATTTAGACTAAGTGCTTTTGTTCATGGCCACAGCTGCCCTGTAGCCTCCTGAGAGAATGAGACTAATGCAATCACGCTGTCCGTGCCAAACTATAGATGCAAAATGAGTTATACGGTAAGCTGACGAAATCTCAGAGATGACCGGCTCCTCCCGCTCCTGTAGTGCAGAACACATTGGAGATAATTACATATTGATAGCAAAGCCGTAATGAATGGTGATGAGCTCGGCGGCGATGCGCAGGATCCCGTCCAGAGAACTCCCGTCGAGCCGGGCACCCATGGATTCTGCAGTATAATTTGATTCAGTCACACAGCGGGTGAATGGTCAGTACTTTCAAAGACGTCTGTTATAGATGCCAAAAATCTATTATCTGTTAGTTATCGATGAGATAATAACAAAGAGAACTCTATTTCGTTTGCATTTGCTTTGTGAAGGTGTGATGTGCGTATAGATGCTTTGACTTGATCGGTCTCATCTGGTGTGTATCTTGTAGTGTACGAGTGTGTTTGTGGGCCCGTAGGGGACGGAGCTTTGTGAGAGTGATGGTCCGTGTCTACAGGACTGCATTGAGGACAGTGTCACCGTGACTGATGGTTGGAGCTGTGAGATGGGGCTGTGTTGGAGCTAGTGGAGCGTGTAATGAACGCTAACTCACTCTCTGCTGTTTCCTCGCATCCTCGCGCGGTTCTCCTGGGCGCCAGGTACACCCCGTGAATGCTGCACCGACGTGTGGGGCTTTTTTTAATGAGCTGTGCTGGGTTCGACGGAATGCAGTGTGCATCTAGGGATGTAACGGTACACTCCGCATACGTTTTTGTACAATGTACGATACTGCGTTCGTGATTATGTATTGATACCCATATATATTTTGAACAAAATGAAACTGAAATAACAGATTCATTTCCGAAACACAAACTTTTTTGCTGTACACACAATTCGATACAGAATTGACAATATTCGAGGGTTATCTTAACCTTCTGTATGTAAATGAATAAAAACTGAAAAACGTCTGCTGTCGAAAAATATAACTAAAGAAATTAAGAAAACTAAACCCTAAGAAAGAGCAGTATGTCTAATGCTTAAATATAATTATATTTGTTATCCGTGAATTTTCGCGTTTACTGTTTTATAAGTAAGGAAGAAAAAACTGTGGAGCACTTTATTATTTTTATTATTCAGATGCCCAGTTACAATTATTATTTGCAGTCCTTAATAGAAAAATAAGTTTTAATGGTTGATTCATTTCTGGCATCTGAGAAAAGTTTAAATTTGGGTATAAAAAAGAAATAAAGACTATTTAGTTGTTTCCATTTGATATTTGCCTAATAAATGACAATAAATTTGTCAAAAAAATGGACAGATTTCTAAAATATTTGTTTTATAACTAAATGTGTCTAATCAATTATTTAAGCATTGTTTATTGATACAGAAATTGAGCTGTCACACGATGGGAGCTCAAACTATAGGATTAAACACGTCATATTGTAAAAATAAACAGCACGTCTGTACGATACATTTTGTTTTGTATCAAGATATATCGCGGCACAATATATCTTTACACCCTATATGCAACTATAGACCACTTGGGAGACATAAACAAAGCTGTTCCAACGCTTGTCCAGATGATCTTCCCGTTTCTGTTTGAACAAAATACAACCAAAAGAACATTTATAACCAAATCAAAATGTTAATCGCATATTTTTACGATTTAACTATGCATGTAAAGTTTTAAAAATATGAATAAAAAAAGAAGCCAGAGGTGCTTCTGAAATAGTGTTTACGTCTTGCGAAGTGGTCTATATGAAAGGCATCGACCTGTGTTTATGTGTAATATTAATGAAATATACATTTATATTGATTTTTTATGTTCGTTTTATTGTTTTTAGACTTTGTTTTTAATCTCATGTTATGGCATGTGAATTTTGCACTGGTGCCAGACATATCATGACTTGCTTTGCATCCAAAAAGTCGAATAAGAAAAATTAAGATAAGTTTCTTTAATTTGTATTTAGGCCTGGATTTTCTAAAACAAAACATGTTTGACTACAGCTATCTAATGTATCAACCGTTGCTAAATTTGTTTCATTGTAATATTACTCATGCTGTGTTATTTGGTCAAAGCGCTCACATCTAAGCTCCTGTTATTAACTATCTGGTCTTCATTTAAACCACATGCTCTTATTAGAACTGATGCCCGGGTTATCATTGTTTGTCCTTAAACCTGAAATAAGTCATCCTGACATCATGGCTGCCAATGAATGCTGAATACTTCATTATTCTTGACATGTCTCTCTGATGCACACAAAAATGCCAAGAATGTTATCATGAGATAGCCAAGAACGTTATCAAACTCCTGTCTGATTGTCTGGCTTTAAGCACTTCTGGGATTCAGATGCATTCGGATTTTTCTTCAAAGCACTTAGTCGAGAGTAAACTTGATATTCATGAGCAGATCTGCACATTTCACTTCGTTTTATGGCTGGGATTTAATTGGTACTTCTGGACGGACACGTTTCTGCTCGGTCTGGTATTGTGGTGTCATCAATTTCCGATTAAACGAAAATGAGAATTATGTGTCTTCTCTCTCTGTCTCCACTAGTGTGACCTTGTGACCGGTGATGCGGTGGTCTCATCATGAGACGTCCGTGCAGGTGGATGTCAGCAATGATGTTAGTTGGCCTTCATTCCCAGATGGCTCCCATATGTTTGAACACATCTTAAGCTCCTGTGATTGATATCTTATCCGCTAAACACGCTTGCGCACTGGTTCCACATTTGCATATTGACTCAGTAAGTTCATGCGCTCTAATGCACACACACACACACACACANGCTTGAATTTTTCAAACTGCTGGGAATTCAGCAATCCAACAAACATCAGTCAAAAAAAGAAAAAAAAAACAAGTTTCCCGGTCAAAATCTTCAGCGTGGTCAAGGATGTGCTGAAAAAGCTCGACCAGCTCAACTCTTTTGTCGTGGACAGTAAACACAAGCCTGGATTGAACGCTAAACCAACAGCAGGAGGTGAAGCCACCGGAAGCGATCGCGCCGCCATCTTGGTATGCCCAACTGACAGAGAGCGCCATTGACTTACAGTCAAAAGGACGATCTGAAACAACCCGTTTTTCAGCTTACTTGGCGCGCGATACGTTTGTAGTTCACATGTGCGTTTAAATTAATTGTTACTCTGATGTTTTTTCCAATGTTTATGTTTTTTTTTTTTGCAGAATTGCGACGTGTAGAAATCAATGTATAGAAGGCGAGTGTGTATTGCACACTGCTGTAATGGCACATGTGTAAATGTTTAGAAATAAAGCTTCATGACTTAAAGAACAAATACAGCCTGTATTTATCTGCATTTCGATTTCAGAATAAGCACATTTGTCACATGTTGATGTGTCTCGTTAGTCTGCTGATCTGATATGTACGCTACTGTAATGAAAATGAACGTAACTCACCTATATCTAATAAGACGTGGAAACTCCCGACTTTAAATAATTAACCATGTACATGCTTAAGACATTTGTGTTGTACGAATGTACTGTGAGACTTTAGGGGACTGGGGTAAGTTTCATCATTGGTATGTCATAACTCCCTACTAATTTAATAGAACGTTCGGACCTTCCAACATGGCGGCGCGGTAGCTTCAGTGTAGTGACGTCATGAGCAATCCTGTCAAATATAGATCAGTGATCAGAAGACGAAGCAGTAACCTAATTTTTCTAGGTTAATTGTGGGGACATCCCTAACGTAACATATAGGCTATACATTGAGTTACATTGATGGCTTTTTCTGTATGCGTGTGTTTTGTGTGAGCATTTAGGGTTATTGTTGGAATTATAGTAGATTTTCCACTCTGACTGTATGTAACTGGAATGGAAGCCACACATACTGTTTGAAATGCCATTTTCTTAAACGGTTGTAAACCGGTGCGCTTTCTTTGTTTTAAAACATTTTCAAGATTGCATATAGGTGTGTAAATAAATGATAGAAGGCTAAATATTTTACTGCTGCATTTAGATCCATTATTGTGTTATATCGAGCTGTGTCAGACAAATTAATAATTTATAAGTCTGAGGATGTAAACAACTTTAAGTAAAATCTTAGAGTGTCACTTTGTAACACAACACAATGTGAATGAAACACTAACACCCTGGTAACCACATACAACTCCCAGACTGCGTCTGTTGCTCGTGTTGTTCTCAGTTATGTTTTAAGTACCAACTTGGTCTCAGGTGTCTTTCTTGTAGGAAGATGTTTGCTTGTAGGGGATATAAAACATTTTTACATGCACCAATTTTTGTCAATCCAAATGAATTCTTTAAGCTAAAGCGTTCGTGCTTAGATTGTATAGCTTAATATTCTGCTTTTGAATACGTCTGATGGAAAAAGGTTAATATTGAAGTCTTCAGTATTAGCTTTTCATCGAATACTTGGCAAATCAGATCACTGTTTGTGACATTGCTGAGATCAATTCTCATAGACATACAGTATGTGAGATTTATGTGTATTTTTATGTGTAAGGAGCAATGTTGAGATTGTAGCAGCATCTAGTGGTGAGGTTGAAAATTGCAACCAACGGCTCACTCCACACCTCCACCCTCCCTTTCAAAGCAATACGGTGGCTCTCACAGAACAAAGATGTTGTCGCGTTTTCGTTCATTTGCCAAAGGAGATAACATATTCACGAAACGCGCTCTGTAGAGCAGTTTGTCCCTTTAGGGCTACTGTAGAAACAACATGGCGAATTCCATGTAAAGGGGACCCGCGGTGTATGTAGATAGAAATAGCTCATTCATATGCAATAAAAACATAACGCTTCATTATGTAAGGTCTTTATACACCTCTGAACACATAGTTATGTGTATATTATATTGCATTTCTGTCAATAGATCCTCCTAAAAACGACACACTGGACCTTTAATCAAAAGTTGACTTTAGCTCTCCGTTTAATGTCACTGGGAATTAGAAACATTTGAAATATGAAATATCTCATCTGCGATTTTTCTTCACAATTTCCTTACGAGATTGCTTAAATACCATATTTAATTGTTTTTATACCAAAACAAGTTAGTGATCAATGACTATCCTGGCTATCGTAGATCATTCATGCTGGTCTGACCAAATAAAAAATAAAACATCAATTTCTTTAATTAAAACAATTTCCGTCGCATTCAATCATGGTCCTTCGGCACATACAGAGGGCATCTTTCTACATCAATAGAGAGGATCAGGTTTGTTTTCAGAGACAAACAGATAACCCATTTAAGAGATAAAGTAGATGATAACTTTGACAATAGTGCTCTTTACTCCAGCTAAATGGCCGGGGGAGCGCAATGGAACTTCAAGCACACATTTATCAGCCTCAGACAGGGTCTCACGGCACTAAATAATGAATGCTGCTGTCTGTATGAGTTTGTGAGCGGGCTGTGGGGGGAGATTGTGAAGCGTCGGCCCACTCGTGCTTCTGTTTAGCACATAAAATGTACATCTGAGCGCCAGCCACGTTATGTTAATGTTTGTTTTTTATTACTGATGAGGAATGTGTGTGGAAACCATTAGCCGTGGCTCCATTCGCTGTGAATTACTATTAAACATGCCATGAAGTGTGCTGCTTGTAGTGTAAAAAATCTTATTTTGGTTGTTGTAATGGATTGGCTTTTCAGGCTAAATCGACTGTATGTGTGTTGTTTTTGCAAATGGTGTTGCCCTTTAATTTCTCAGGACGTTTTATAAAAGCTACTGTTCGTACAAAACTTGAATGTGAATATCTCTGGCTTTTCATCTCTTAGTGTGTTTAATAAGTTAATTCAGTGCTGTGTAGTATCATTAGTCATTAGTTAAATCATATTGTGTGATGGAAAAGATGTGCCGTCATGCTTCGTAATTATAAACTCGCAAATGATTTCAGTCTTTGCCCTCGCAAATTAATTCAGGGCGCACAACTCATTTCTTATCAAGGAAAGCAGAAAACATGTGGCGTTTGAGTTTTTCCAGAACATTTCTGCCTGTTTCTTTGTATCGATTCAGTCAGTAACCGCCGCGTTCGCTTCACCCCGAATTCAACTCTGATTCCTCTGAGAAGCACCAGATTTGTTGGCTTTCTACAATTTAGACGTCGGTGCCAAGTTTAGATGTCAGCGGTTTAAGATGAATTAGGAGAGACTTTTACACCCAGAGGAGTCTGGATGGAGTCCCGTGAGATCCAGGCGTGCAGAGTCAGATAATCCCGTCCTGGATTCCCGGAAGACAAGAAGAGGAATTTCACTGCGATTCTTCAGCAGTTTGGTTTGATTTGTCAACTCGACTATAAATAAAGCTTCCACGCCTTTAGATCTTCTCATTATCTGTTTGTCGTGTCCGGTGACATAAATTATGACATCCTCGAAAGGTTTTTGTAAGGCTTCAGGCTGAAATTCTTTCGGGGCTTTAAAAGGAATCTTTATTGTTAAAAGCGGCCTTATCATCTTCGCCTGAGAACTGTCTGTGCTTGACCTTAAAATGATCTGGAACTGATAGATGGCTTGGACAGATTGGAGATGCTTGTCGGTGCTCTTCATTTCCCAGGGCGACAGGAGTGTTGGTCGTACCTCCCTGGAGGAGTCGTGCAGATGTTTGCGCGAACAGGCCGGGATTTGCGTATGACAGTTTCTCGGGGAGCAGGAGAAAGTTATTCTCGTCCCTGAAGCTCCTGGTTGGTCTTTGCAGATAGCGGTGGGTGACAGGAGGGCTCATCGATTATCTGTCCCAGAGAGATTCTCTTCTTCCGGATGAGAGCGGAGACTAAAGCTAATTGACCTCAAAGCATGTGTGGCTTAAAGAAAGGACAGTTTAGAGAATGCTTAAATCCACATTGTGTGAGCGCTCAATGCAGGAATAATTGATTTCTACCTTAACTTTAACCCCTGCTCAAGTGATCGTTCGTGGCTTTGTTCTTAAGGAGGTTTTTATGGTCAACCACACGACTTATGTGAAGCGTTCAGTGATGAGGATGCTATTCTAAACAGATGAGGGAATCTCAATTGAATATTTTATGAGATTAAATGAACTTTTGCTCCTGCGTTTGGATCTCTTGAGAAAAGAGTTTGAGATGAGAATTCAATATAAATCCCAAACTGTATCATTACATTTATACAAAACCAGATTATTATAGCAGTGCTGCCTAGGGCTGTGCACTTAATTGTAATTCATTTTTTAAAGTATTTCTTTTTAATAATTACATCATTTAAAATAATTGAGGTGAAATGATTAGTGTGCCGCATTCTTTTGCAAGCATCTACAACGGTGCAGCTTTTTAACATTTATTTTTATTCGTTTTTCAGTGTAATTCAACTTAGAAAATGTATTTCTTTTCTATGTTGTTTCATGTCGTCAGTGAGTAAATGTAAAATAATCGTGATCTTTGGCCAAAATAAGCGTGATAATCGAGCATTAATGCAATCTACATTTATTTTATAGCTCTGTTTGCTCTCGGTGCGTGTCTGGTTTGTTTCTGTTCCATTTCTCCGTTTTAGGAGAAACGTCTGAGACAAAGTTCATAACTGTGTCAAATCTCCTGAGCTGTGATGGAGAAACGTCCGAGCAACAGAATCTTCCTCTGGGTGGCTTTATTGAAGATAGTTGGATCACTATAAAAGGATTCGCTGAGAAATGCAGCCAAGATTAAAGAAGGTACTTCTTCCCAGACTCTTTGGGAAAGTATGAACATCTGCGATGATTTCTTCCGTCTCTGAAATATTTTCCCTCTGGAATATATCTCAAGCCTCCTGTAATTGACCCGTTGTTCCGATTCCACTTTGCCACCTATAAAATCTTCACTTAAAATATAAATCTGAATCATCTGAGAAAGCTCACACACACCTGTAAGAAACCTCGATTGTTTCTACAAAATGACAATGAACAGCACTTCTGAGAAGCGGACCCTCAGTGTTTTGCATCTGCATGTTGCCAAAGCTCGGAACTTTTACTGTAGGTTAAAGTTGATTTCTTTTTAAGGCCTTTTACAAGCAACACCGGAGACAAAGCTAATACGTGAACGAAAGACGCGGCGCAACTTCATTAGGTCTTCCGGACTGTATGAAAGAGCAATAGACTTCTCCTCCGGTCATCCCCGAGGCTGCGTTTTCCTCCCGATCCATTTACACAGACTGGTGTTTACCGAAGCAATTTAGACTAAGTGCTTTTGTTCATGGCCACAGCTGCCCTGTAGCCTCCTGAGAGAATGAGACTAATGCAATCACGCTGTCCGTGCCAAACTATAGATGCAAAATGAGTTATACGGTAAGCTGACGAAATCTCAGAGATGACCGGCTCCTCCCGCTCCTGTAGTGCAGAACACATTGGAGATAATTACATATTGATAGCAAAGCCGTAATGAATGGTGATGAGCTCGGCGGCGATGCGCAGGATCCCGTCCAGAGAACTCCCGTCGAGCCGGGCACCCATGGATTCTGCAGTATAATTTGATTCAGTCACACAGCGGGTGAATGGTCAGTACTTTCAAAGACGTCTGTTATAGATGCCAAAAATCTATTATCTGTTAGTTATCGATGAGATAATAACAAAGAGAACTCTATTTCGTTTGCATTTGCTTTGTGAAGGTGTGATGTGCGTATAGATGCTTTGACTTGATCGGTCTCATCTGGTGTGTATCTTGTAGTGTACGAGTGTGTTTGTGGGCCCGTAGGGGACGGAGCTTTGTGAGAGTGATGGTCCGTGTCTACAGGACTGCATTGAGGACAGTGTCACCGTGACTGATGGTTGGAGCTGTGAGATGGGGCTGTGTTGGAGCTAGTGGAGCGTGTAATGAACGCTAACTCACTCTCTGCTGTTTCCTCGCATCCTCGCGCGGTTCTCCTGGGCGCCAGGTACACCCCGTGAATGCTGCACCGACGTGTGGGGCTTTTTTTAATGAGCTGTGCTGGGTTCGACGGAATGCAGTGTGCATCTAGGGATGTAACGGTACACTCCGCATACGTTTTTGTACAATGTACGATACTGCGTTCGTGATTATGTATTGATACCCATATATATTTTGAACAAAATGAAACTGAAATAACAGATTCATTTCCGAAACACAAACTTTTTTGCTGTACACACAATTCGATACAGAATTGACAATATTCGAGGGTTATCTTAACCTTCTGTATGTAAATGAATAAAAACTGAAAAACGTCTGCTGTCGAAAAATATAACTAAAGAAATTAAGAAAACTAAACCCTAAGAAAGAGCAGTATGTCTAATGCTTAAATATAATTATATTTGTTATCCGTGAATTTTCGCGTTTACTGTTTTATAAGTAAGGAAGAAAAAACTGTGGAGCACTTTATTATTTTTATTATTCAGATGCCCAGTTACAATTATTATTTGCAGTCCTTAATAGAAAAATAAGTTTTAATGGTTGATTCATTTCTGGCATCTGAGAAAAGTTTAAATTTGGGTATAAAAAAGAAATAAAGACTATTTAGTTGTTTCCATTTGATATTTGCCTAATAAATGACAATAAATTTGTCAAAAAAATGGACAGATTTCTAAAATATTTGTTTTATAACTAAATGTGTCTAATCAATTATTTAAGCATTGTTTATTGATACAGAAATTGAGCTGTCACACGATGGGAGCTCAAACTATAGGATTAAACACGTCATATTGTAAAAATAAACAGCACGTCTGTACGATACATTTTGTTTTGTATCAAGATATATCGCGGCACAATATATCTTTACACCCTATATGCAACTATAGACCACTTGGGAGACATAAACAAAGCTGTTCCAACGCTTGTCCAGATGATCTTCCCGTTTCTGTTTGAACAAAATACAACCAAAAGAACATTTATAACCAAATCAAAATGTTAATCGCATATTTTTACGATTTAACTATGCATGTAAAGTTTTAAAAATATGAATAAAAAAAGAAGCCAGAGGTGCTTCTGAAATAGTGTTTACGTCTTGCGAAGTGGTCTATATGAAAGGCATCGACCTGTGTTTATGTGTAATATTAATGAAATATACATTTATATTGATTTTTTATGTTCGTTTTATTGTTTTTAGACTTTGTTTTTAATCTCATGTTATGGCATGTGAATTTTGCACTGGTGCCAGACATATCATGACTTGCTTTGCATCCAAAAAGTCGAATAAGAAAAATTAAGATAAGTTTCTTTAATTTGTATTTAGGCCTGGATTTTCTAAAACAAAACATGTTTGACTACAGCTATCTAATGTATCAACCGTTGCTAAATTTGTTTCATTGTAATATTACTCATGCTGTGTTATTTGGTCAAAGCGCTCACATCTAAGCTCCTGTTATTAACTATCTGGTCTTCATTTAAACCACATGCTCTTATTAGAACTGATGCCCGGGTTATCATTGTTTGTCCTTAAACCTGAAATAAGTCATCCTGACATCATGGCTGCCAATGAATGCTGAATACTTCATTATTCTTGACATGTCTCTCTGATGCACACAAAAATGCCAAGAATGTTATCATGAGATAGCCAAGAACGTTATCAAACTCCTGTCTGATTGTCTGGCTTTAAGCACTTCTGGGATTCAGATGCATTCGGATTTTTCTTCAAAGCACTTAGTCGAGAGTAAACTTGATATTCATGAGCAGATCTGCACATTTCACTTCGTTTTATGGCTGGGATTTAATTGGTACTTCTGGACGGACACGTTTCTGCTCGGTCTGGTATTGTGGTGTCATCAATTTCCGATTAAACGAAAATGAGAATTATGTGTCTTCTCTCTCTGTCTCCACTAGTGTGACCTTGTGACCGGTGATGCGGTGGTCTCATCATGAGACGTCCGTGCAGGTGGATGTCAGCAATGATGTTAGTTGGCCTTCATTCCCAGATGGCTCCCATATGTTTGAACACATCTTAAGCTCCTGTGATTGATATCTTATCCGCTAAACACGCTTGCGCACTGGTTCCACATTTGCATATTGACTCAGTAAGTTCATGCGCTCTAATGCACACACACACACACACACACATACACACACACACACACACACACGTTCTGTTTATAGGATGGTACTTTTCACGAACGTCCTTGCTGCATTGACAAGTTTGCGTGATAAATAGTCATGGGTTGTCATTATCGCGACTTGCGTTATGTTGTCTGAGCGCGCGTTTTAAATACAGCTTGTGTCAAGTCAAAAGGTTGCTCCATTCATCTGCAGTCGCCGACAGCGCGCAGAACTGCTGCATGAGGAAGAAATTGTGCAAAGAAGCAGACGCCTGCGGTACGAGCAACAAATGAAAGAAAAACTAGGTGTTTTATACGGAGTTGGGCAGAAACTACTAAAAGTATAGCTCGCGTGACAGAGGATGCATGCAACGCTCGCAGTTCATTCGCAGAACTGGATAGTTCAGTAGTGGCCAAAAGTGATGCCCGGAGTGCATATTAAACTGTATTTGACACCTCATGTTCGATTTAACCAAGTTCAAATTAAACCTGGTTTTAAAGGGATGGTTCACCCCAAAATGAAAATTCTGTCATCATTTACCCGGAACTGTTTAGTTTCCCACATTCTTTCACATATTTTCTTTTGTGTTCAACAGAATCAAGATATTTATTACGTTTTGAAACAACTTGAGGATGAGTAAATGATGACAGAATTTTCATTTTTGGGTGAACTCTCTGCAGGATATCAGGATGTATGCAATTTTATTGTAATATACAAACAAAATGCATGGAGAAACAAAAAGCTGACATGAAACGAAGCAAACATTTGAGTACAGTTTAATCGGTTATTCATAGTTTATTACACGGCGCTCTGGAATACTTGATTCTGATTGGCCAATGCCAACATGATATTCCCAGATAACAACCGCTCAAAACTAATAACACACGGTAACCCGGATGCTGCAAATCATTTTGACAGGCACAGTTTAACTTTACATAAGATGTAATATAAATATGCCTTTTAATAACATAAATGACATTATATGTACGAATGATTAAACCAAATTGCCTGTTGCTGTCATTTATTTATGTTTATAGCGTTTTTTACAAATTGCATTGTATCAAAGCAGCTGTACAAAAAAACATGTCGAACAGACAGAATAAATAAAGATATACGACCTTAAAATTAATATGAAACAGAGAAAGTAAAGAAAATGAAAAACATATAGTACACATACAGACAGTAAGGTTTGCACCACAGTTTTTTTCAAACAGATTCACTTGTTTGCAGTTGAGATGCTGCAGTGCCAAAGTCAATTGACCAATATGGATTCTGTGTCCTCAACAGGTGCAACAAAACCAGAATCAGACTTTTTGAGCTGTGCCCGTGAAGTGACCAGACAAATTGTCATTTGTAAGTCACTTGTTGTCTATTTTTATTGCACCATAGCTCCTCCCACGGAGCATGCTCATTGGTTTACATATAATTAGACAGTGGATCATCATTGTGTGTGTGTGATAAAACACATAAAGCACGGTTTTATGCCTGTATGATCATGTTGAAAGGTGGCGTCCATGTTTTGATTGGAAACATTGACAGAAAGAATGTTGTCCGTCACACGTTGAGAACATCGCACAGCGTCTGTCTTATCAGCAGTCGCTCGGGGAGACGTTATCACAGCGACAGAAAATCTCAGAGAAATCTTGTGTCTTCTTTCCCTGCCGCTCTGAAGTCCGCTATGAGATTAATGCGATCCCTCCAGGAGGGTTGCGAGCACCGACATGACTGAGTAATTGCTTCTCTGGCGGCCTGCTGCCTGGAGTACACTCATATAAAGCTATAAATATTACATGTGCTGCATTATCTTTGATTGTCATATTTAAGACACGGCATATGAGATTTTCTGCTTTTAGCCCTGCAGGGAATATGGCTGAAGTTTAGTGAAGGGATTGTTTGAGTTCTTGTTTAACTCTGTGGTGGTACGATATATTGTGGCACGATACAAAGCAAAACAATAATGTATTGTAGAGCTGTTTTTATTTTATTATAGAATAAAAATGAATAGGCCTACTTTATATTCAGTTTTTAACTTTTATTAAAAGATTTTTATACGTTTTTTTTATTACTTTACATACAGACCACTTCAGAAAATGTAAGCGACACCAGTGCTCGAATTGAATCAAGTCTTATGGGGGTCCCCACCGTAAGACCTTTTTTTTTTGGTGGGGGTGGGGGTTAGTCTCGCAATATGCAATTTATACAAAATACACAATATATTTGATCATAATATGCATAACTATATGCTATTTATTAAAAACAGGCTTACATAAAAGAACAGGCTCCTTTTACTGTATTTTGGATCAAATCAATGCAGGTTTGGTGAACAGAAAGGACTTTTCAACAGTAGTGTACGTCCAACAGAATAATTCTAGCATTGTTTACCAATGTAGTATTTACTATTTTCCCTAAAAACAACTGGATGATTGACACTTTGTGATAATAATGTTTGTTCCGAAAGACTTGTTTAAATGCATGAAACTAGTTTATTAGATATTAAAAATAGAAATTGTGACAAGACCGGCTGTCAGTCCCACATTAATATGCCGATGTAATTCCTGAAACTTTGCAGCGTGTATGTGGCCGTTGGTCTTAGCAGCATGAAAAACAAGTTTTATACAATTCTGAATGGATTATATATAGCACAGAAACCGCACAACGAACACTCCATTATAATTACTAAAAAGCTGTCACTCATCTTCATCGAGATCTCTAGCACCCCAGAACCAGGCCTAATAATAATTTACGCAAGGAATACAAAAGCCCCGACATGGAGCTGATAAATATAGTGGAAAGATATATAGCGAGAGAAAATTACCCCTCAAAAAAGTAGAAGCTTCCTCTTCCCGACTGCGAGTGGAGGTTTATTATTCTCCATTTTTAGCTGAAGTTAGCTTCACCGCCAATCAAGCAGTCACGTCAACGATATCCGAGACGTGGGGCGGGGCGTTTAAAATTTAAAGAGACATGACAACTAGCCCATAAACAAACTTAATATAAATTATTGTGAATAATTAGTTCACGAAATTTACCATATCCATTGCATGAATTTAATCACATTTGTCATGATTATTTTTACACAAATAAAAATATCTGAATGACCCCCAAGTCTGTGTTTTACTTCTTATGGGGGTCCCTAATGCCTTATGGGGGGTCCCGGATCCCCCCAGCCCCCCTTCAATTCGAGCACTGAGCAACACTGATTCAACACTGGTCCAGGTCTCAGTTTTTGAACACAACAGATACGGTTAAACAAAATACAATCAACAGAATTTTTTTTTACCGAATCAAAATGATAAACGAATATATCATCGCTATCTTTCCAAAACCTTGTGTGTCCGTATTCGCTGTTTCTCAGGAAATGGAAAAAACACTGTACTTTGTAATGATTAAATACTGTGTACATCTGGTGGTCTATAGATGGTTTGCTTAAACGTTGTATGTTGTCAATTATATAACCGGTTTTAACTACAAAAAATACTGTTGAAAATTGTTGTTCTATTTTTATATTTTTGACCATTTAAAATAATGTAATGCTTTGGTATTTTAAACCCAGTATTGTGTATAGTACCCCTATTATGTACTTATACTTGTGTTATAATATACTGTATAACACATAGCAGACATAGCAGATTTCCATCTTTATAACTCTTGCCTATTATGTCAAGACATCTATTATGAAGCCATAAAAATACAGCATGTACTAAAATTGACATGTCGTGATCATCTCTCTGGTAACGTTAGCAAAACTCAAAGGGCATTTACACTGTTTCTCCATAGACTCGTGCTTTGGCATCAGGTCAAATCCTTCATTTAATTGGACGGTTTTGAATTTCTCTGCCTCTTGCCACCAGGCTTTTAAAACTATCCCGAGCGGGGCATCAGTGTCCCTACAGCTCAGCGCTGCGTGAGAGAGAAAAGAGAGAGGGCGAGCGTCCATCAGCCACGCTTACGGGGCAGGAAACCTTTAACTCACCAGCTCTATTGTTCTGGGAAGGTCAGATGCATCCGAGTGGAATGAAAGTGGAATGAGATGACAGCACATCGCACAAGAGAGTGAACGCTCGGGTCACAGCTCGACTGTTTTACTGAACCTTTAACACTGTTGACTCAGACTCAGTCGTGATGTAGTACTTACAGGAACGACGCTCGCCGTAAAGGTCACCCCGCTGGGCCTTCAGTGAAATGATCTTCTTAGACATCAGATCAACCTCATAAATGTTGAAACAGCCTTGCATTCGTTCATTTAGCATGCCTTTCCTCGCCTTTATGGTTTTATGTCTTATACTTGATCTTTTTTGCTGTTGATGCTTTTTGAAATTTCTCAGAGCAAAATCAACTTTTTGTGGATGCCCGTTACCCGTCGTCATGGCGACTGCTTGCATAATGCATCTGTCACACTCAGTCACAGAGGCGCCCTGGAAAGGTTGCTGTAGAAAATGATTTCTAAATAGAGCTTTTGGTCTGCCCAGAAAGTAAAAAGAAGAAATTAAAGAAGGCTAGGCAGTTGAGTAGAGGTAAGGTGACAATGTCCTGCTGTTTTTACAAATTCACCAGCAGAGTTTCCTCCATTTGGTGGTTTGCAGTAACAAATGTGAACATGAATATGCATCGAATCTCTGCTTGCAGCTCAAATTAAAATCAAATCTGCTACTTCAACGAGAATCATTATTACTAAATGCCGTTTCAGATTACACTCCTAAAAAAAAGGTGCTTCTTCTATGACATCGAAGAACCTTTTCGTTCCATAAAGAATTTTTAACATCTGAAGAACCTTTCTGTTTCACGAAAGGTTCTTTGTGGCGAAAAAAGGTTCTTCGTATTATAAAAAAGCAAGAAAGAGATGGTTCTTTAAAGAACCTTTGGAACCAAAAATGGTTCTTCTATGGCATCATTTTGAAGAATCTTTTAAGCACCTTTATTTTTAAGAGTGTATTTCCACGATGTAAAACGTGGTCATGTTCTTAATCAATATTTGTTTTCAATACAGTTGGACAGGAAAGATCTTTTTTTTCTTGTGTAGGCACATGACGCAAGCAGAAACTGATGATTTCAAATCACATCGTTCCGGAAGGTTCTGCCATTGAGACGAAAGGGAACATTTCTTCCAGGTTTTATAGACCTCCCTGGCTGACGCGGCACCCGCCCTAGAGGTATCGCACTTGTTTGTTGCTGTTTGTACTCATGGGCACAGATGTTTTCGAGATGCTAACGGATCTCTGTCCAGTCTGCAATGACCTCCTCGGATGTGGCATATAACATCGTGTTGGTGGGAAAACGGTTCTACGTTGTTTTCATCATCAGTCAAAGCTAAATCAAGTTAAATATCTCCTTCCTTCCTCTCCGTTTGCCCGGGCGGACGCTTGCGTGATTATTTTGGGGGTTTACACAAACAGGCAAAGTCGAGGTCTCAGGGCGAGATCCTGGCCTTAATTAGAAAGGGATGATGTGAGGAGGTTTGGAAGGCAAAGATTTGCACTGGGATCAAAGGGGTAGATGAGAGATGACGAATATCAGAGAGCCAAAGACGGCTGGAATTCACTCGAACTTCCAGATGAGGGGTCTTAATGTTTGGCTTGGGTTTCTCTCTGAGATGTTTGGCAAAAAGGAAAAACATGTGGAGTGTAGTGTGGAGTGTTTTGTTTAAAGGAATAGAAAAAAACGGTCATTATTTACTCATCTTTTATTTACATTTATTTCATCTAAGTTATTTACTTGTTTCTTGTAGCTCAAATGGTAGTGGTACTAGCAACACTAATGTCATGGGTTTGTTCCCCCGGGATAAAACATACAACATAAATGTTTTTGATAAAAGTGTGTAAATGTAAATGTCTTTGTGATGTAATAGTTAAACAAACCTGAACTGTAAAAAATATACCGGGCACCAGAAATATTCCGTAAAATAACAGTTTTTCCTGTAAAATTACAGTTTCCCCCCGTTTTTCTTTCCTGTGGTCTTTTTCTGTCATTTGAAATATTTTTGACCGTATTTCAAAAATAGACTGGAAAAAAAGTCCGGAATTTTCCGTAAGCAATGGCGCCAGGAATATACTGTAAAATAATAGTTTTTCAAATAAAATTTTGACCATATTTCAAAATTACATGAAAAAAATCTGTAAAAAAACAGTAATATTCTGTAAAATTACAGTTTGTTGGACATGATATGTGAAAATCTGGGGAAAAAATAACAGTAAAATTCTGTAAAATTACGTGTTGTACAATATGTGTGCTGTGGAACACAAAAGTAATTTTGAAATTTTTATCATGACTGTTATGAACACATTTGATGTTTTTGTGTGGAAAATTTCTTCATTTCTTACAGATGTTCACTTGTTTAATGTGTAAATTTAAATATAAAATAGGTTATAATGCACGACAGAATGTATGTCACGGCTTTAGACAGACAATGCGATTTACATTACAGTTGTATGGACGTTTTTGATTGTTTTTTTGGAGGCTGACAGCCCGTGGTCACCATGAGCTACGATTCTTTAAACCCTTCCACAGAAAACTGCACACAGCTTTGGAACAAACACGAGGGTGAGTAAATCATGACAGACTTTTTTCATTTTTGGAAACTTCGTTTCAAAAGATCTGTCTTTCATTTCTTGTTTTCTTTGTCTGTTTGTATGATGTGTGTATTTGGTGCGGTTCATCATCAGTTCATAATCAACAACCAGCGTGTTTTCCGCATAACAATTTCATAACTCATTTCTTCACCGTGTTGTTCACTTGTTGACAACTCAGAAACTATGCTGAATAGTGTGGCCCGAAAATCGAGACCCAAGGCTTTTCCTGATTTCAAACATGCTTTGGGAAAGATCCCAGGCTCTTCGCGGCAGGACTGCTGACGGTTCGCACACTTCCCCCATCCAAACCCATGGGTGAGTTTTATGAGAGATTTCATTGTGTTGCTGAAGTGCTGGAGGACCCCGGCGTCAGATGAAGACAGACCTCTGAGGACTTGCCAGAAATGTGCGTTTGAGACGTGCTTGCTTAGACAAATGACGTTTCGGATGAGATTAAGAAAAAGGAATTGAGTTTTAGGCTGGCTTGTTTCTTTAGTTTGGGTCGTGTTGAGGGGTTTGTGATATGACTCATTAACCGAATAATTAGCGTTCCCGTCGTGTTCACGCGGATGTGACTGAAAACATAAGCGGTTGTCGTTTGGACGCTGGAGGCCCCATTGTGCGCGTTCTCTAAACGGGCCAAGTTTGAGGAAATTGCATCCACCCCTGAATTTTGGGGGTTGTAAAGAGAGAGTTATTGAAATAGTTTTTCATCGTGGGACTTGTCAAAGTGATGACATTGGGCTTGGCTGTATGGTATAGACTTGGGGGAGAGAGACTAAATTTAGCCAACATCTTTAACAAGTCCATATGAAGGAAAGACATCTGGTTCATGAGTATGATAAAAGAGGCCTGATTTTAGTTCCTAATCCAGCATGAATTTCCTTGATGTTCTTACAGTATTTTGATATTAAGATGTTATTTGCATAATATAAATGGAGTGATAAATGGATGTGGTTGGATAAATTTTGTAATTCTTCAAATATTTTTAATTTAATTGTATTACATTTTAATTTTATAATTTGATTTATTTATTAGTATTATTATCATTCTTTTTTTCCTGGTACAAATATCGAAATATTTGTAAACCAAGATACATTTACTTTTAGAAAAAAATGTTATAATGTAATAATGTTAAAATATTAAATATTGTGTTAAAAACAGAAAGAAATGAAAAGACTACAATTAAGTTTATGCTTAAAACAGTTAAAATATCTGCCAATGGGGTATGAAAAATAATCTTGAATTTATAATCTTGAATTAATTGAAAGGTCAGATTTAGTTTATTTTTCTAAAGCAAAGACTATTAGATGTTTTTTCAGAAAACAAGACTCAACATCTTAAGTCATTTCGCTTCTCAAGTAAATCTATGTTGGTTTAAGGATTATGAGATTTTTGTACTGGAAAACGAAAGAAGATAAATAATTTTTTTACAGATGAAAGACTGAAGCTTTTGACTACCACTGTATTTTTTCCTACTATGGGAGTCAATGGGGGGCAAGATCTGTCTGGTTATAAGCATTCTTCCAAATATCTTTCTCTGTGTTCAAACATTTTTTTTTTTACAGATTTGGAACAACTCGAGGATGAGTAAATGATGACAGAATTTTCATCTTTGGCTGAAGGATGCCTTTAATATTTTGAGATTATTTTCAGACTGAAGTCCCTGGACTCCCAGTTTATGCCTGTTGCTTCTTTGTTTATTACACATTACATTAGTGCAAAAACAACTGCGAGCGAGTCTGTGATTAATTGTGAACGGAGCTCATTAACACAACAGAAAACCAGACGCGGTGAGCTTCACACTTGTATAGTGTGCGTTTAATTCAATATAATGTAAAACAGGACTTAACTCTCACGCTCGACCCATAAAAGTTTTTAAAACTTCATGACCATAATTGCCTTCAGTGAACAAACTTTGAAGGGAAACGGTGAACTTAAGCCAAGTGTTTCAGAGCTGAGCCAACCATCTCACCATCCGTGTTTGGGGCGCGTGGTGCGTCGAGGCTGCATTTTATCTAAGAACGAAATGTAATTTCACGGACAGATTTATGGATTGCTCTGCGCTGTTTTTTCAATATCCGGCCTCAGCTGGCATTATGACGACCCTCGTGTTGTTTTCAGCGGAAAGTTCCCTTGATTTCATCTTTCTCTCTAACAACAGACCACACCAGAGTTTTGTAGCTGCTGAACACAGCACCAGAGAACGACTGAAACAGAACTGTAAAATGTTTATGGGACTGTAAATTGTTTGTGTTGTTTCTGAGTGTTGACTTGATCGGCAATGTGCTCAACACTTGGTGTTTGGCTATTGATTCGGCTGTGTCCGTAATAAAAGACAGATATTGTATCATCAGAATGTGGTGTCTGTCATTTATTCAACCTTATGTCAGTCAAAACCTGTATATGACTCTTTCTTCTGTGGAACACAAAAGCAGATATTTTGAGAAATGTCTCAGTGTTGTTTGATTACCAACATTCTTATAAATATCTGCTTTTGTGTTCTGCAGTAAAGAAACTCATACAGGTTTGGAATGAGATGAGAGTGAGTAAATGATAAAACCAATTTATTTTTTGGCTAAATTATTCCTTTAAGAAGTAATAATAATGGATTCCCGTAGATCCGTACACTGAAAAAAATATTATGTACCTTAGTAGATTTTATGAAAAGAAATTATTAAAAATATACTTAATAGAATTATGTTCCTGTTTTTAACAAACAAATTTGTGTTAAAATAACGTAAAAATCTTGGGAATCAAATTTTGGTTTTTAAGATTTTAATGATTTAGTTTGAGTAATTTTAATTGAACAAATTATTAAGTAAACCCATAGGTAAATTTAAGTTGACTTGTTTATATTATTGAGACTACATAAATAATTTTTGTAGATATAACTACCTTGGCAGTTGATCTGTAGTTCCCAGCATGCTTTGCATCTGACTGCATTAAGAGATTAATGTTCCAGATTAACTGCCATTTTAAGTGTTTTTCAGTAAAAAGAAAGACTTCTTCTTGGTTTTTGTTGATTTATCTTCCACCAGTCTCTTCGCACTTGACCATCTATGTTGCAAAAAAGAATATATTTCAATATGAAAGCACGTGAACCGTGAAGTTTGAGTTAGACACATGTTTTTGTTCAACGTAATTGTTTTTTATTTGTTCACTTTTAAGTAATGTTTACTTAATATTTTAACAAATACTAAATGTATTTAATAAGTAGAATTTACTTTATTCTGGTTATTAGTTGTACTTAAATTATCACTTAAAAAATATTATTATGAAGAAAAGTCATTTTTTTCAGTGTAGATTTTTTCTGCAAGTTTTAATATTTTTAATTGTTCACAATCTTGTTCTTTTACGCTTTAAACGTGTTCTTGAAGCACACAGACAGAAACTTTCCCTCTGTATCTCTTTTCAACTACCTGTATTTGTCTGTCCATCACTTCTGGGGTTTGTCTCGCATACTCTCATAGAGCGTTTCTTATGAATAATTCTGCTCTTTCCACCTCTTCCGCGCATTATTCTCCTTTAGGCCTCAAGCGGTTTCTCAGCGTCACTTAACTTTGACTTAAACACAGCTCTGATTGTGCCTGAAGAGGAGAGGTGGTGAATGGTATACAATAGGGATGCAGATGTCTAAGAGTTTTCATTTTGCACATCTTCACACTCTTTCAAATAGGCGTTGATGGGTCTTGCTGTGTTAAAAGGGCAGCTCTCAAATAGCAATTCTCACACACTCCAGACTCCCACATTTCCTTTCTCGACGGATCCGTCAATAGCATCTTGCTGCAGAAACGGAATTTCAAATGTTTCAGAGCGTTTATTTTGATACAATACTTCCAATTTTCTGTGCTGTTTTCATTTCGTCCTTGCAAATGTCCTGTGGAATATAAACATTTTGTTATCATGCTGTTCCAACTTTGTATTATTTTCTTCCTTCTTTGAAAGCAGATCCCGGGCAAAATGTGTGGACTGTGAGGTAAGCGGATGGTTTTAAGGCCAAACTTTAAACGACGAAAGCAACCTTTAAGTAGAATAAAGTAGTCGATATGACTTTGTGCTTTCGTTCATGCATGTGTTGAAAAAGTATTTTGCATATCATTGAGGCCAGATGTTTCAACTGAAGCAAGCAAGTCATTCATCTGGGATGACGTGAGGATTCTTTTTCATTTCTTTTTGTGTTTCACTTCAGGAACAGTAATGGTTTTAAATTGCAGGGTGTCTTTTTCATGAACTGTTCCATTGAAATGACTATTACATGGGCATTACAAAATACTTCTTAAATAAGCATGCATGTCACTCGGCGTTAAATGAAATACACCTCTGGAAACCTGCGTGTTTTGTCTTTAAATCATAGAAACGGCTCATTGCCTCCATGTCTTTCTCAGTTCTCTCCTGCGCTCCTTCCGATTTTCTCGTAGGCTAATAATGAAGAGGATTTATTTCTCTGGCAGCATGTGACCGTTTCCAGTCTCGTTGTTTTTGACAGTGGCATCACTCAGATTGAGAGTGTGTTGTGTGTGTGTGTGTGTGTCATCACTCATAGCTCTTGTATTCAGCAGTAATTACAGGCGCTCATCTGTGTCTGCCTAATAAACATCACGCTGGAATCCCTCAAGGACGCTCCCTCCCTCATCCCACCCAACACGATGACCATTTCTCAGCTGTCATTTGAGCAGCGTCCCGTGAACGCTCCACGTTCTGTGCCATCTTCTGTTCTGTGTGTTGGGATGGCGGGACAGTGCTGTGAGATGAGAATGGGAATGGTGAGGAATTGAATGATTCCACTTAACGATTGTAGTTACGTAAGAATTAAATGAACATTTATTTTAGTATACTTTTATTATAGAAGAATACGTCGCCCTTGCTATATACGGTCCTTCTCATATACTCTACACCAGTGGTTCTCAAACTGGGGGCCGTGGCCCCCTGGGGGGACCCAGGATGGATCCAGGGGGGCCACAGATGTTGTGGCATTTTATGAACTATAGAAATTTATCATAGATTTTATGCAATCAAACATCAGAAAAATGACACCACCAACCAAAAGAATTGAGGTTCCAGCATTGTATAACTGAATGTTTTTGGTTTAATTAAAATTCTAAATTTAAGATTATACGTCTTTATATGGGGGGCCGCAAAGCGATGCACTTAACACAAAGGGGGCCTTACAACGAAAAAGTTTGAGAACCACTGCTCTACACAAAAACTGGTAACTCTTTACTAACATTAGTGAACACGAATTATGAACAATGAATGATTGCTATAAAAATGTTTATTTACACACTTCCTTTGTCAGTAGTTGTGAACACGGTTCACGCTCTATGTTAACAGATGCGTTGTCGTCGCATTCAATTCAGACGGCAAACTCGCAATAAAAAAGTCACGTTTCTTTTGTCGTAGCCGTGAAGATTCTGTAGCACCGACGTACCTTCAAGAACTGACATATGGACAGTTTCATCAGACGCATACGCGTTGCCACGGTTACATGCTTGGTCCAAATGCTGCGTCCCAATTCGCCTACTTATACTATGCCCTGAAAGTATGTACTATTTTTGTATTGGAAAAGAATATACATTTTAGTGCGTAGCAAAACTGTACGCACGCACTGGGACATACTAACGCGAAACGGAAGTGGACGTTGTTGCCTAGACGACACTGTGATCCTTAACTGTCACAAATATCAAAATACATTATTCGTTCATTATTCCGCATGTAATGTTTACTCTGTACTTACATTTATTAATTAAGCAAAGCATCTTTTATTGAATTTTATCAATGCCGTGTTGCGTCACTTAACTCTGCCCTTTCGCGGTGAGTTGTGGGTAATGTCAGCCGTTAAGTGTCCATGGATTCCACTTCGAATTTTCACCGGAAACAGTAGACCATCCGGGTACTTTGAGAATACTCATTTTAGCACACTATGATTTGGGACATACTACTATTTGCGAATACTATTTAGGACGGATAGTATTCGAATTGGGACGCAAGTTAACTTCCGGTCGGTGTTTGTTTATTGATTCTTTGCTGACGTCTAGTTTTAGTGCAATATTTCATCTGCATCGGCAAAAGAATGGGGACGTTTGAGAACCGTTTGTCATCAACATCATTGCGTTCCTTTATTTTTTCCCCAACCTTAGCAAGACGTACTTTACTTACGCAAGCACAGAGAAAAAACCCAGATAAAGAATAGTTTCGTCTTCATGAAAGTCGTTCTTCTGTAGCCGTGACGGTAGCTGGGGAGGATCAGATAATCAATCTTCGGTTCAGTGGCTTCCTGCCGATTTATTAGGCTTTCGGTGTCAAAGGTTGACGACGTGCACATTCTTTCCTGCCGTTAACGGCCGTATGACAGCTGTTAGAAAACTGTAAATAACCTTGAGCGTTTCAGCCTCGTAGAGTTCTGCTAAATTTACGGACGCGAGGAAATCCTGTGGAAGATCTTTGATGCTGGAAGTGTATCAAGAATTTAGAGATGAACCCTGAAAAAAGGCTTGCTGGCGTTGGTACAGGTCAGACTGAAACGGTTTCGTAATTGCAGTTATGGGTGGAAGATTTAGCACATTTTTCGTGGTTTTACTGATGATACAAAGTATCGTTGCTGTTGGATATAATTTAAATAATGTTGTATGTAATTACCAAGGCCTTAAAGGGATAGTTCACCCAAAAACGGAAGCTTGATTCATCATTTACTCATCCTCATGTCATTCCAAACCTGTATGATTTTCTTTCTTCTCCAGAACACGAAAGAAGATATTTTGAAGAATGTTTGTAACCAAGTAACACTGAACCCCATTGACCTCCATTGTATGAACACAAAACCACTAAGACATTTCTCAAAATATCTTCTTTTGTGTTCCACTCGTTCAGATTTTAAACAAGATGGGGGAAATGATGACAGATTTGTTTTTTTGGGTGAACTATATCTTTTAATAGCAATGTTAAGGAAATGCAGGACAGTCACAGCGCGTGAAACTGCTCTTTGCAGACACATGCATGCATGCATACGGTGGCTCTTCAGCAGGTCTCCGCAGCTCAGGTTCATTCTCGGCTGTGTGTATCTACAGGCTTCTCTTAATCCGTCTCGCAGAGATATCTTCCCTCTCTCTCTTTCTCGCTCCCAGGAAATGTGATTACACACAATGTTTTGGTGCCTGGAGGAGTTTCATAGCGCCGTGTTATCCTCTCCGGCACGGACATTATCTGCAAGACAAACTCGGCAAACATCGTCCCAGTCGATGTCTGCATCCCAAAGCCACTTTTGTCATTTTAATGCTCTCTCTGCTGACTCGGCCGAGTTTGCGTTACACGGCTTGTATGTTTTCACCAAGCCCGGGCTGGTTTCAAACTGGCGTATATCAAATCCATATTGACCTGCCGTGCTGTAGGCTTAAGAAGCCCTGGCAGAAATCGATGGCCTCCACCGCCGAGAATCGGCTTCATCTCTGCTTTCCGATCCATCACGGCGCAGCTCTGCTGATTCATGTTTACAAAAACTCACTCGGCTCCAAACCCCCAATTAACATGCGATTGTCAAACTCAAAGGAGGAGACAGGTGCGGAAAGAGCCTGATGGACTTCGGAACCCACTGAGATGATTCAATCTGTTGTGTTACTTTTCAATTTGTTTTGCATTACTGTCCACGTTGATGATGAAAACAGTGAAGGTCTGAATATCGATCGCAGTCAGCGTTTGTTGTTTTTGAAGTTAATCTGACTGTTGTTGTACCATGTCAGGTAGTTGAACAATGCAGCAATTCCCTTTTCAGTATTGAACCTTGTGGTTGTGTTCAAACCTAGTAAGATTGATGTGCAGACAGTGTTTTAAAACCTACTGGCAAAAATCTTTAGTTATTTATTCACCCTCGTGTCATCCCAAGCATGTATGACTTTCTGTCTTCTGCAGAACACAAAAGAAGACATTTTAAAGAATGTTGATAACCAAACAACATTGAACCTCATTGACTTCCATTGTTTGAACAGAAAACCGCTGAGACATTTCTCAAGATATCTTTTTTGTGTTGAAGATAGAGTCGCATACATGTTTTGAACAACACGAGGGTGAACAAGTGATGACAGAGTTTTTATTTTTAGTTAACGGTCCCTTTAAGCAGGGCTTGACATTAAGCATTTTCATGTGGTTGTCCTGCGGACAAGTAAATTTGTCATTCACTTGTCCGAGTACAAAAATTGTTTAGGATTTAGATTGGTCAAGTTTGCTTCTAAGCATTTTAACTAGTGTCCGCTTTGGCCGCCTGAATTTGGTTATAGACCTAATCTCCGTGACTGCTATTAAGCAAAGGCAAGCAGTAATTATTATGCTAAGGCTGTAAGTTAACTTTTCTTGCACATAGCACTGGTGCTACAGAGGTTTAAAGTTTGGTAGCACAGGCCAAACAGTAGGAGCACAAGTAAATCGTCTGTTGTCATCATTAAAAAAAATGACAAATGACATTAATGTTACATACAGATGGATAAATTAGGCCATATCATTTTTAGTTTACCTAAATTTGTTTTAATGTAAGTTCTGTGTTTTTCATTTTTTACTATACAATAGTGGTATATTTGTCCACATAAATTACTGTAGGTTACTATAGTATTTACTATAGTATAGGAAACTGCAGTAAAATTCTTANCCCATATGACCCCTTTAAGAACATTGAGGTGTACCCATCTGCTATTTTGAGACACCATGAACATGAACTAAAATGTGCTTTTTTTAACATACTCTTTAACATACTTTAACATACATTCTCTATTAAAAAAATATTTAGTTGCAACTTGAAGTACACTTGAACCCATCTTTCATTCACTAGAGTGTTCAAGTATACTTAAAATTGCAACTAAATACATGTTTTAATACAGAGATAGTGTAGTTCATATTCATGGTGTCTCAAAATAGCACAGATGGGTAAACTAAGATATTATAATTTGTAGTATTTTAAGTACAAAAATAGTATGTGAAAATAGAGCACTTTAAGTACATTATGGAAGTGCACTCCTTTCCACCTGGGTTGTATATTAATACCTAACCATTTTGATCGCATTTTTATTGGAATCTAATTTATTTACTTATTTTAACCTTCTTATTATTATAAATATTAGTATTTTAATTATTTCAATGATTAGTGTTTAGACTTTTGAATGGAATACTCCATTGCAGCCCCCTCGGGGTTTCTTGGACCCCGGTTAAAAAAAAACCAACAACATTAAAGGACCTTATAAATGTATGTGGCTAACACATTCGATGGTACCACCACAGTACTGTTTGGTTTGGGAAGGTGTTTCATCCCTATCCCTCTGAACTGAACTCAACTGGGTGGGTCTCTATATTTTTCAGCTTATGTTGTTTTTCAGGCAGACTCTCAGAGGAATTAGACCTGCTTGCATCTCAAGGTCCAAGGCCTACCGCCAAGATTTAAGGCTTAACGCAGCATCTAAAAAGATTTGAGAACAAATGAGGTGGGCTTGAATTTCAGAGGACAGTTGCTCATTAGAGCGGCTTATTATATATCTTACCAAACTTCTAGACTTTTTGAGAGCTTATGCTGCTGCTTGTAGTATTTTTACGAGCCTGATTTTTAGTACCTTTGATCAATTTTGCAGTGCTTTGTTTTTGTGCCAGACAGACTTTACAAAGTACTCAAACGTATCCACCACTAGAGGGCACTGGAGAGCCAGAGTGAGCATTTCAGATTGATGAACATTATTCTCTACAAAATGTACTGTATATAGTTTAAAGGTTTGAAACCAAGAACAGAAGTTTATATGTGATTGTATGTTTAAAGGTGTAATTTCCCCCTCCTCTTCTCTCTCTTGCTCTTCTGTTCCACCCCCATTTTATCTCGAAAGGCGGAAAAAATGCAATGTTGAAATGTTTTATCAACGCTTGTAAAGCAAGCCAAATGCACACGCTTTGACAGTTAGATCTTATCTGCTATTTGGAGTGAATCCGATGGACATTACTGTGCTGTCACCGCAGTGGATGGGTCTAAAAAAATACTAGCTTTCTTGCTTTAAGAGTGCACAGTCTGAGCACAAAAAGACTCTCTTATCTGTTTCGTTCCTGTCATGAGCCGTTTGTGTGTGTTGCCATAAAGCGAAGTGAATAACCGAGTGTGTTTTACCTGCACTCTCTCTTGGTTTATGTGCCTTTGTTTGAGTTGCGTTTGTGCTGTCTTCTGGTTCTCTGTTTTTGACTTACAGAGCTTCAAGCACCACAGTCTGGGCAAGAGACACTAAACGCTTTTGATGTCAAAAAGTAAAACTATCATAAATGAGATTCTTTTGAATGTAAAGTCTTATATATGTTGGTATGGATTTATTGCAGTGTTTATGTAGTGTGGTATGTTGTTTTGTTTATTATGCATTGAAAGATATGTTGAAGCATTTCTAATAGCATATATATCAGCAACGTCATTACTTGTATGTCGATTTATTCTTTCGATCTGAATCTTATTGACGTAATCATGTTCATTCATCCTCGTCGTCAATGCTAAGGTGTTCTGGGCGGTCTTAAATGTATTTTATGTGGTTGCTAGGGTGTTCTAGGTGGTTGCTAGGGCATTGCTTATCTCTGTGTTACTCTGGTCTCTAGCTTAATTTTTTGTGTTTGATCGTTGGCTTGGTGAAAAGTCAATTTGAGGAATCATTTGTATTCTTATAAATGGGTTTATATTCAAACATAGCATAAGGACTTTAAAGCAGTGGTTCTCAAACTGGGGGCCGTGGTCCTCTGGGGGGCCCCAAGATGGATCCAGGGGGGCCACAGATTTTGTGGCATTTTATTAAATATAGAAATTTATCATAGATTTTATGCAATCAAACATCAGAAAAATGACACCACCAACCAAAAGAATTGAGGTTCCAGCATTGTATAACTGAATGTTTTTGGTTTAATTAAAATTCTAATTTTAAGATTATACGTCTTTATATGGGGGGCCGCAAAGCGATGCACTTAACACAAAGGGGGCCTTACAACGAAAAAGTTTGAGAACCACTGCTCTACACAAAAACTGGTAACTCTTTACTAACATTAGTGAACACGAATTATGAACAATGAATGATTGCTATAAAAATGTTTATTTACACACTTCCTTTGTCAGTAGTTGTGAACACGGTTCACGCTCTATGTTAACAGATGCGTTGTCGTCGCATTCAATTCAGACGGCAAACTCGCAATAAAAAAGTCACGTTTCTTTTGTCGTAGCCGTGAAGATTCTGTAGCACCGACGTACCTTCAAGAACTGACATATGGACAGTTTCATCAGACGCATACGCGTTGCCACGGTTACATGCTTGGTCCAAATGCTGCGTCCCAATTCGCCTACTTATACTATGCCCTGAAAGTATGTACTATTTTTGTATTGGAAAAGAATATACATTTTAGTGCGTAGCAAAACTGTACGCACGCACTGGGACATACTAACGCGAAACGGAAGTGGACGTTGTTGCCTAGACGACACTGTGATCCTTAACTGTCACAAATATCAAAATACATTATTCGTTCATTATTCCGCATGTAATGTTTACTCTGTACTTACATTTATTAATTAAGCAAAGCATCTTTTATTGAATTTTATCAATGCCGTGTTGCGTCACTTAACTCTGCCCTTTCGCGGTGAGTTGTGGGTAATGTCAGCCGTTAAGTGTCCATGGATTCCACTTCGAATTTTCACCGGAAACAGTAGACCATCCGGGTACTTTGAGAATACTCATTTTAGCACACTATGATTTGGGACATACTACTATTTGCGAATACTATTTAGGACGGATAGTATTCGAATTGGGACGCAAGTTAACTTCCGGTCGGTGTTTGTTTATTGATTCTTTGCTGACGTCTAGTTTTAGTGCAATATTTCATCTGCATCGGCAAAAGAATGGGGACGTTTGAGAACCGTTTGTCATCAACATCATTGCGTTCCTTTATTTTTTCCCCAACCTTAGCAAGACGTACTTTACTTACGCAAGCACAGAGAAAAAACCCAGATAAAGAATAGTTTCGTCTTCATGAAAGTCGTTCTTCTGTAGCCGTGACGGTAGCTGGGGAGGATCAGATAATCAATCTTCGGTTCAGTGGCTTCCTGCCGATTTATTAGGCTTTCGGTGTCAAAGGTTGACGACGTGCACATTCTTTCCTGCCGTTAACGGCCGTATGACAGCTGTTAGAAAACTGTAAATAACCTTGAGCGTTTCAGCCTCGTAGAGTTCTGCTAAATTTACGGACGCGAGGAAATCCTGTGGAAGATCTTTGATGCTGGAAGTGTATCAAGAATTTAGAGATGAACCCTGAAAAAAGGCTTGCTGGCGTTGGTACAGGTCAGACTGAAACGGTTTCGTAATTGCAGTTATGGGTGGAAGATTTAGCACATTTTTCGTGGTTTTACTGATGATACAAAGTATCGTTGCTGTTGGATATAATTTAAATAATGTTGTATGTAATTACCAAGGCCTTAAAGGGATAGTTCACCCAAAAACGGAAGCTTGATTCATCATTTACTCATCCTCATGTCATTCCAAACCTGTATGATTTTCTTTCTTCTCCAGAACACGAAAGAAGATATTTTGAAGAATGTTTGTAACCAAGTAACACTGAACCCCATTGACCTCCATTGTATGAACACAAAACCACTAAGACATTTCTCAAAATATCTTCTTTTGTGTTCCACTCGTTCAGATTTTAAACAAGATGGGGGAAATGATGACAGATTTGTTTTTTTGGGTGAACTATATCTTTTAATAGCAATGTTAAGGAAATGCAGGACAGTCACAGCGCGTGAAACTGCTCTTTGCAGACACATGCATGCATGCATACGGTGGCTCTTCAGCAGGTCTCCGCAGCTCAGGTTCATTCTCGGCTGTGTGTATCTACAGGCTTCTCTTAATCCGTCTCGCAGAGATATCTTCCCTCTCTCTCTTTCTCGCTCCCAGGAAATGTGATTACACACAATGTTTTGGTGCCTGGAGGAGTTTCATAGCGCCGTGTTATCCTCTCCGGCACGGACATTATCTGCAAGACAAACTCGGCAAACATCGTCCCAGTCGATGTCTGCATCCCAAAGCCACTTTTGTCATTTTAATGCTCTCTCTGCTGACTCGGCCGAGTTTGCGTTACACGGCTTGTATGTTTTCACCAAGCCCGGGCTGGTTTCAAACTGGCGTATATCAAATCCATATTGACCTGCCGTGCTGTAGGCTTAAGAAGCCCTGGCAGAAATCGATGGCCTCCACCGCCGAGAATCGGCTTCATCTCTGCTTTCCGATCCATCACGGCGCAGCTCTGCTGATTCATGTTTACAAAAACTCACTCGGCTCCAAACCCCCAATTAACATGCGATTGTCAAACTCAAAGGAGGAGACAGGTGCGGAAAGAGCCTGATGGACTTCGGAACCCACTGAGATGATTCAATCTGTTGTGTTACTTTTCAATTTGTTTTGCATTACTGTCCACGTTGATGATGAAAACAGTGAAGGTCTGAATATCGATCGCAGTCAGCGTTTGTTGTTTTTGAAGTTAATCTGACTGTTGTTGTACCATGTCAGGTAGTTGAACAATGCAGCAATTCCCTTTTCAGTATTGAACCTTGTGGTTGTGTTCAAACCTAGTAAGATTGATGTGCAGACAGTGTTTTAAAACCTACTGGCAAAAATCTTTAGTTATTTATTCACCCTCGTGTCATCCCAAGCATGTATGACTTTCTGTCTTCTGCAGAACACAAAAGAAGACATTTTAAAGAATGTTGATAACCAAACAACATTGAACCTCATTGACTTCCATTGTTTGAACAGAAAACCGCTGAGACATTTCTCAAGATATCTTTTTTGTGTTGAAGATAGAGTCGCATACATGTTTTGAACAACACGAGGGTGAACAAGTGATGACAGAGTTTTTATTTTTAGTTAACGGTCCCTTTAAGCAGGGCTTGACATTAAGCATTTTCATGTGGTTGTCCTGCGGACAAGTAAATTTGTCATTCACTTGTCCGAGTACAAAAATTGTTTAGGATTTAGATTGGTCAAGTTTGCTTCTAAGCATTTTAACTAGTGTCCGCTTTGGCCGCCTGAATTTGGTTATAGACCTAATCTCCGTGACTGCTATTAAGCAAAGGCAAGCAGTAATTATTATGCTAAGGCTGTAAGTTAACTTTTCTTGCACATAGCACTGGTGCTACAGAGGTTTAAAGTTTGGTAGCACAGGCCAAACAGTAGGAGCACAAGTAAATCGTCTGTTGTCATCATTAAAAAAAATGACAAATGACATTAATGTTACATACAGATGGATAAATTAGGCCATATCATTTTTAGTTTACCTAAATTTGTTTTAATGTAAGTTCTGTGTTTTTCATTTTTTACTATACAATAGTGGTATATTTGTCCACATAAATTACTGTAGGTTACTATAGTATTTACTATAGTATAGGAAACTGCAGTAAAATTCTTAGATACTATAGTGTAACTATAGTATACAGTGTTGGGTAAGTTACTCTGAAAAAGTAATTAATTACTAGTTACTAATTACATATTCAATAGTGTAATTAGATTACTGTACAAATTACTCTCTCCAAAAGTATGTAGTTACTTATTACTAATTACTTTCTATATCCTATCAACCTTGATGAGTTAAGTGATTGAAGGATAGACATGAAAAGGCTCTTTTAATTCATTCAAATAAATAATATTAAACTACATAAAGTACTCTTATTAACTGACCAAAGTATTACAAATGTGAGAATTATACATTAAAGCACAGATTTTAAAGTTAGACTTTGAATTTTGATGTCAATTCCACTATTGCACACACATATATTACACAAAGTATTTAGTTTAATTACATCAGAAGTAACTGTAATTAAATTACAGATTAAATAAGAGTAATCCCTTACTTTACTTTTCAAGGGAAAAGTAATTAAATTACAGTAACTAATTACTTAGTAACTAGTTACACCCAACACTGAGTGTTTACCAATTTACTACAAGGGCACTACAATTTTCAATAGCAAATACTATAGTACACTAAACTAGTTTAGTTCAGTTTAACGGGACTTTTATTTTGACGGGTCTTTGTGTTTTTGCAGATAGCTTCACTCAAACAGTAAAACGCTCGGAATAAAACCTCTCAGAGCGACTCTGGAGATGAAGTTCGTGTGTTCATATCCTCATACAGTGCAGACGCAGATAAATCCTCGACCATCACCCGTGTTGTATGTTAAACTGTGCACATAATTCACTCAGACACGCAGAACAGCCAGATGACATTTAAATAACAGGATTCCGCGTCCGTATCTAGTTAACGTACATGGACTTGGTGCGGTGCGCTATTGATTATTGTCACACACAATCAAGCACAACCACGACAAACGCACTTCACACAAACACACAGCTCTGTGTGTCTAATGCACCTATTCTTATTATTCTACATGTATGTCGCACTGTTGTTGATTTTTTTCAAGTTACTTGTCCGGTTGGGCAAGTAAAATTTAGTTTTGGGATAGTCCTAGTGATAGAAGCATCTTAAACCTAACCTTTAACTAGTATCGCCAAGCTTGTGCATGGTATAGTTAGCTTATCCCAGACTGACTAGTCAACAAGTTCCTAAAATGTAATCATAAAAACAGATCAGCTTACCACCATGCGCTATGCTTTGTACTCTTTCTGCAGGCGTAGCCTGTGTGATCTGGCTGTTATGATCTGTTGTGCTTTATAGGAAATGTAAGGTGACAGTTAGTGTACGCTGGGTTTGTGTAAGATGTGAGCTGGTAACCGAATGCTTGCTGGATTGAACTGTGAACCCTCGAGGAGACCTCTGTACCCCTGGTTAACATTCGACTGCTCATGTAAGTAAGTAAAACAATCATACTTCTTTACTTTGAGTTTGCATGGCAGTACAAGTGTGCAAAGAGCTTGTTTACATTAGAGCGTGTTGTAGCTGAAGGCTCTTGGGCTTTTTTTCTCGGTTGACATCTGGTGCTGCCCATGGAGCTCAGATGATGTCAGGCCCACATCAGAATTTAATTATCAGCTGTTCAGCCTGGGAAGCCGTTCTGTAGGATTTGGCTGCGTTCATCTTTTTCCTTTTGTCGGGTGATTTCGCCATGAAAAGGAATTGTTTTCCTTGCGTCACGGTGACAGGGTTGCTTTTATTTGCATTAGCAGAAAACTCACTTAACTGAGATGAGCCTGCGTGATTGCTTACAATTTTGTTGTCAGAAATGAGCCGTTTTTCCATTCTTTAATAAATGATTATACCACGGGGCTGTTGAATGCTTCATTCTGATTGGCTAACGAACGTTTTACGGGTGGGCATTAATTTTCTGTTAAACGCACACCTATGATGAAGTAGTTCCAGATCTGTCGACCGAATTACATTTCCTTATCACTCCGCCAAGTTTCTTAGTAATTAATCATTGATTGCCTACGTGTTCCGCTTTTTTCACCTCATGAAAAGAATAAATAAACATTGATTGATAATTGTTCCGGTTTGTTTTTCACATCATGCTTATGACTATTAAAAAGTCATTTACACATTTTGACCAGCCTACTTGTGCACCATTGAATTCTCTGAAAATAATGCACACCCCGAGGTCGAGCAAGAATTCAACGGCCCGTCATCAATTATTCCTTACTTAAACAATTTATTGATCAGTTAAAACAAAGCGATGCACTGAAGTAACATTTTTGGTGTTGTTTGAATCAACAAGCGGGGTAGTCAAATGAAATAAGTCTCATCTGCGTCTCAGATATTTCTCTTGAGAAAAGGAGTCAGAAATCTGACAAATGTGTGTGTCATTCGAGTTTCAGAAGAGATCAATGTGTCAAACTGAGCTCAGATTTGTCGAGTCTGCAAACAAAGTCAATATTAGTGAAGATCTCAATCTAATTTCTCACATTATTTTACCTCGACAATCTACATTCGTTGTACACCTCCTACACTTCATGCTTTTCAATAATTGTTTTATTCATTTTTGTTTCTAATTCCCCCAATCAATTTTAGGAGAAACATCTGAGATACTTCAATGAAACACAACTGAGAACTCCATCAGATCTCGTGAGCTATGAAAGAGCAACATCTGCGCAATGTGATTTTCCTCTGGGTGCTTTCAGAAAGTGCTGACCGTATGTTCTCACAGATCCGCTTGTGACCCCTTAAATGTTTTGTTGGTTGAATGCGAATGGATTCGATTGCTCGCATTTTGTTAAATGTCACTGCTTTATCTGCAGTTTTGAGATTCTACTTGTGCTACTTTACACTTCGATAAGACTAGCGCTGAAAACGAAATGCTTCTTTTGAACCCGGTAATACGAAACGCCTCTCTGAGCCCAAATAAAATGACACAACTGGGTATTTACTCGCAGAGAAATCTTGTTAAAAGAAGGTACGAGAGCACGATAGAGATCGCTGGAGCATGTTTAATCTCTATTCTGCGAGCCGTCCGAGGATCTTCGTGCCGAGACGTGATGCATATCACCGTACACTTACCTCACCGAAAATGTGCTTTTAATAAACGGGGTTTATGGGAATGCTTGGACTTGTGATTACAAGGGTCAACACAAGAATCTACTCATGTAGTTGTCACCAGATTATCAGTACAAAAGCCACAAGAGGCTGTGTGTTACAGTGATTTTACCGCCGGTATTGTGTTTCTGGCCATGATGGGAAGCATTGATCTTGGTGCGGTTAGATAATGTGCACTCTTGTGTTGCCAGATGTTTTTAAAAGGCATAAACGCTGGTCCGTGTTTCAGCTTTCAAACATGAAGCATCAAAGCAGGTCTATTATGGTTTGATGTGTGTATGATCACCGACCCTACACAAGAAACTCAGTGCAGGTCCATCGCTAGAGACGTATTTGATTCAACTGATGTAGGCCAGAGAGAAGTGCTATTGCTCAGATGTTGGAGGTGTAAAATTAATGTAGATTGTTGAGGTCAAATAATCTGGATTTGGGTCAATTTGATGAGAAATGTTTGAGTTGATATCGAGATCTTCAATAATATTGACTTTTGGTGGCAGACTTGACGAATCTGAGCTCAGTTTGACACATTGTTGACATCTCTTCTGAAACTCTGAAGACATTTGTGAGATTCCTGACTCTTTCTCACCAGAAATATCTGAGACGCAAGCAAGTTTCCATTTGTTTGACATTTAATCTCATTGATCTTTAGGAGATATAATCGAGACATCGAAGAGATGTCATCTGCGGTACTGTTATGATCTCAAATGTGTCTCACATGCGTGAAATCAGATTTCATTGTGGTAATTCAGTGACTACATACGTAACACATAAGTGCGTTTCTATATAATTTGTGCATTGTTGCAAAGCAGCTTTACAAAAAAGGAGACATAAGGTGTGCAGAAGTATATAGAAATAAGGATAAAATTTGCGCTGTCAAATGATTAATCGCGATTATTTGCATACAGAAAAAAGTTTGTGTTTACATAACGTGTCTGTGCATATTCCTTTTGTATTAATAAACACATAAACATACATGTATTCATATTTAGGAAATATTTGCATGTAGTTCTTTTTATTTACCACTAATTTAAATGATATATGTTTTTTAATTGGAATTTTTTTCCTAAATATATACATGTATTTGTATGTTTTTATAAATAGAAAATCAATATGCACAGTACACAGACAATTGTTATGTAAGCACAAACTTTTATTCTGGATGCGATTAATCCCCAGAAAAAATAAATATACAATGCAGAATATAAAGTGTCAAATATATAGATCACATGGTGTTTTTTAACAAGATTTGCATTAGCATTACTAACTGTAAAAGTAATGAGGGTCTATAGGTTTGTATTCCTAGCACTTTTAGGCTAGTATATGTGTTTTAATATATGGACACATACAGTGGATGCTAAACAGGCATATCCATTCATACCAGTTGTCAAAAAACTGCCGGAAAGCACACAAACAGTCTGTGTTGCTTACAAATATATGACAGCTTATGGCATCATTACACTCGATTAGTATCATGTTTACAATAGTCATTGCTCCGTGTTTCTCCCTATCGTCTCCAGTGGCGTTCAGGGTTTGCTGGCGGCGGGTCTCCTCGTGTTGGTTTTATTGACTTCATTCACCTTTGTCTCCGCTGAGCTCTCATAGCTCTTACAGCCCTGAGACACAAGCAACAACAGCCATTTAAATGCATATGCTTGTTTTCACTTATGTGGGAAAATATTGTTTTATAGACTGATGTTGTGTATGGAATGACAAACAGGTGCTTGTGTTTTTGCTGCGGAATTACTTTTCATTTCTGCTGATGTTATTTAATTTGTTGATGAAATTGGCTTTTATTGTTTGCGCATGTTCACACCTCGATGTGACGAGAGAACCCCCTTATGAAGATTTTTATTATAGTAAAAGTGTTTATTGTCATTTGTACAACCAAACCATTACTATAGTAAACTTGTCTTCTGGGATTTATTTGTAGGAAAACCGTGGTTAATTTTTTGCTGCGTGTCATGTGAAAATGTGTCTTGCTTAAGGGTTCAGTGCTGACCAGTATAACAATGCAAAAACCTCTAGACCACCATAAACCAGATAAGATCAGCAGGCTAGCTGAGGCTTTAGCAGGGATGTTCTGTGTAGCGGCTCTCTGCTGGTGTGTTGCATTATGGGATGCAAAAATCAATGTCCTGATAGAAAAGTTGAATGGTAATTGTCACGTAACGTTCTTTTGACCAGTCGCAGCCATTTCTTTTTGCGTTCTTGCATGTCTTTCACAGAATCCCGTAAGAGCTTTCGAAAACCTCCGGCAACCCGTCTCTTAATCAGATAGCGGCGTAACTAATGAAAATTGTCATGAAAGTGACAGAGGGATGAATGAAGTTTCCCGCGCTGCACATGCGTGCGGTTTACGGGGGGCTCCGCTGGGCACAGCTGCCGTTAAGTGCTATTCACGGTGACAAATAATGCTCGGTCTCAGCACTGACACCTCCGAGTCAAGGTTAAAAAACACATTTGCCAGCCCCAACGAGTTGAGCCGGATGAAGGAGGCTCTGCGGCTGCAGATACGGAATAAATGTATTTACTGGGAGCGGGCTGGAGGCGGGACGAGAGGCACGGCAACGATTGGGGATTAATTGAAAACATCTGTGCGACGATGCAAAATATCTGCCGTCTCTTAGCTGCAGGCGCTGCCCGTTGAGACGATGAGTTTTGTTTTGGTGTTGTGTTTTTCTGCCTCTCTTGAACTCTGTGAGTGGAGGAGAGACGGGGGGTTTCTCCGCGTACCTGTTTGCGGGGTTGTTGGAAAGCAAAGCCTCTGATTTCTAGGCGATACGTGTGGGGCGGCTTTGGGACGGTCAATTCTCTTTGGCCTTCTGAATTACAGTGAACCAATCACGAGAAGATCAGAGACGCGATCGGGAGAAACAGGATGAGGTTAAGTGTGTGTGTGTGTGTTTCTGTAATGTCGTGGTCTCTCTTAAGAACACACACATTTACCTAGATGTCTTATTAGATACTTAGAGGACATGTCATAGACTTCCCACATGAAAAAATACTATAGTGTTTACTATAGTAAGCTGTGGGAGCCTGTTATAGTACTGCAGTATACAATAGTTATTATAGTATGCCACAGTTTTCAGTAAAATTAACTACGAGTAGTAAATATTGTAGTATAGTACTACAGTTTAGTATAAGTACCATAATATACTGTCATTCTCTGTAGCATTAACTAGGGTAAATTGATCAAATGTATTTTAATGTACTTTTATTCATTTGGCAGACGCTTTTATTCAAAGCGGTTGCCATATACTAATGTTGTAGTATACTATAGTACTACAGCATAGTATAATTAGTATATAGTATACTATAGTTTTCTGTAGCCTTAAATATGGTGAATTAATAAAATGTAGTAAATGTTGTAATATAGACCGTTTTATCGGACGCACGTAGACTGCAGTTAACTTCCGGTCTGTTTGCGTTTATCTGTCTGGCTAATGTCTAATAATAGAACTATTTATATTTTATTTAATTTATGTTAATGTTATTTGTATGATTATTGTTTTGTATAATAATTGTATAAATTAATTAATTGTTAGATTTTGTTATAGGTTAATTGTACTAAATAAACAATTTGTTGAAGGGGTCCTGTAGTTTTGTCGCATTTAAAGAAACCGTATGGGACATTGACATCTAGCGGTTGAGCTTGGTATCGCAGTCTAAATTCAAAATATTGGAGGGACGAGTTTAGTCGAGTAACGGTTCTTCTCGGTTTCTTTTGATTGTTATCAGAAATAATCTACAGGCACTCTATTACTGTATTTGCGAATGTATACCGGAAGTTGAGGGCAGTCCACGAATGCGCAGTAATGCTTGTTTATGTCTATACTATAGTA
This sequence comes from Triplophysa rosa, assembly GCF_024868665.1. NCBI lineage: Eukaryota > Metazoa > Chordata > Actinopteri > Cypriniformes > Nemacheilidae > Triplophysa > Triplophysa rosa. Next base: position 1,927,320 of record NC_079897.1, read on the forward strand.
CTACAGCATAGTATAATTACTATAGTATACTATAGTTCTCTGTAGCTTAAACTATTTACTATATGATAAGCTTTCCTGTGGCTCAGTGGTAAGAGCATGGCGCTAGCAACACAAGGTCATGGGTTCGATCCCAGGGGATTGCACATAGTCAGAAACAAATGTATAATATAATGCAATGTAAGTCGCTTTGGATAAAAGCGTCTGCCAAATGCATAAAAAAAAATATATATATATAATTACCATAATATACTATCCTTATCTGTAGCAATACATATAGTAAATTGATCAAATGTAGTAATTGTTGTAGTTTACTATAATATTTACTATAGTACGGTTCAGAAACACTAGAAATTTTACTACAGCATATAATAGTAAAAACTACAATATACTGTAATATATTTTTGATGTGCGTTCTATTGTTTTTAAATACAACGAATATTTACTGCAAGATTAAACTTTGTGTGGATATAAGTTAAAAGACATTATTAGTGATGTTGGGATTTGACATTCACCGTTATAACCCTTAAACAAAACCTCTGCAACCACCACCTTAACAATGTCCTAAAAACATTCAGAACACATTAAATCCTTTACTGGAGAAACAAAGTACAACAAAAACAGAGTTTATTTATAAAGCATTTTTCTCTATTGAGGACGTCTCCTGATAACTGGAGAGAGGGAGTGTCAGGGGGAGGTGAAAAAGCAGAGAGATAAGAGGAAAGCGAGAGAGAGAGAGGGCGCTGTGTCTGAGAAACACTCAGACAGAACAAATGAGCGGCCGCGGCTCGTCTCGCTCTAGAGATGCTGATATCGGCACCGGAGCGAGAGCTCTTTCAGCACAGAGTCACGTTACAACTGGAGAGAAACCAACAGAGCCACAGCTGAGCAGAAAACAACTGCTACAAGACAGAGAGAGAGAGAGAGAGAGAGAGAGTTGTGAATGTTAGGAGCACAGATTTAAAGAGAGCTACCAAAAGAAAGAAAGAAGATTAAAGACTGGTGTTGTGCTGCCCTCGTGTTCTTGTTCTCCACATACACACACAGATACAGATGAGATGGATTCAGTCTTAACAGCAGCGGTGTCTACAGATCTGGACGCATGATGACCATGGAGAGCATGTTTATTGGTAAGTGAGATCTTTTTTGTCTTCTTTTCTGGACTTCCAGAGGTGACGAAGATCTGCTGACTTCTTAAATCAGTGCTGTGCTGTGAGGTTGAAGTGTGAAAGTCGGTGGTTGTGGACTCTGTGGTTCGTGGCAGGTTTTCTTCCAGAAACATGAGGAGGAGTGAGAACAGACACCTGATGTACAGAAATGAGTGACACCGTGAGCTGCGGCTGAAAGAAACGTGTTTCTCTGTGTCTCAGCGTGTTATCTGAAAATGAAGCTTCACGCTGAACGCCTGATTTCTTTCCAGACGCGCGGAGGAACGGGAGATGAAACATTTCTGTTCCCATGATGTGAAGCTGGTGTAGATATTCTGTCTGATGTCTTACTTATATTCTTTAACGTATTAAAATCACGTGCCTGATGCATTTTTTATGAGCGTCAGCGCAGACAAATCACGTGGCCATTAGTTTTCATTTTAACGTAATTTTGAGATTTTTGGTGAAGCAGAGGAACATTTCAGAATCAAACGAGAGTGAAATTGTTGAAAGACGTGAAGAGTATGGAGGTGTCAAATTAATGTCGATTGTCGAGGTCAAATAATCCACTGTAAAAAATGATTTGTTGTTTTTTGTTGTTTTAACTTAAAAAAATAAGTTACCTTGTTGCCTTAAAATTTTAAGTTAGTTCAACTTAAAAATATTAGTCAACACAACGAGTTTGCAACAAATTCATTAAGTGAACTAATATTTTTAAGTTGAACTAACTTAAAATTTTAAGGCAACAAGGTAACTTATTTTTTTAAGTTGAAACAACAAAAAACAACAAATCATTTTTTACAGTGTGGATTTGGGTCAATTTGATGAGAAATGTTTGAGTTGATATTGAGATCTTCAATAATATTGACTTTGATTGCAGACTGAGTTCAGTTTGACACATTGTTGACATCTCTTCTTAAACTCTGAGACATTTGTGTGATTTCCGACTCTTTTTCTCATGAGAAATATCTGAGACGCAGTTGAGACCTAAGCACAAGTTTCCTTTTGCTCTCCATTTAACGTCTAGGAGAAATGATTGTGATATTAAAGAGATGCCTTCTGATTTTTCTTTCTTATATGAACTTGTATGTAAATGTATAAATTAAAGTGTATTTTTAGGTGCTGGATTAACAGCAGAAAGGTTTTATGTTGAAATTGGTTTTGTCACAGTAATGTCACTCATGTCTTGCCGCATCTTCTCGATTCTTAGTTGCGAGAAGCACGTCGCAACACGCAAAAATGAAACCTCATGACGTTTCCTACACTAGAAGCGGACAGTCATCTCGAGGTTGACAGATCCTGCATTTCTGCTTTTTAATGTGCTGCACAGCTGCTGTGTGTGAGTTTTTTTCTTTTACATCATTTGACGGTCGCATCAGAGGCAGCGTGTGAGGTCTCTGCTTTATAATCTTCAGCTTTGAGTGTGATGCCGCTTGCGTGTGGTGTTAGCTTATGTAGACTGCTTTTTAGACGTCATGGATGCGTTTCAAACAAGGGCTATTACAAGCCTAAATACTTGGCAACATTCTTGGCATCACGCTTATGTGTGTGGTTTGTGTATTTGTATGTCGTGTTGGCAGTAGATGTCAAGTCAGCTCGCAAGATTTTGGGAACTACCCTGTTACACTGCAAATGTTTGCCATGTTCGTACAGTAAACCTTCAGGACGGGAGTCATTGTTTATTTATTGAGCAGTCACTGGTTTCTGCTTTAGTTGTGGTCTGAAAGTGGAACTGTGGAAATCTCAGGTTCGACCCCGGTGGTGTAGATCTTGTTTTCCTGACAGTGGAAACCACAGCGTGGTTAACCGCAAAACGTTATTTATTTGTTTTGTAACCTCGGAAGGCGAGTGTTTCCCGACCACTAATAGTTCAGATGTGAACAAACGTGATTTTTTTAATTACATAAGACATTTTTTAAAAAGATGAAAGGGATGGAACTATCTTGAAGGGCTAAATCACCCCAAAAAAATATATTCTGTCATCATTAATTCTCCCTCATGTCAGTCAAAATCTGTATGTGACTCATTCTTCTGCAGAGCACAAAAGAAGATATTTCAAGAAATGTTCATGTAATGGAAGTCAATGAGGTTCAATGTAGTTTGGTTATCAACATTCTTCAAAATATCTTCTTTTGTGTTCTGCTGAAAAAAGAAAGTCACAGATTTGAAATGACATGAGAGTGAATAAATGAAAGAATGATCATTTTTGGGTGAACTATCCCTTAAAAAAAATCCCGAAGCAGTGTACAATATCATTACTGGCTGTTGAAAGGAAAAACATCAACTTCATCTCGGTTCACTGCATCTGGCATAAGGTTTTGACTCAGATTTTCAAAACAAACAAATCATGTTTACAGTAAATCACTTGCTGCACAATTGAAGTTTATGGGGCAAGACATTCTAGAGATTTTAAAAGCAGATTGCGCAGCTTACAGCTTTTTATACCGCTTGTCTTTATTCTTCTAGAAATGCACGTTTTTTTTTTTATTATAAAGCTCAAACATCCTTTTATCAGTTGGATTTGTTCAACAAACTTTTTGTTATGTGTGAAGGCGTAATGCACATTAAAAGTCCCTTTTGAAAATTCCCACATTTGCGCTCAAAACATACCGTTTAAATGAGCAGAACCATTTGCACAGACTAGGTTTTTAAGACATTTTGTCTGTTGTTAACACTTTGATTTGATTTATAAAATATACTGTAATGGATTTTAATGTTTATTTCAGTACAGTGTCTCACCCCATAGCCTTCTACTGTAGTTTACTGTAAATACACATTTTCGTTTATTTGAAAGTTGAGTCTAAATTCAACACTATTCCTTTAGGATGCAAACAATTTTTTTCCAAATTTAAAAACATGTTTTCAGTTCAAGCGATTTGAAGTATAAATGAAGGTACAGGGCCCTGTGTGCCACGTCTTTGAGTGTAGACGTGAGTGTTTTTGACAGGGTTCTAAAGAGACAATCGCAGAAAGCAGACTGAATCAAGTCTGGGAGATTCAGATGGACAGGCAAACAGAGCGGATGTCCATTAATTATTTACGTGCCATTTTTGTCCAGCAGACATCTTTTTTCTCTCCGTCAGCACAGCTCCGAGCACCAAGAGATGTTTTAAGATGATGGGCACATCTGAACCGAGTGATGGAGATGATGCTGCGGGCCGTGTTTCTGCACACATGCAGATGAGAGCTGTACCAGACAGAAGATGGTGAAGTTGTGTGTTTTCACTGTGTTGATGGAGTGTTGAGAGGGGTCAAGTTTATTCTTGGATACTGCTTCTCTTTTCTGACCGCACTTCCATCTCACAGTGTCTCCAAAGTACTGGATACTTGAACCGCACTTTAAACTGTGAATTTCATTCAATTTGCTCGAACGTTCTCAGAATTGAGCCTTCTAGCCATTTTTGCATTGAACTGCAATGAAATGACCCCAGATGAAAATGTTCTTTGGAGATTTGATGGTTCTCAGTTGTGTTTCATTTAAGTATCAACTTAGTCTCATATGTTTCTCCTAAAAAAGATTTAGAAGAAATAAAAACGAGGCAAATGAGAGTGTAATTGTTGAAACCCATGAAGGAGGTGAGAAATGAGGTATAATAATCTGGATTTGAGAAATGTTTGCGATCATATTGAGATCTTCAATATCATTACCTTTTGATTGCAGACTTGACAAATCCGAGCTCAGTTGGACACGTTGTGGACGTCTCTTCTCAAACTCTAATGGGAGACACATTTCTGACTCCTTTTCTCATGAGAAATATCTGAGATGCAGATGTTTTTTGGTGCAATGTTTTCCACTTGGGTTGAAGGGTTTAAACTATTTTGCATTGACATTCAGTCGTGTTTAAGTGGGTCTTGTTAATCTAAAAAGCAATTAAAGGACCATCTGTGTTCAAACGATTTTATATACGCCATTAGAACCATCAGAGGTCGTTTTCAACACCAGTGAGATAGATCTGTTCTCTTTCGGCGAGAGAGAGGTGAAAATATATCACACTAAAAGCAACACAATGACCGACGGCGAGAAAAATGATTGGACATTTTCCACAAGAATGTTTTTTGGAACCTAACACAGAGCTGTGAAAGAAAACCTCATGCTTTCTCGTGCAGGCCCGGTGTCAAAAAACCGCGTAACTATCGAAATGTTCCCATCAACTTAATAAGTCCTGCTCCCTCAAACCTCATGTTTCCAGCGCTCGTGTTTTGGATGTTCGGTTGTAATGTTCCTCTTCTAAAGAGGCTTTTTTCAACATGTACGCAATATTCAAACGTCTTAAAGTTTTTCAAAGCCGGAAGAGCTAAAACACATGCATTGTTTTGAAGACGCCCCTCGGTTAACGCCGGGAGAGGCGTGAAAGCTCCTCCGCAGCTTTCGCTGTCAGTCAGAGAGTGGTTTCGCTTGCATATTTAATGTTACCGTTTGGTTGTTCAACGTCTGGACGCGTGACAGCATTCTCCGAGGCTGATGTCATTTGACATGCCATAGTCGAGTTGTGGATGTGAAGGCCTGAAGTTGACGCGCTTTGTCGAGGGAGAACGCAGACGTGCTTCCACTTGCACATATGAAGACCGGCGGGTGTGCGTGTTTTATTTCTCCTCCCAAAGGACCTGAATGACTGGAAGAATTAATACCGTTGGGTTTTATAATCCGTTCCAAGCTGGTGTACAGACAAGACAACCTTCCTGTACGAGAGAGAAAATCACAATAGATGTGTCTTTAATATGTCAAATGTTTGTTGTAGGCAGAAATAAGATCAAATCGAGACTTGTTCTCCTATAGAAGACCATGAGGGATCTTATTTCTCTGCATCATTCCACAGTGCTCTCCACCTTTTTTCTCGGTTTGGATTTGTAAAGTTGGTTGTTTGTCAGGTCTGGTTTATAAAGGTGTCTCAAATATTCGCACTGCACTAAAACAGTTTACTTTCTTCTCTGGTTTATGTCTGTCTGCAGTTCATGTGTCTGGCTCTCACAGACAACAGTGTGAGAATCGTCATGTCATTTATAGTTCTAGCTTTCAAATCCTCTAGCGATCGTGCGTGTGGAGAAGCGTTTTCACCTGGGCGAGAAAATTGTTCGAAATGATTGTTTTAGATTGACTCATGCATACCTTCATTTGAGTTGTTCACGAATGTATGACACGGCTGGGATGTTTTACTGGTGGAGTATGTTTTCACTGCATTGAATCCAGGTCTGTGATTGGCTGAAAACAGAATTTTTTTAGAACAATATATGACATTTAGTCACTTTTGCTGAGTGCAGCTGCAACATGTCAGAGGAGACCTGGCCCTCCCGGCTGAGACTGGTTTTTCTTCTCCCTTTATTCATCATTGGAGTTTTGGTCTCTCGTCACTGGGCCGTGTTGGAGACTGCTGATGTTAGATTAACTCAGTGTTCTGTAAATTCCATTAACATTGCTTTATTAGAATGGTATTACTCTTTCCATACCATTTACCGTACTGTATTGTTTTTCTGTGTTTTTCATTTAGTTTTGTTTTCTTCCTGTAAAGCAGCTGTGAAACAATGCAACATTGTAAACAGCGCTATATAAATACAATTGAATTGAATTGAATGGAATTGACGTAAGGACTCGTGAAAAAGGGTGTAAAGAGTCATTTCTGACACAGCTTGTGTTCCTCAAACACTTTGCAGCCTTTTATTGATCCATCATGATGTTCCAGGACTAGCAAGAGCTTGTTCCAAGAATATATCACACCTCCTAAAAATGTTTTAGGAGGTTTTTTAATACTAAAGGCTTTGCAGAGTTTTTTGTTTCCTGCTGCAGTCACATTTAGTTTGCTTACTGGCTGCTGTAATATAACTATACAGTATTAAGACAATATGCTTTAAAGTTTAAAAGCCTCTGCTCAACAAGGATCGTAAAATGGAACGTAAAACATTGCACTAATGTTTTTGTTTCTGTAAAGTTGCTTTGAAATGATGCGCATTGGGTAAAAAGCAGTATTCAAAGAGTGATTTGAATTGAATAATGGATTTTTTAATATTATTTGATCATTTAAGTCTTGTTCTTCATATACAGATGTGGAAAAAATTAAGAGACCATTTAAAAAAAAACGTATATTTATTTTTGTGTTTAGGTAAAATGATCATTTTTGTTTCTTTCTGTGAACTACTAACAATATTTCTTCCAAATGTCAAATAAAAATATCGTTTATATTTGTATTTATTCGCAGAAAATGAAAACTGGAGAAACAGGTGAAAAGTACAAAAAAGATGCTCTGTATTTTTCAGACCTCAAAAACTGTAAAGAAAACAAGTTGGTATTCTCTTTTAAGCAATACAACAGTAATGGGTCTACATGTATTTAGTCAAAGTTCAAAAAATATTTTTGATGTGATATTTTTGATGTGATAACCTGGATTTTCTAGTTTTCATGCGTCTTGTCATGCTGTCAGTCGTTCACATTGCCGTTGGATGACTTTATGTCACTCCTGAGGTTTGATTTTGTTGAAATTCAACATACACTGGACTGAAATGACCACAATACATCTAGAAATGATGATGAAATGAACATTTGGAATGGTCTCTTCTTTTTTTCTGCGGCTCTATAGTATAACAATCAATATTTTATGTCCATTTATTTATTTATTTGCTAAGTAGGCATGTAAGCAGGTCAATGAACAGCCAGACGGTCCAAAAAACGTTCAAATCTGCTTTTCTTTTATTCTCCAGGGTGATTTAGAGAGAAAATCTGTGCAATGTGTTTACATTTATGGCACACGCTTCTATCCAAGTTGGTTAAACGTGTGTTTCCCGTGAAACGAACCCATGACTCTACTGTGACACACTTTCATATTTGCATTTACATTTAGTCATTTAGCAGGCGCTTTTATCCAACATACAAATGAGGTAAACTCAAAAGAAAATAGGGATGCTTTTATTCTTCACCCTTCATATATTTCATAAATGAACAGCCTAACTGAAGATTGTGCAGGACATAATTCTGGTTAAGTAACGTCCTCTCTTTGTTCTTTCAGGTAATCCGTGCCAGAGTGGACTGGTGCCGGCGTTGGTACGAGCTCCTCTGCCCGCTGTGACACCGTCTCTGGGCATGAAGCAGTTCCTGTCCTTCCCTCTGGACAGCAGCTCAATGCTGGGTCTCGTGCCTGGATTCAGTTCGGTGAGTCTGAAGGTGATAATGAGCTTCTCTGTTGTTCTGCTGGTGGTTACACATGCCGTCTGCGGTGGATTGAAGAGAGGGTGTCTTGTGAGATAATTGTTATATGTTCTGAGATGATTCGGACGGCAGTCTTGTTATATTAAAGCAGCTGTTGCCATAGCTGGATGAGGTTATGAACTCTGTGTGAAACAGCTGTTTATAAGAATTTCACGTCATGTGAATGAACTTGTAGCTTTTAAACTCTTTTGCAGCATTGAGAATCCTCTCGAGCCAAAATTCTGATACTAGATTAGAAAAAGTTAGATGTAACCAGTCGTTTTATAAATGTAGATTTTTTACAGTCATCTTTCTTTATTTCTTTCCGTCACTTTCTCTTCCTCTGACTCTCTTTTGTCCGGGCCAAATCTGAACTGTGCATTCCACATGAATTTGATTGCTTCATTCTCTTGCTTAACAATTCTCATTTATTTTCATTTTTAGAGACATATTGGACAAAGATGATACTTAACGCAAACATAACTCTGATTTCTGTAAAGTTAGGAAAGCGCAAGACTGGAGAAAGGAATTTTTGTATGACACTAGTGGAGCTCATCTGCATTCATTGTTTGTGTTGTCGACAGATGGGAAGCTCTTGGATGATTTCTGCATGTGTTCTGTAGGTCTATAAAAGCACAGACATGCTGTGTTGTGTTATGACGATGTGATGCTGGAATGACAACAGAAATGACTGAATTTGTGTGTGAAAGTGCAGTGTGAGATCCTTTAAATGTGCTGCATGTGAAGCGGAGAGAGACAGAATGAAGAAGCATCACAGAAGATTTTATTCATTCCCAAACACAGATGTGATGATCGGCAGACTGACACTGGCTCTGGATCTCTAATCTGTATTTAACAGACTGTTCCTTCAATAATGAGTTACTCACGGGAATCCTCTGGAGCCAGATATCTGATACTAGATAACTCACAGTAATCTCTCACTCTCTCACACACTCGCTAACTCTCTCTGTCCTAGTCTGGATCTCCCACGGAGAGATCTTTCTTTCTTTCTTTCTTTCTTTCTTTCTTTCTTTCTTTCTTTCTTTCTTTCTTTCTTTCTTTCTTTCTTTCTTTCTTTCTTTCTTTCTTTCTTTCTTTCTTTTTCACTCCAGTCAGTTCCAGATCTCTCTCTCTCTCTCTCTCTCTCTCTCACTCACTCACTCACTCACTCTCTCACTCACTCACTCACTCTCTCTCTCTCTCTCTCTCTCTCTCTCTCTCTCTCTCTCTCTCTCTCTCTCTCTCTCTCTCTCTCCCTCTCTTCTCTTCTCCCTCGCTTCTATCGCTTTGCGCTCTCTCTCACTTGCTCTCCTCTCACTCCTCTCTCTCTCTCTCTCTCTCTCTCTCTCTCTCTCTCTCTCTCTCTCTCTCTCTCTCTGCTCTCTCATTCACTCGTCATCTCACTCACTCACTCACTCACTCACTCACTCACTCACTCACTCACTCACTCACTCACTCACTCACTCACTCACTCACTCACTCACTCACTCACTCACTCACTCACTCACTCACTCACTCACTCACTCACTCACTCACTCACTCACTCACTCACTCACTCACTCACTCACTCACTCACTCACTCACTCACTCACTCACTCACTCACTCACTCACTCACTCACTCACTCACTCACTCACTCACTCACTCACTCACTCACTCACTCACTCACTCACTCACTCACTCACTCACTCACTCACTCACTCACTCACTCACTCACTCACTCACTCACTCACTCACTCACTCACTCACTCACTCACTCACTCACTCACTCACTCACTCACTCACTCACTCACTCACTCACTCACTCACTCACTCACTCACTCACTCACTCACTCACTCACTCACTCACTCACTCACTCACTCACTCACTCACTCACTCACTCACTCACTCACTCACTCACTCACTCACTCACTCACTCACTCACTCACTCACTCACTCACTCACTCACTCACTCACTCACTCACTCACTCACTCACTCACTCACTCACTCACTCACTCACTCACTCACTCACTCACTCACTCACTCACTCACTCACTCACTCACTCACTCACTCACTCACTCACTCACTCACTCACTCACTCACTCACTCACTCACTCACTCACTCACTCACTCACTCACTCACTCACTCACTCACTCACTCACTCACTCACTCACTCACTCACTCACTCACTCACTCACTCACTCACTCACTCACTCACTCACTCACTCACTCACTCACTCACTCACTCACTCACTCACTCACTCACTCACTCACTCACTCACTCACTCACTCACTCACTCACTCACTCACTCACTCACTCACTCACTCACTCACTCACTCACTCACTCACTCACTCACTCACTCACTCACTCACTCACTCACTCACTCATCACTCACTCACTCTGTGCACATGCTGATATTAAAAGAGTTGGCTTATCATCATTATGAAACATTATTAAACCGGTCGAGCTATAGTTAAACAATAGCTTATTGTTTAGATTCTGTTCTCAAACCCTAAGCCGTTTGAAACACTAGTGCTTACTTGTCCCATGGGCTTCTGCGCTTCAGCATGAGTTTTATCTGTCAGGATCAGCTTCAGCTCATCCAGATGGAGTGTACTGTGTGTGTCTGTGTGTGGAGAAACAGTGAGGTCAGATGTATAGCTGTGTCTCAGAGGTATGTTAAACATTTGCTGGTTCTAATCGTAAACGCATAGGAATTTTATAGAATATGACAGCAGGGATTTTCCAACCCTGATCTATGTTCACAAAGATTTCAGTGCTGGAATGAAGTGTTCAGTTTTTCCCAAATACGGCACATACGGAACTCTGTAATGCACAGATACACCAATAGATAAATGCTTACATGAGAACAAAACCATTTACATTATAATACAGACACTTTTATAATGCAGACTTCATTTGCATTTCATTTATACACTTTTATCAGCGTGTGTGTTCCTTGGTCATGCTCAACCAGTTAAGCGACAGGAACTATGTGACAAATGATTGAATAAAGAAATAACATGCATACTTGTAAATATTCCCAGTGTTCCCCATAGACATCAGTGCTGGCCCACAGTCAAATCTCATTGGCCAAAACAGCTGTCTGTTAAATAAATAAATAAAGTGTGTCCTGATTGGCTGGGACACCTGGAAAGCTGTTACGTTGTGTTGGTTAGTAAAGCATTTAGACACATTTATGACTCTCTTGGTTGTGCTTATGATCAAATGGAGCAACTGGATTGCGTTTGTGATGCGAGGCTGATACGATAATGATACCAGAAGAGTTTTTGAAGGACTTTGAGAGAGAAGAGTGATGCTTTATTGTGCCTATCAGAGGTCATTTCAGGCAGAGATGACATTACAAATCATCATGATCCTTCACTTTGACACTTCAGGTTGTTCATTTTTCTTTCATGGGCTTTTTTATTAGTGTCGTTTCCTTTCTTCCAAAAATTGTGCAGTGCCGATCTTTAATGACTCGGACCTGACACAGGCTGCTGCGGTTTAGGATGATTTCATAAGCGTGACTTCATAAATCATTAAAAATTAAACACATTAAGTATATCAAATACTGTAGTATACTATGGTATTTACTATAGTAAACATAGTTTACTTTAGTGCATACCTATAGCAGATTGATAAACTGTACTATAATATTCACTATTGCAAGGTTAAAAAATACCAAAGCATTTAGGAATTTGACTACATTTTACTATAGTATTTACCATAGTAAATATAGTATACTGTACTCATGTATATTAGATTGATAGGCTAATAATAACTGTAGTATACTGTAATATTCACTATATGGTTCAAAAACACTAAATATTTAGGAATTAGACAAAATTTTACTATAGTGTACTGTAGTATTTACCATAGTAAATATAGTTTACTGTAGTGTATAACATAGTAGACTGATGAACTGTAGTAAAAACTGTAGTATACTGTAATATTCACTATAGTAAGGGTTAAAAACACTGACGTATTTAGGAATTTGACTAAATTGTACTATAGTATACTGTAGTATTTACCATAGTAAATATAGTTTACTGTAGTGTATAACATAGTAGACTGATGAACTGTAGTAAAAACTGTAGTATACTGTAATATTCACTACTGTAAGGGTTAAAAACACTGACGTATTTAGGAATTTGACTACAATTTACTATAGTAAATACTATAGTAAACATAGTACACCGTATTGCATAACTATAGTAGGTTAATAAACTGTAGTAAATGCTGTAGTATACTTTAATGTTACTTAGTTTTACTGTGGTAGATATTATAGTATTCAGTCTAGCAGTTTTTTTATTTTATTTAGTAAATTAGTCTTGGACTTGGAGTTGTACGTATGATACTCGGATGCTGACGGGTCCAGATATTCTAAATAAAATCACAATACAAGTCATAGACATCAAATGTGAGGAAATGAGAACAGAATTGTCCTAAAAAGGCTCTAGGTGAAGAATGGCAAACTCAGGGTGTGTCCGAAGAAAGAGAGGAGTGAATAAATGAGGCAGAACGGTTTTCAGTTAAAGCTTTTCTTCCACCCCTAAAACACCATTTATCTCGCCTGAAGTCCACATTTTTCTCTGAGAAACAATACAAACTCGATTTCCCCTGCCGAGCAGTCAGCATCTCAAGCTATCGATTTCTCCTCGAGCCGTCCCGTGGAAAATGGCTCCCGAGCGGAATGCCGCGAGTGACACTCGGCCCTGAACCCTGTCCCGGTCTGCCGAACGAGCACGTTTGTTTGTCTCGTGCGTTCGGGTGACGGGCGAGATGAATAGGCCGTCTGCGAGTTCTAGGTGGGGTGCGTGTCTGTTAACTTTCTCTGTTTTTGTTTGGGGCTGTAAACCGACTCGTCCAGCTGTGGTTTTGTGTTCCCGCCCTGTGTCCTGGTGATGTGCTAGCAGCCCGTCCCTGCTGAAGTTCACCCATAATACCCGGGATTTTTCTGTGTGTAATGTAGTGCGTTTTGATTGAAACAATTTGTGCAGATGCAGGAAAATCCCGAGATGTATCTCATGCCGGAGGGGTAACGTCTTTCAAATTCGGTTATGTTCCGTGAGCCGTGTCTTCCGTATATGTGGCGCGTTCCTCTGGCTTTGAGTCTTATGTGTAATTCTTTCATGATGAATTATAGGTACGGAACTCCATCATCATTCGGTGTTACGACATCACCATTTCACAATAGATGACAATTGACTGCTTGGAGCTTAAATAGCTGCTGTGATATTGATGTTTCATGTGTTCCAAACCTCTAGACCGATGAACCCAAGTGGATCACGTACAGTTGAACGACACCGGAGAAAACAAGAGGAAAATGTGGTTGCTCTTTAATGCCTCATCATGAGATTTGATCGAGTTCTTAGTTGCTTTTCATTTGTATATCAACTTAGTCTCAGACGTTTAATCAAATTAAATGAGTCAAATTAATATGGAGGTGTAAAAGGAATGTAGATTGTAGAGGTAAAATAACTAGGATTTGGGTAAATCTGATGAGAAATGTATGAGTTCATATTGAGATCGTCAATAATATTGATTTTTGACATTTGTGAGATTCCTTACTCTTAATATTTGAGACGCCGATGAGACCTAAGCAAGTCCGTTTGCTTTCCATTTACATCATTGGAGTCTAGAAGAACCAATCGAGATGTTTTTTTCTTATAGGAAGTATGCACAACATTACACACTTTTGTTTGTGACAGATATTTCCTTTAGCGGACACATGTCTCTTGCATGAGTAAGGATCAGAATAGCACGTTTTGTAGAGTTCCACATGTTCCTGGATCAACAGGAATGTTGTTTTGGGTCCAACAAGGATGTTGGCCCGAAAAAACATGTGGAACTTTGCAAAATCAGGTTTGGTATTTTGACAGATCATTAGTGTAAATCATGTTTTTTGTTGCACTTCCTTATAAGTAACCAGATGAGGTTGAAAGCTTTCAATTTACGGTGAGCACCTGATGTTCATTTTGGACCGTGTTTGTAGCACATTTTGGCCTGAGCACATAAAGATGTTATTTTGTACGGTACAATGTTGGCACAAGGCTTCTCGGGTGAGGTCACGACAGCTGTGTTGTAATGCAAGAGTTTCACACCTGCAGTGATGAACAATGAAAGACACCGTCCTTAAGTCTTCAAACGCGAGAGTCTGGCTGAGATTTATGAGGTCGACGTGAGTTTCAAGAGCACGGGACTGTTTGAAACGGTCGCCTGAAGCCATGCTTGCCTTTGCAGAAGGGTTAATGTGTTCACCCCCCCCCCATCACAAACCTTCTGTGTTTTACATGCAGAGCTACATGATATACGACCTACAAAATCGCAGACCTACAGGCTCAGATGTGTTGTGGTTTTTGTTGCTTTTAGATGTATTTATTCATGCATAAACACATGCATACTTTTTAAAAACACAAAGACGCAAAACTGCGTCTTCATTGCATGGTGTTGGTTTGTGTTGTAATGTGTTGGGTTTTGATGGGTTATTGTGTAATGTCGTTGGCTTGTATTGTGTCTTATAGTTTGTTTTGTGTTTCGTTTTATATTGTGATGTGTTGGTTTGTTTGTTGTGTTTTTATGATGTGTTGTTGGTTTGTGTTGTGGTGTCTATTGTGATGTGTTGGTTTGTGTTTAATGTGTTGTGTTGTGTTGGGGTTGTTGGTTTGTGCTTTGTTTTATGTTGTATTGTTGTTTTGTATTGTGATGTTATGTATTGCTTGTTTAAGTTGTGATTCAGGCTGTATTGTGACGTGTGGATTTGTTGTTTTTTGTATTACGATGTGCTTTATGTTGTTGGTCTGTCCTGTGTTTTATATTGTGATGTGTTGGTTTGTGTTGTTTTTATGATGTGTTGTTGGTTTGTGTTGTGGTGTCTATTGTGATGTGTTGGTTTGTGTTTAATGTGTTGTGTTGTGTTGGGGTTGTTGGTTTGTGCTTTGTTTTATGTTGTATTGTTGTTTTGTTTTGTATTGTGATGTTATGTATTGCTGGTTTAAGTTGTGATTCAGGCTGTATTGTGACGTGTTGATTTGTTGTTTTTTGTGTTACGATGTGCTTTATGTTGTTGGTCGGTCCTGTGTTTTATATTGTGATGTGTTGGTTTGTGTTGTGTTTTGTATTGTGATGTTATACATTGTTGGTTTATGTTGTAATTTAGGCTATATTGTGAGGTGTTGTTTTTTTGTTCTGCGCATATTGTTTTTTATGTTGTTGGTTTGTCCTGTGTTATTTTGTAATGTGTTGTAATGTTTTTGTATGTTGTTGGTTTGGGTTGTAATTTATATTGTGATGTGTTGGTTTATGTTGTGTTTTATATTGCGATGTATTGTATTTTGTTGGCTTGTGTTGGGTTTTGTATTGGGATGTGTTGTGATGTTTTTGTATGTTTTTGGTTTGAGTTTTGTTTTGAATTATGATGTGCTTGGTGTTGGTTTATGTTGTGTTTACTATTGCGATGTGTTTGTTTTGTGTTGTGTTTTATATTGTGATGTGTTGTTGTGTATTGTATTTTGTTGGCTTGTTTTGTGTTTTGCATTGTACTGTATGTAATGTGTTGTTTTTGTGTTGGTTTGTTGTGTTTTGTGTTGTGATGTGTTATATGTTGTTGGTTTGTGTTGGCTTGTGGTCGTGTTTTCTCAGCGTGATGAGTCTTGTTCAGCAGTCAGCGGCAGATAAGTGGATTTGTTTGTGGTGTCATGGTGGAATTCCAGCTCGTCTCTTTGAGGAATACCTCAGCATGAACAATTCATCTTTGTGAGTGGAATTCCAGGCAATTCCGCAACAATGACAAGACGGAACTAGTTATTATTACTGCGTGGACATATGTGAAATGTGGGGTTTAAAAGTCTGAGGTTCAAAATATTAAAATTAGGATTTTAATAAGAAATCTTTCATCTATTGAGCACATTTGTGAACATTTTGAAACGGCTTCATTCACGCTGGGTTCATATGGATCATCAAGTTTTGCACAACAGCTCGAGTGTTGCTGTCAATAAAACATACAAAACGCTCAATTACTGTATAAAGCTGATATTGTTACTCTGATAAGATCATTTGAAATGGAAGACAATTAAATTAAATAACTAAAATGTGAAATAAACCTGTTTTTCTGGTGATCTCAGACTTTTTGTCTCCGCTGTTTTACAATGTTAATGCTGGTGAAATAGAATTAAAAAGCATCGTAAATACGCAGTTATTTTAATGCAACTAAAGACCGTCATTAAACTCGCTTTACAATCTTGTCTCAAGACACGTAAGTTTTAGTGCGTAAAAACAGACACATTTTATTGAGTCTTCAAAACAAACTTCCAACAATCTTTTTGGTAAATAGTCATGATCATTATTGCACAATAAACCCTTCAAGATGAAATGAGAAGATATGAAGTTTATTTTGTGATGATGACAGAATAATTGTATATTATGTTTTACATGACGTTCTGTAATGTTTTAGCTTTATCGCTCGACATTGTGAGTTTGAGTCTACTTTAAAGTGTTTTCTTTTTGAGAGTCTAAACTTTGCGAGGGGTTCTCAGATCTAAACATAGCTCTATTGTTGGTGTGTTGTGGACTGTGTGGGAGGTTTTGTTACAGAATCTGTGATTACTGTGTGTGTTCAGTGAATAGGCGAGGATGGAGATGGATGTGAGTGGGCAGGAGCTTCGCATGACTCGCATAAACCGCTCCAGGAAGCTTGACCCTAGCGAAACATTGTGAAAATAGAGCCCGGTCCATCTCTGAGGATTACAGAACTGACTCTATATTGTTTGGGTGTTTAGAAAGGTATTTGTTACTGTATATAGTTTCTGCTGCTGAGTCGAGCTGAAGGAGAGCTCGTGATGTTCCGGCTTCAGTCTCTTGTGTGATTCAGAGGTCACCAGCAGTGGTCAGGAGTAACTCGCTACATAACGGAAGAAACAGAATTCTGCTCATCAATATCTAGTTTGTTTGCTACTAGTGTCTGAAATAAAACCCTTTAAAGATTTGATGCCACTAACTTGGCAAACTTTGATATATCCACCGTACGTTATTTATAGAGGCAGTAATAGCATCATGTTGGTACCTAAACAATATTTTGTTTCCCGGTTGACTGATATTAGACGTATTAAATTAGATGTTTCATTTATTGTTAAGCAATTCTTGTCTGGGCAGAATTTTCTGCCATGCGTCTTCAACCCAGCGTTGGGTAAAAAGGGACGAACCTAACTATTGGTTTGTAAAATAACCTACAGTATGCTGGTTTGTTGGGTCAAATATAAATCATTTTCGTGGATAATTTAACCCAACAGTAGGGTTCATCCCTTTTTGAGTCGTTGCTGGGTTTAAGTGTGTATACTCACAAAAAAATTACTGAAACTGTCTATAAGTTATAAGTGACGTAATTAAAGCAACAACATTAACAAACGTTACTGCGCATGTGTGCTTTTGTGGCCAGAATTTTGTTTCCGGTACACATCAGCAAAGAAAAGAGTCCCTTCGATTTCCTAAAGAAATAACAGATAAATTACATTAGCTAGCAAGTATGTCTAGTCAGTATTATTTTGGGTTACCAGTAGAAGAACCTTTACTTGGCTAAGTTACACGACCCATTCACCAAATTGTTTGTTTAATAAAATTAATATTCAATAAAATTTAGCAAACTGTTTATTTAATACGATCGATATACAATAAAATATGAATATAATTTATATAAATTGAATATAATATAAATAGTTATATTATTAGCCACTTGCCAGACCGATTAACAAACACAGACCTAAAGTTAACCTCAAGCCAGGTGTGTGCGTCCGATGAAACCGTCTATTGATAAAAATGTTACATTACTTCTTTGGTCACTCACTCTCTTCTCTTGTTTTGTACAGTTCTTTATTGCATTAGCAAAGTGTATAGATACCAAGAGGCCAAACTCAACAGAACATTGCAACACCAGCGCCCTACGCTTCCGCCATTTTGGGGTGAAAGCTACTCGGCTTTTTGCTGTCGCGATGGCAATATCAGTTGCTTCTTTCAAAAATAAAAACATTAAAGCTGAAATTCAACCTGAATGATGATAATACAAGATGAAAAATGCCTTGGCTCGCTAGAAACCAGGTCGGTCATCAAGCATTTTCACCCCAAAATGGCGTCCGCGCTGTTTCCCAAAAAGCACCAGAGTTTCGCCTCTTTGGCAGTATACTCTTTGGCAGTATTTAGTGTTTAACAGACACCATTTTCTTTTAAAAACACATTTATACTTTTAATATCCCTTACAGAAAAGTGTAAAATACACATGCGATCACATGTGAAACTAGCAATGTTATCCACATAAGTTTTTACATGGGATTCAAGAATAAAAGAACACGTTTAACATACGGTCGCGTGTGTTTTATGCACGTGTGGAAAACAACTCTTATTGAAAGTGACAGTTCATTCCAACTTGCCGTATATGCTCCAAGTTACGTTTCCAAGTTTAATATGTGGGATTTTGCAAAACTAGCTTTACTTTTAATAACAGCAATTATGATCTGGCCTAAGCTGTCCCGTTTATTCTTTACGATTCCTATCTGTAAACTTGCCTCAATTTGAATTCTTTTGAAATGATGGTGTGGATTTTGGCAAGCCCTAGTTTTACAGCAGCTTGTCCAGCGCCGGTCAACAGACTAGGCCTATATGAGCACGTCCCGTATCACAGCCATGCAAACAGACCCGCCATAAAGATAAGACGGCCATTCGGTGCGTGATGAAAAGGTTTGCCACAGCAGCCAGGTTGTGTCCTGAGTTCTATTCAGAGTATTTCTTTGTGTCTCTGTGCGTGTGTGGGCACGGCGGTTTCTATTAAACCTTTTAGACGTAATGACCATTTACCCATCATCCTTTGCTCTCCGTTTCCATTTGTCTTTGAAGTATTCTTTGTAGGTCAAGAGAGCGTGATGTTTATCAGTAAGAATGTTGTTTTCAGTGCCGCCAGACCCTGTCAACTGTCACAATAATGTGGAATGACAACTCGAGTACTTGAGTATTACCTTAATTCCTTTTTTAATTGTTGTTTTTTATTTTAGTCTCTTGAACTTTGTTTGTACTGGATGAACACGAGTGCATCCTGTGGGTTTGCTCTTTTGTTTCAGGCTTTGTTTTCGGCACCGTGCACAGTTTCAAAAATGGAACTCTGTCCCTCTTTAACCTCCAACGTTTTACTAAAAGGCTCTCGTTTACTTGGAATAAGAAACTAGATAGCAATAAGAAACCGCCCCAAGAAAAACACGAGGCACCTCCCTACACGTTGTTCTGCTAATGTTCCTCAGCGAGAGTCAGGATTTATATTTATATATCTCATTTAACTTCAATTCTCCTTCGCCACAGCCCTCTCGCAGTGCCATAACTCATCGTAACTCCTGCTGTAAGTCAGATAAGCAGTTCAATATTTAATATGTATCCCACAGATACTGAACGTTTGGGTTTGATCTGGGTCTCAAGGGCAGATGATTCACAAGCCCACCGTTGCTTTTACCGTGAAGCGGCTCGCGGTGGGCTTACATTACACGTGTTTATCAACACGCTGTTCGTCATCTCGGCCCGCGCTGGCCTCCTCGATCTGAATTGCAAATCTGGCCGGTTAAAATCAATAGACGCGCAACTCCTGATTCACGCGTGTGGGAGCGTAATTGGACAAAACATAAGGGCTGCTATTGCTTTTGACAGGTCATTTATCCCACTTTGTATAATGGTAAGTGTGGCTGGCAATAGCGTGGCTTCAAAACGTGTCTGTTTTCTCTCTCGACGTGTGTCTGCTGTTTAAATGTTTGATACCCAAGTGTTTACTTGTTTTAGGATGGCGCGGCCGATATAGCTACAGTCATAAAAGCATAATCAAAACAAAGATGTTTAATATTTCATGATGTGGACTCGCCGGCTTGCAGATATTCCGAGTACAGTGTTTAACTAATGATGTTTAAATGCAAAATGGGAATTCATAGACTTTGGTTTGGGATGATCGGAAGACGAATCTTACGAATCTTACCGACTTTCATTTTCAAGATAGTTAAACACAGTCACACAACAAGAAGAGGAGCTTCTGTGACAAGACAAATACTGACATCGGTTTGACTGATGATGCACATTATTCTCTCCATGTAAAGAAATAACATCTCTGAATCTCAGCTGTCACAACAAGTAACACATCAAAACAAATGAACATTTTGCTTGTGTTGGGATGTCCTTTCAGATAATTTCATAAAGAGATAGGTGGACCCAGATAGGGCTGCGTAAAGATGCTGTCTGCGCCGTGGGAGCTTTACAGAGTGGCATGTTTGCTTTGCGTTAAGATGCCGTGTGTCAGAAAACATCTCTCTGTCAGCAGTCTGCCGTTTGAAGAGAGGTCAGAAATATTCGGACATTAGCGAGAGGAAACGCAAGGAATTTAATGATTATGCTTCTTAAAAGAGATTTTAGATGATAAAATGCTTTCTCATACCTCAGATATTAATATTAATGCAAAGATGACTGTTTGCCACAATGCATGTTGAGTCCCATGAAAAGTGTAAACAGATTTAAAGATAAGCCATGCAGAAGATGGATAGATGAAAAAGAACCAGTTTTTGAGGTTCAGCCCGACTGAAAGCCAGAATAGTTTCAGAAGTGTTTACTTATTTACTTATTTAATATTTTACTTTAGGGAACAACAGTGTTTTTCACTTAAACGTTTTTGCAATAGTAAAAGTGAAGTTTTTATTGCATTGAATCCGAGTTTGGAAAAGTGGGCGAAAAAGAACCTAAAAAGTCTTTTAACACCTGGTCACTTCATGCGTCGCTCGCAAGTTAGCTGCGCCTGAGGCAAATAAACCCCCCAAAAACCCATTGGGGGACATGTCGTGTCTGAAGATCGTAGATCTTGTCATCCTAGAGAATGCGGCTCGTGGTTATTTAGCATCGGCAGACGCCTTGGAATGAAGGAGAAAACATTTCGAATCGCATTTTCCATGCCTTTTTTAGATGCGACTGCATGTGCAGAACCATACAAAGCAAAATAATAACATTTCAGTTCAGCGGAAATAAAGTTATTCATTTGCATTTTTCACGGGAATAGAAGATCGGATTTAAATCCATTTAGCCGTGATGCATTTATGTTGCCAAATGTAAATAAAACCGTTTTAACAAATCGGATAGATATCCGATCAGAGAAAACGCATGCAGTGACCCGGTGTAAAAAGGCCCTTATATTTATAGGATCGTTTACGGTAACATGTGTCCATCAAACGTCAGCATGTTCATTAACCACTTTATTTTATTGATCCGTCACTGCATTTTATTCATGAAAGAGTTCCAAAAGAGAGAGCAAATTGGGCACGGGAGAAGTGCCTTGAAATTAATGTTACAAATTATGGCAAAAAACAGACTCTTTTTCTTAAAGCGGCCCTAACACACGCGGTTTCTGCCAATCTCATATTAATCTTGAGTACCTATAGAGTAGTATCGCATACGTTGTATCTTCGAAGAGTATTTAGTTTGATCACATTTATATAAGATAGATACAGCTGTACGATTATTTCCGAAAGCATATGGTGCTTGCGGGGGGGAGGGGTAGGCTGAACTAAAGCACGTGTGCACCCATTGCCAACAAAACACAGACATCAGTTTGACTTACCGCATGCGGTTCATGTCCGGCATCTTTTAGCGCTGGGACGGCTCCATATATCAGTTTCAAACGATCTCCAAATCCAGCGTTATATCCACCGTTTATATAACATTCATCACCCAAATGCAGTGAACAAACTAACACCTGAACTTCTCTCTCTCTCCTGCACACAAGTGAAAGTGACGTCTGCGCATGCTCCTTCTCCTGCTCTCCGTGCTGCCGCGTGGTCGTGCCGCGTGCTTTTCCGGGAGAATTGTCCAATAAGGGACTAAGAAAAATTGTTACGAAACAGTTTTATATGTTCGAAAAAAACTTTCCGAAACCTGCACGATCACTGTGGGAGTGTATCGAGCACAGAAATACTACGTAATACGCCCAACTCGTTTTTTGACAAGTTGACCATGTTAAGCATGAGAAGACAGCACGTTTAACAGTGTAAAGAAGTCAGGATGCATGACACACCGTTGCACCACCCCTTTAACTCAAACTGGACTTGAAACCAGTTAGACACCCGATGGTTAATGGTTCAGAGTTTAAGCTTCTCTGCCTGAAACTCCTTTTTGGAGTAGACAACTAAAATCAGTATGTTACTAATGTCTGGGTTGTATTTTTCACTAGCGTTTCTGATGTCTTTTGTCCGTGTTGGTAAGAAACAGGGTTGACTGGACCCAGCCTTTCATTATTTTGTGTAAATGGGTTGTCTCTTTTTTCCTCACTCCTTGTTTTATCTGCTCTTTTCCAAATCCTCCAGTTTCCCAGCAGCCCCTCGTTACTTTATTTTAGTGATTACAAAGTATATTCTTTAAACCAAATGTTCCTAAACTGCTCTTTGTTAGGCTCTGTGGTTTTATAAGAACATTTCGTATCGTCAGGACCTTTCTGTTTCTGACTGTAAGAGAGAGATGGTTCTTTAAACAACAACGTGTTTCAAATTCACTGCTGCAAAGAATGTTTTCTATCACCTTTATTTTGAAGAGTATCTTGAATTTAGTTGAATTAAAATGTAAAAAAATCAATTTTGTTTAATTAAAACCTCACTAAATATGGTAAGATTTATAAAATTAATTAAAAAAAATCTTGGGTGGGGGAGAGAACAATGATAAATAGGAAAGTGATTTTTTTGTAGTTGACTGGATGTTCTCCAAAATTGCACCCATCCTGCTGTTGTTATGTGTCAACTCTGTTTTTGAGCCGTACGTAAGATTTATGCCGCAATTACATTATGTAACATTTTCAGATACGGTGTCCAGCAATTGCTCAATTCAAAGACGTTTGCACATGTGACCAATATGACACGGACGGGTGCGAAATTGACATCAGACCGGAACTTACTGCAACTGATTAGTCCGATTTTTGTAGAATAGAGAAAAGTGCATTTAATCTGCTTTTCACTTGTTGGGCGTGAAATTGATTCAGGAGTTCATCTGCAGCCGGGTGCAAAATGCTTGTGAATCGAAAATGGCTTTCTGCTTGTGTAACAAAGTCGGCTTGCCTGACATCTGTGTAGAACTGCTTAAAACTGTTGAGCCAGAGAGACCAGACACACCGTATATCAGTCTGAGAGAAGAGAAAGTGGATCAATGGACACATGTATGTATGCAGCGAGCAATAACCGAGATTAATGAGCTGTGTCAATGTTAAAACAAATGTGAATGTTCCTCAAAAAAATGTTCTTTTGTGATTTACAGAAGTAAGAAAGCTTTGTAAGTTTTCAAAGACTTGAAAGTGATTTTTAATTGCGGGTAATCCACTCTTTCTGTGTAAGTCACATTGACTCGTACAAGTTCTTATGAACTACACTATCTGTGTTCTCAGCTCTTCCCGTTGAGTTGATTTGAAGAGTGTTTGGGTGAAGATTTAACATCTTCCAGACGCCTCTCTCGCTCATGTTTTTGGTAAAGCCCCTGAGGGCATCCGAGGGGTAACAGGGTTGACATTCCGTGTACGGCTGTTTGGGTAATAAAGATGGTTTCCGTTTTGTGTCTCCCTCAGATGGACCCTCTTCAGAAGGCTGTTTTGCATCACACGTTTGGTGTTCCTGCTTCTACTAAAAGGAAATGTGTGTCGTGCAACGTGTGCCAGCTGAGGTTTAACTCACAGGTGAGAGAGCTGGAGATCTCGACAGTACACACCTGATGCTACAGACACACACTCAACTGACTTAACTTTAGAAACAGACTTAACCTGAGAAGCAAAAATCTTTTTTGGAAACAGACTTTTCTTTACAAACAGGCTTTAACTTTGAAATTGACTTGAGTTTAGAAACGGGCTTTTTTTAATAACAAACTTTTCTTTAGAAATAGATTTTTTTAGAAACCGTGTTAAGAAACTGACCTGTTTATAGAAACTGACTTTTCTTTAGAAACTGACTTTAAAAATGTACTTTACTTTAGAATCTAGTTTTAGGGTGTGTTCACATTTGTAGTTCGGTTCTCTTGTTTTTTTTTGGTCCGGACCATTGAAGAAAAAAGATACATTTTAGTCCTGGTTTGCTAAGCGTTTACACTGGCATTTTAACAGCGAAACTAGAGATACCAAACCTACCTGCATATGTATAAACTCGCAAAGGTGTTTGGACAGCTTTTATGATGTATATTTTGATATGAACCTTTTTCATTTTGTACCAGACATACAAAAGAATGCTGTGTGCTGGGTTATGCATGCTCAATGTATGCGTGCGCATATGAGGGTATTTTAGCAAGCCGGTAACTCGCAAAGACCTCATGAAGTGGTTAAAGCAGTCAAAACAGTGCCAGGAATTTCTCCGTTACACGTACAAGCGCAGATCTAATAAACGCTCCTTTTATGTTACCATATCACTTGATTTTCGGTTCGGATCTTTTTATCATTTCCTGTTTTTGGTTCAAATAGATTCCTTTGGTCCGTGTTGCATTCGTATTTTAATCGAACCACGTCAGAGTTCGTTTGAAAGTGGACGGAGACCCATCTTTTCAGCGGTGCTCGTATGCAGCATTCACATTTACACAAATAAACCGCACTAACAGAGCAATCGCACCAGAGTTCCTTTTAATCAAACCAAACATATGTGAACACACCCTTAGTTTGGAAACAGGATTTACTTTAGAAACTGACTTTTCTTTAGAAACAGGGCTGTCTGAAATGTTCACAATATATTCACCATATTGTACTTTTACGTATAGTAACCTTATTTTTACTTTTTACTTACACCATATAGTTTACTTTAAATATTGATTATTTTTTACACTGGATATGTAATGAACCAACGCAGGCAAAGATGTTTATGAACTTCATTTCAATGAATTGAAATCTGGGTCAAATTTTGCATATATATTTATTGTTCATATTTATTGTTTTTGCCTTTAATTATATATGTATAGTAAAACAAATTGCATACATAAATAAATTCAAATGTTAAGGTCATAATTATTATTTCTTTCTATTCTTACAATGCACAATTATTCAGACAGTTGAATGTTGTCATTTGGCATTAAACATTGTATTATTGTCGCCGTGACCCTACCTGCTATACTGCTGTACATTATCATCCACGGCGAGCATCACTGTCCTCTTGGTCAATCAAAGTCAACCTCAATGACTGTTTTATTTTCTATCCCTCACCCATCCCTTGTCATTTTCGGCTCAGCAGAACTGCCGAGTGACTCGTTCCGTCAGAGCTATTCAATCCAAATAGGATTATTTAAAAACAACATTTCCCATATCCTCTCTATTAGAATATTCATTTACTCTGTCACTGTCAGATATCAAGCTGTAATATCTGTGTGATTGAGGCCTATCTAACAATAATCACAGCTCATCGTGGGCATCAGTCACGGAACGACGGGGCGGAACAGCTGCTGACCAATCCCACTTCCTGCAGCTGCCCAGTAGCCAATCACAGACAGGGCCTGGGAGAGATTAGGCATTCATGGCACGGCTCACGGTCAGTGAAACTCATTATTATTGGTTGCCCGAGCTCCAGCTCGGGAATCATGGGAGATTCTTGACGCTGGCCGTTTTTAAAAATGAAATGACTTGTGGAGAGTTACACGGACGTAGACGGTCCGGCCAGGCGAGGTTTAGAAAGGACGTTTGGTTTCCACAGCGCTGAGGGTCTATTTGAATTCCAGATGCTTGGTTATGCATTTTTCCGGGTGTATGAATTATAAATACAGTATATAATGGCAAGCGGGAGAGAAACCTTGTTAGTTCCCAGAGTGCTTTTCTCTTCGCCTGCCAAACGCAGTGACCGGGTCTCTAATTCGCTCGTCGGTTGATTGATTGATAGCGTCATTTAACTGAGTCCCATCGCAGGTGCCCTTCTTAGTTAAAGGCTCACTGAACAAAGCCCACTTGGGCGTCAGCTCTCACCCGTCACAGAGACGGCTTTTCCATGTCACGCCTGTGATGAATGTTGGATTGCGGCATAGATTACACGTGACATTTATCTGTGTCACTGCCTTCTCCCCTGCGATTGGACGACGGGACGATAGCTGGAAGCTGTCGGGCAACAGCCCATTTATCTCGGCGTTAAAGCCATTTTCATAACAATATCTCGCTCAAATGATGTGTTACTTACAAACCCTGGTGATATAAATCTGTATGAATGTAATCTGCGTCCTGTGCTGCTATTTGCACAATATATCAAAGGTGTTTAGGTGTCGCGGACTTTTATTGCTTTGCGTAAAAACCTTGTTTTTAGAAAATGACTGGTAATGGAAAGAGATGTTATGAAATGTTCAAAACTGTTAGCGTGAACATCAAGTGTGAGGAGGAAGGGCTTGGCGAGGAAGGATAACACATGGTATAAGTTTGGTTAGTATCACAGCTGAAAGAGAACATTGTCTGAACTTTAATGTTCTCTCAAAGCTATTTTTTTTAAAATAATGTTTTATCAACATTGTGCTCAACGTTATAAAAACATTAGTCAAAACGTTAGTATAATAACGTTATTTATAGATTGTTAGTGGGAATGTTTGCAAAACATTTTTTGTTGATCTGTGGTTTTGTGATGTCTAGCATTTGCCTGTCTTATTTATTCACAGAAGTGTTTGGTTGTCTCTTGATCGTGTCCTCACCGCCGCGAGCAATGTCAAATAGACATCCGCGAGTTGGCGTTGAGGTAAACAAGAGCGAATGAAAGACGTTGTGCGTGGCCCGGTCCAGGAGAGTCATAATAAATCTAGTGTGAAGGTGATCTCTCATGACACCGAGCTCTGGAATCTTCCAGCATTGTGCCTGTGCTTATTAAAAGATTTTGATTCTGATGTTTTATGTATGGTGCTGCGTCAAAGGGATAATGGCCTCGTGTACCGAAGGCCTGGAGAGAGGATCTTCCTTTCTTTCTGTCAAACTTTTTACTTGGCAAGTGAGGATGTGTTCCAGAACTGCCGTGCCGTCTTCCTCCCACATACAGACAGGCCGCACAAATCTAATCCCCAATTGAAAATCCACCGTTTTGCGTCTTCTCTCTCGGCCCTGACAGCTACTCTCAGAAATGATATGTCAGCATCACTTGCATCGTCCTGATACTCTCATCATTACTATAGTAACCCGCTGATTACTATAGCACGGTACACGGGATATTCCCTGATAGCACACATACATCTGGTTTACGTCTATTTGACATCTGCATTTACATCTGCAAGACATCTACAATACATTGTTTGCTCATCTGCAATACATCTCGGAGATGTCTGCTGTCAGACGTCATATAGACATCTAGAAGATGTCTGTAAGATGTTTATGATTTAGAATGGATGTACAACAGCTCTTTCTAAGATGTTTAGCAGATGTTTTTAAGCAGCAGATCTCCAGATCTTTAGCAGACGTATTACAGACGTTCAGACGTCTCCGAGACGTATTGCAGATGAGCAAACTATGTATT